>NC_029794.2:122025896-122116506 GCF_000816755.2 Arachis ipaensis
GGGGCACTCATTTCTGCAATAAACAGCTTTATTCTGCCATGGTTCGGTATGGAATTCGCCATAAGGTGGCTACTCCATATCATCCACAAACTAATGGGCAAGCTGAAATCTCTAACAGAGAATTAAAGAGAATCCTAGAATGGACAGTAAATACCCGTAGAAAGGATTGGGCACGGACTTTGGATGATGCTCTGTGGGCTTACAGAACAGCATTCAAGACCCCTATAGGGACCTCTCCATACCAACTTGTGTATGGTAAGGCATGTCACTTGCCCATGGAACTAGAACATAAAGCCTACTGGGCAACCAGATTCCTAAACTTTGATGCCAAATTAGCAGGAGAAAAAAGATTGCTCCAGCTAAATGAGCTAGAGGAATTCAGATTCACAGCTTTCGAAAATGCCAAGCTTTATAAAGAGAAATAAAAAAAAGTGGCATGACAGAAAGCTGTCATCTAGAATCTTTGAACCAGGACAGAAGGTTCTGCTGTTTAACTCTAGACTCAGGCTATTCCCCGGGAAATTAAAATCCCGGTGGAGGGGACCATACGTGATTACAAGTGTATCACCATATGGTTATGTGGAGCTTCAAGATATTGATTCTGATAAGAGGTTCATTGTCAATGGACAGAGAATCAAGCACTATCTTGAAGGCAACGTTGAGCAAGAATGCTCAAGGATGAAGCTAGACTAAAAGCTCAGCAAGGTCCAGCTAAAGACAATAAAGAAGCGCTTGCTGGGAGGCAACCCAGCCATGGGGCATCAATCCTCTAAGCATTTTGCCCTATTTCTATTTTTATTTTTATTTGTTTGTATAGAGTTCATTGATACTAGGGTAAATCATCATTTTCATAAATTCACAGGGTTACAGAAGGAATCTACACACAAAACAGAGAAAGGGAGCTCACTGGCAAGAAAACGCCAGTGAAGGCCCATTTTGGGCGTTCAGCGCCCAAAAGGGGCATCCAGTGGGCGCTGAACGCCAGTAAAGATAGCTATCTGGCGTTCAACGCCAGAAAAGGGCAACAACTGGGTGTTGAACGCCCAGGAGAGCAGCATTTGGGTGTTGAACGCCCAAAACAGGCAGTGTTTGGGCGTTCAAACGCCAGGATGGCGGGGAGGAGGTAAATTCATTTTTTTCTTCATTTTTTTTTCACTTTAATCTTAATTTTCATACTTCAATTCATGATTTCTTGCATAAACATGTTAAGAACCTTGATTTCTAAAATCCCTAATTTTTAAAAACCCTACTTTAAAAATATCAAATGTATCTTAATCCATAAGCACAAACCCTCTTTGCAAATTCAATCCAACTCTTTTCAAATCTTTTTTTTAAAACAAATCTATCTTTTCAACTCATCAAAATCTTTTTCAAAATCTCCACTCTAACTTTTTCAAAAATCTTTCATATCTTTTCAATTTTAAATTATATCCTCTCTTATCATATCTTCTATCTTATCTTTTCCAAATCAATCTTTTTTATCATATCTTTATCTCTTTTTTCGAAAACCCACCCTCCCTCTCTTTAAATTTGGGTTCGGCCTCCCTCCCCTTCCATCAACAATTGCACCTAGCTCCCCTTCTATCCCTCTCATTTCTTTTCTTTTGCTTGAGGACAAGCAAACCTCTAAGTTTGGTGTGTTTATCCGCGATCACTAAAATCATGGCTCCTAAAGGAAAACAACCCACTCCAAGAGGCAAGAAAGAGAGCGTTCCAAAACCACTTTGGAATCAAGGGAAGTTCTTATCTAAAGAACATTCAGACCATTATTACAAAATAATGGGTCTAGTTTCTCCCAGAAATCCCTCAATCTGAATACTGGGAGTATCTTGAGACGTCTGTTACCAAGATACGGGAAGCTATGGAACAAATAATAAAAGAACAGAAGGAACATAGTCAAATGCTTACCTATATGTTTAAAGAACAAGAGGAGCAAGGGCGTGACTTAAGGGAATTGAAACGCCAGAAGTTATCTCTTGAATGACCAAGCACCCCACGGATAAGAGGAACATCGACTTCCCAGAACAAAGGTTGTTAAATTCCAATTTCTGCTTTAACTCTGTGATAGTGTCATTATAGAAGTTCACCTTAGGAGTCATATAGTAGTAATTAGTATCTATTTTGATTTTATCTCTAATTAAGCCATAGTTTATTTTTCTCATCATCAGCAAACATGAATAAAATAGTAGATCTTTTGAATAAGAGGCAATAAAATTTTGAGTTTTAATAAGAGAAATTCTAATTAGTTACATGTGGTGGCAATACTTTCTGTCTTCTGAATGAATGCTTGAACAGTGCATATGTCTTTTGAATTTGTTGTTTAAGACTGTTAAATATGTTGGCTCTTGAAAGAATGATGAACATGAGACATGTTATTGATAATCTGAAAAATCATAAAAATGATTCTTGAAGCAAGAAAAAGCAGCAAAAAAAAAAAGCCAATAACCCTTAAAACCAAAAGGCAAGGGTAATAAAAAGGATCTCAAGGCTTTGAGCATCAGTGGATAGGAGGGCCTAAGGGAATAGAATCCTGGCCTAAGCGGCTAAACCAAGCTGTCCCTAACCATGTGCTTGTGGCGTGAAGGTGTCAAGTGAAAACTTGAGACTGAGCGGTTAAAGTCAAGGTCCAAAGCAGAAAGAAGAGTGTGCTCAAGAACTCTGGACACCTCTAATTGGGGGCTTTAGCAAAGCTGAGTCACAATCTAAAAGGTTCACCCAATTATGTGTCTGTGGCATTTATGTATCCGGTGGTAATACTGGAAAACAAAGTGCTTAGGGCCACGGCCAAGACTCATGAAATAGCTGTGTTCAAGAATCATCATACTGAAATAGGAGAATCAATAACACTATCTGAATTCTAAGTTCCTATAGATGCCAATCACTCTGAACTTCAATGGACCAGGCTGAAAAAGGACTGCTGATGCTGTTGGATTCTGACCTCCCTGCACTCAAAGTGGATTTTCTGGAGCTACAAAACTCGAAATAGCGTGATTTTAATTGCGTTGGAAAGTAGACATCCAGGGCTTTCCAGCAATATATAATAGTTCATACTTTGCTCAAGGATAGACGACGTAAACTGGCGTTCAACGCCAGTTTTCTGCCCAATTCTGGCGTCCAGCGCCAGAAAAGGATTAAAAGTTGGAGTTCAACGCCAGAAATGGATCCAAACCTGGCGTTGAACGCCCAAAACAGCCTTATGCACGTGAATTGCTTAAGTCTCAGCCCCAGCACACACCAAGTGGGTCCCAGAAGTGGATCTCTGCACCATCTGTCATAGTTTACTCATTTTCTGTAAACCTAGGCTACTAGTTTAGTATTTAAACAACTTTTAGAGACTTATTTTGTATCTCATGACATTTTTAGATCTGAACTTTGTATTCTTTGACGGCATGAGTCTCTAAACTCCCTCTCTTCTTCTATTTAATAGTTATAATGCTCTTCATAGCAGAAAACCACTACCCCTATTTGCACAGAAAAAAATTGTTAAGAATCAATTGATCTACAATTAACATATAATTTTTTAATATAGACAAAATTACATATAGTAAGAGAAAGCTAACTAATTAGAGTAATTACTATAACCTATCAACTAATCTTAAGTTATTAACTGACAACATGTAACAAACTTCCATGTGAACTCCATGGTAAAACTAATTTAATAATAGTGAGCTAGTTGTAAAGTTAATAAAGAATGGAATTACTGATAGTTTTTAAACAATTAAAAGTCTCTCAAAACTTACCAACATAAATTTTTAAGATCTTCTACTCAATAATTAGAAATAATCCAACTTCAATAAAACAATGAGAGAAGAACATTGAAAATAGCAAAAACCCAGATCAGGAAAAACAAAAAGTCACCTTTTTATCTATATAAGTGGCCCAAAAGCGAGCAATTGCTCTATCATAAGGATCAGAAGGAAGGATTGAAGGGGTGTTGTTATTGGACCAAGTTTAATCAATGTATTCAACTAGGGTTATGCTAGATAATCAATAATTTTTTTGAACAACATGAACAACCACCAATCAAATCAAAACACACTACACTTTCAAATTACCCACTTAAATCTTAATATTTGAATAACCATCCACACACCTAGTATAATAAACATCTGATATATCAATTATTCACATTGTTTAGTATTTCCATTGTCTACCTATACTTTTCCATTCAACTATGATAAAAGACTCGAAGATGGGTTTGCCATGGTGGATTAAAACAGGGATGATCCTGGCAGGATTAGACCTCTCTTCAAAATTTTCATGTTCAATGGACTTAATTCTGAGGGCAATCTTCACCCTCATAACATAAGGGCTTGACCATTTTCCAGTCACATTCACCTCACTCTCATCCATGGAAGCCACATTCTAACACTTACTTGCTTTAATTCTTTATGTCATCTATTTTTGTCTTCAATTTCACCTCCACCAGCTTCGTCACCGCATCGGGTTGTCCATGCTCTTCGTGATTGACTCTGACTCCGACGGTGGCAAACGGCGAATGCGCGAAGTGGTTTGGAATCGAGATCCAGTATTTCTCTCAAGTAACTTCTGCGATAGGTTGAAGATAAAGTATTGGGACTGTGAGGTTTTACACCAATCGTCGTGAAATTGGATGTAGAAAGGGAAAGAATGGAAGGAAAAGAGAGAAATGAGGAGAGTGGGCAGCAAATAACTCACAAACTCTTTTTGACTTCAACAACTTGTCTGACAATGCTAGGAGAAAGAAAGGGCAACCATAGGATTTAGGGTTCGAAGAAATCATCATTTCTGACACCATATCTCTAAAAATTAGCTGCATGTGGGAGGAAAATTAGGAGAACTGTCATCTTGTCGGCCGAATCAGTATTGAACAAGTGTGTCGCCCAAAGAAAATTTGATAATAGAAAGGAAGTTTCACGTCGGATGCGAACCGGCGTGAACTGCGGGGAGCTCTCCAACTCGAAGAAGAAACGACGTGAATTCTTTGGTATATAGATTCTCATCTATTTGGTTTTAGATTTACCATTCGTTGTTTCTTTCTATTACTGATTCTTCCATGCATAAATTACAATCTTTAATGAAAAGCAAAAATCAAAATTACCACTATTTATGTCAAAGAATCATAAGACTATCTAAGAAAATGTTTTAAGGCAAGCCATTTCTAGAATGGAACAAGGTTTCCTAGACAAAGTTTGGAGGAAAATACAGCTAAAACCAAGTTTATTGTCATGGAGAAGTAGTTATTTAATTGGCTGCCTACAAGGAGACTATTTACTTTTTGCTAAGGTAGTGGATAGTAGAATAGTCGTAGGGCATCAAAACCGGTTCTGTGAAACTGCAGAAGAATTTTGGGAGAAGTGGAACGACATTGCAAAGAAAAGAAATTCCAAAAGCATAACATGGTGCTAGCAATAGGTGATATTTCACTGTTATAGGCTGAGCTTTTAATTTTCATTTATATCGATGGCAATACCAGAGATATGAATGGTATTAACTACTTCTAGTCCTATTTTGTGTGATGTTAGCAGGTGGCTTACTTGTACATGGGATGCTTTCGTTAAGATTAGATTATGGTGTTAAGTGCTTTTTTCTAGTAGCTATGTGAAATTTCGACACACATAAAAGATAGGTGAATGTTATGGTGTTTAAAAGGTGGTGTTTATTTACTAAAAAAGGTTAAAAATTATTATTTAATTTAAAAGATATAAAAATAAATAATTTTTAAAAAAATTAAAACTTACTATAAAAAATAAATTAGATAAAATTTAGACAAAAATTCATAGATTTAACATATAAAATTATTTTAAATTCTTTTAATTTTGATAAATATAAGCGAGTTCATCCTTCTTTGGTTATATGTTTAAATTTTATAATAGTAATTAATGGTCCTTCTTTTATTAAAGTTAAATTTAAGGAAAAGTCTAAGGCCAACACTTTTTTAACAATCTGGCTAGCATTTAGTCATCAAAAGAAAAGTGAGTGATCTCTCACCATTAGATGTAATCTCACACCATTAAAAATACTATTGATAGCCAATTGATGATTACAAAACACAAAACTTGCTAGCTCCTAACATTCTTCTAAATTTAATTAATAGTACTCTATTTGTTTGTAATAGAATTGAGATTGAGTAGGTTAACTCCACTTCAAAAATAAGTTTGAGATGACAAAAAATAGGATGGATAATTCAATACTCACACTATTTTAAACATTAACTATTTATCGTCCCGATTAAACTCATACCTATGAATATTTTATGGAGACCACTTCGATAAAGACACTAAAAATATCTTTTTTTTAAAGATCAGACGTTTACATGTGTTATAATATTATTGGACATCTTTATTAAACCGATTAATAATTTATTTTTTAATAAACCAGAACAAAATCAGTTTATTATAGCAACAATAATAAATCCAATTATTCATATTATAACTATTAGACCCAATCTAATCCGATTGATTTACACAATCTAAACCGAATCATGTTTAAATTTTTTGATAAAAAGACAAATATATCCCTAATTTTTGTTTAAAAATAAAAAAATATGATACAGTGGGTTATGTAAATTGATCGGTTCGACCGGATCTGATAACAATTGAGTTTATTGTTATTATTATAGAAAAATCGATTTTATTCTAGTTTGTTAAAAAATTTAAAAATAACTGGTTTCATTAATACGTCCAATAATAATGTGATACATAAGTATCTTTACAAAAAGATGCATCTTTATGGGAGCATCCTCCATATTTTATAGATCTTTACTCATCTCATCTCATGCCGAAACGTGATATTTTTTGGTTTTTTATTTTTATTTTTAAATAGCGCATTGTAACTCCTATATAAAATATAATTTATGACTGTTCGGTTGCTCGTGTATCGAATGGGTCGGATCTGTAGGTGATGAAGGTGGAGTGATGACTGGAAAGTGAATGTCGGTGAGCTCCGGTGAGTGATTCCTCAGACCTGACGAGTTGAGGAGGAGGTGGGACCATCTGCAAGGAATCCAACGCTCAAGTCAATGTCCGCACAAGAAGCAGCTATTAAGATTAGGGTTAGGTGACGTACCTCTAGAGAGGGGCAAGGCCCTCCCCTTATATAGTCTCTATTAGAGTTGGTCCCACGCGGACAGACTCTCTTTTCTAAAAATTTCTTTTCCAGCTGTCCAGATTCACGCGTACGGGGTGATATTTGGGTCATGCCTCAGACGTCCAAACCCGAGCCCTTGATCATCATTAGACTGGGTCGGAACAGTATCCCACATTTATAAAAATATTTATATAAACTAATAAAAAAATTATGTAAGTTTCAAATATAATTAAAGCCATCACATTATAAATTATAAATAATCTTAAGGAAGCTTATATTTATCAAACTAAATTCATCAAGTCCGATAATTTATTTTAAGAATTTATTTGTGTATGTTTGGAGTAGGTATGGATAATAGTCGGCCCACTTCATATGTGTCCCGTTGTCTCATATCCAAATAATTATCATTAGGTATTATCCATCTTTATTCTAAACTCACTCAACTATTGAAAAAACTCACTTTGTTTGAGATGGAACAGGTTGGTCAGGTCAAATTTTCATTCATAAAACAGGTTAATAGATAAGAGATAATTTATATTCATAGACTATCTAAAATGATCTTATGATATGGTATTAAAATTTTTATAACCTACATATATTTAGTGTTTGATCTTTATTAAATAAAAAAATTATTTTAATATAAAATAAATAAAAAAATTATATAAAAAATATAATTATTTATATATTTTTTTATCATCAATTTAAATTTTTGAGAAAAATAAAAAATAATTTTATGATATTTTGAGAAGGTGCTCTAAATTTATGAAAGGCATAATGAACCAATAATATCAACAGTGTTCTTTTACTAAACGAAGATATATTCTAATAATATAAAAACAAAGTCACCATTGTATAAAAAAAATTATTTACTATTATTATGTTGCATACTCACACTCTCCAACTAAATCTTGAACCCAGGTGTACTTTATGGGAGGCCAAGCATCTCACCACTTCAACTAAGCTTCCAAGTACAGTCAGAGAGGCTTTGGACTCGGTTGGGGAAAGAAACGACTAGAGCTTAGAAGTATTTCATTTGTTTGGTTATTTACTTATTTTTAAGTGATAAAGTTTGTAAAGTCAGAAAATAAAAATCTAATCATTATTATATTATTCTACAACGGACATTATTGTGCCATAAAAAATATTGATACGGTACATTTTGATATGAGTATAAATATTTTTTTTTAATTTATTTTAAAAAATTATCATATTTATAATTATATAAAAATCAATATTTAATAAATTATTATACTAATTATCAATTATTCTAATTATATTAATTTAATTTATTATTTTTTTAACTATTTCATAGGATAAGAATATATTTATCTTTTTTCATCCAAGAAAATTTCAGTAACCTAGAAATTCCAAAGGCATTGGTTCCAAAAAAAAAGAGCTGCAATTGGTGTGGAACATAGCATTTAAAAAAGAATAGAGCTGTCTATGATATCAAATGTCAAAATATGAAGGTTGGTTGAAGAAGATGATGAAGAACGTAGAATTAGGAGTGTCTGCGGTGCAGTTTGGTTCGATTTTTTAGAAAAAAGTCACTCAATTTAATTGTTTAATTAAATTACGGTTCAATTTGATTTGTTTTTTTATCGAGACCATTCGAACCAAACTAAACCAAATTAAATCAGTTTAATTTTGTTTGATTTGTTTGATTTTTTTCAATCAATTCAAACAAAAACCTGCCATACTATTTCAAAAAGTCATAACATTGAAATCATATACACAAATACACAATAACTAACAAAAGTTTTGATTTAATAAAATTCAATGACAAAAGAAATTAAAATACGACAATTAAAGAAGTTTAAAAGTTTAATAGTCAATACAACAAAAAATAAATATAAATTTCCAGTAAAAAATAGTCACATTTTGGTGTATTCTCCAATAAAACAACTAGCTAAACTTTTTTAAGCAAAAAATAATAATAATAATAATAATAATAATAATAATATAGCCCGCCTCAGTTTTAGTTTACAAGGCTTCTCTTACCTTCGTCGTTCTCAGTTTTAGTGGTGTCATCAACAGAAGCTTTTTCAACAGCTCACGTATTAGTAGGCTTCCTTATGTTTCTATAAGGAGTTAGAGCAGTAGTGTTAGTTAAGAAATTAACTAACATATATGATGATGACAAACATTAGATTATTGGGCTAATTATCCAATTAGTTTTAATTGTTCTTTGTTAAGTGTTGCAGGTCAAAATCCATATTGCAGCAGCCCAGAAAAATAGACAAAGAAATTGGGCTGAACGGTAAGTGAATTCAATCCAAGCCCAAGTCATTCCTCATAAGATGAATTCTCCATTAAGTAAAGAAAAAAGGAAATCAACAGGCTAAAGTGAAAAGACCCGATCCAAGTCTGATAGCAAGCAACTCCCTCCCATTTGCTCTCACACCAAAAGCAACGTTCACTTTTCATCTTGGTCAGAAATCACAGAAGTGAGAAAGAGCTTCTTCCCTAAGCTATTCACCAAAGAAGCAAGAAAGAGAAGGTTAAGCAAATGGTAGAAGTCCAATCACCCACATCAATATGTGTCAAGAAGAGGTCAGAAGCTAAAGGTGATTTTATTTCCTTCTACATGCATCTCATTTTTTTCTCTTCTTCCCAACTCTCTGCTAGTCCGAAAATGGGTCTCATGGAAAAGTTGATTTCTGTTCTACTCTGCTGTGTATCTACGATAAAAAATGAGTCTTGGGGACCAAGTAGTTTCTCAATGGCCAAGATCTGGGTTTACCATTGAGGATATCTGTTTTATGCTTTCCTGTGGTTTTTGGTCAACAAGAGAAGGTCAGAGCAAAAATTTCCATTCCAAGGATTAATGGGAAAAAGTGAGATAGTGGGTTGGTGAAGCACAATGCTCAAGAAGTTGACCTAGGGAGAGCAGCCCAGCAACATGCAAGGAGATAAAAGAAGTTTGGTGTTCATTCAAAAGTCAATGAGAGATAACCCAGTGAATTGAGGTTTTGTTCTGTGAAGAGTTCCCTGAAGAAGTTCCTCTACTTGGACAGTGCTATCTTTCAAAGAAGCATTCCGCCAAAAATGAAGAACTAAATCAGAGACATGCAAATCTGGTTTATCACATAGCAAAGAGGCTGTTGAAGAGTCAATCTCCTTCATGTTTTACAGATTGTAATTTACTTTTTAATGTTTATCTTTCTGTACTTTCTTGAGTGAAAAGGCATAATGAGAGATCTCAAGTAAAAGCCAATGAGTGGAAAAAGGCTGAGTGATACACTTGAGAGAAAAGCCTAGAGTTATTTCAGATTTCTTTAGGTAAGTTTGTGTCTTGTATCTTGTACCTGTTAGGTATCCCTTTCTTAGTTGGGTTAGCACTAAGAATGAAGAGTTGAGTATTAGCATAGCCAAAGTCAAGTTAGGTTAGAACTTGAGTGTGAAAGGATTGTGTCAATCTTGTGGAATTGGTGTATGTAATACTTTAACTATAGTGGAAAGTCCACCACTGTTGTGGTGGAGACTGGATGTAGGTTGCATAGCATAAAGCAACCGAACCAGGATACATGATGCTGTTAGCTTTTCTCTTCTCTGCTCTGTCCTGTTTTCTAATATTCATGAGACAAAATGAAATTGTCTCATAAATTTTCCGCTGCTAAGTTCAAACAGATTCAGACAGTAAGATTGTTTTAAAGGTTTAAGTTTATTAAAGTAAAAGAAGGTCATAGATTCAACCCCCCTTCTCTAAGCCTTCTACAACCTTCAATTGGTATCTAGAGCCAAGGTCTCAAGAATCAAGCTTCACCGCTTGGAGCAAAGATCCAATGGCAAACAACTCGGGCACAACCACAGTTGCCTACACCCTCACTGAAGGCCAGTCACACAATACGCCTCCTTTCTTCAACGGGAAGAACTATGCCTACCGGAAAGAGAGGATGAGGATCTTCATTCAATCCATTGACTACAACATATGGAAGATTGTTGTGAGCGGTCCCAAAATCCCAACAAAAATGAGTGCTGATGGAGTGGTAACTCCAAAAGAAGAAGCTAAATGGAATGAAGACGATAAGAAGAAGATGGAGATGAATGCTAAAGCCATCAACCTTCTTCACTGTGCTATCAGCTTTGAAGAGTACCGAAAGGTGTCTAGATGCAAGACAGCCAAAGAAATCTGGGAAAAACTCCAGGTTACATACGAAGGCACTAAACAAGTCAAAGAAACGAGGATTGATATGCTGCGAAAAGAGTACGAGATATTTAACATGAAGGATAGAGAAAGCATTGATGAAGTATTTGAGAGATTCTCAATCATAATCAACAACCTTGATACTATGGGTACAAACTACTCAGAACAAACCCTAGTGAGAAAACTCCTTAGAAGCCTCACAAAAGAATGGAAAACCACTGCCACTGTCCTAACCGAGAACAACAACCTAAGCCCTATAACCTATGATGAGCTGAGAGGAAAATTCCTTGTCTATGAAACCACACACACAAACCCGGACTCAAAGAAAAAGGAAATAGCCCTTAAGTCAAAAATAGAACCAAAAGAAAGTGAGTCTAGTGATGGTATTTCAGATGATGAGCTTATATTTTTTGTTAGGAGATTTAGAAGGATGATGAAGAACAAGGGCAAGTACAAGAGTTCAAGCTCAAAGGAACACAAGATGGACTTGAGCAAAGTGACATGTCATCATTGCAAGGAGGCTGGACATTTCAAGCTAAACTGTCGAAAGCTCAAGAAGGAGGACAAGGCAAAGAAAGAAAGGAAAAGAGTGCTCATGGTAGCTTGGGAGGATCTTGAGAACGACTCCAATGAAGAAGATTCTGAAGGCGAAGACAAAGACTGCTTCATGGATGGAAATAATAATCTTGATGAGGTAAATTACTATGACTTGTCTATAGATGATTTACATGCCATTATTAATGATATCACTCTAAACACCTCAAAACTGCTAGATAAGTACAATAAGTGCAGATCTGAAAAGGATGTGTTAAAAGCTGAAAATGATTTCTTAAAAGAAAAAGTGAAGGAAACTGAATGTGCTTTGGACATTATTGAAGAAAACAGATCTCTAAAATCTAAACTTGAAAAATTAAAAGGAAAACACATTGTGGATCCTTCTCAAGAGTTAATTACTGAAAATGAAAGATTAAATGATATGATTAAAAGGTTGAATGGTGACTTAGCAAAATTTGCTCAAAGTTCTAGTAACTTGGACAAATTACTTGCAAGCCAAAGACCATTGTTTGAAAAATCTGGTTTGGGTTATATAACTAAGGAAAGTGTAGTTTTTAATGATTCCTCTATGAAATTTGTGGCTTCTTCATCAAATACTAAATCCACATCCAACAAATCTGGTGTTTGATATGTTACCACAATTGAGAAGAAATTGGATGAAGTTTACACAAGTGAAACTAAGCCTTCACCAAGAACCGAACCTACTTCAAATAGGCCAGGTTTGGGGTTCAACTCGAAAAATGAGGTAGATTTCAAGAAACCACCATTTTACAACAAAACTTCATTTTCGAAAAATCCAAAAGTTTTCAAAAATTCTAGTTAAAATGCATTTGCAAAGAGGAATAATTATAACAAAAATCAGTTTGTCAAAAGAAATGCACCTCTTCCAAAAACCAAAAAGTTTTAACCATTTAATCATTTCCAACATGGTAGCTCATCTCAATTTCAGCAACATGCATCAGAAAATCATTGTTTTAATTGCAAAAATTTTAGTCATTCATATTCACAATGCTTCATTGAAAAAAGAATTGTTGGAAACCAAATTTACAATGTTTTATGTGATTTCAATGCACTTGGGCAACCAAGATGGATTAACTTCAAAGGATCCAAACTAATTTGGATATCTAAGGTTACTTGAAGTTTCTCATGCAGATTTGCCTAGCATCCAAGAACAAAAAGGATATGTGGTACTTGGATAGTGGATGCTCAAGGCACATGACTGGAAGGTCAACTTACTTCATCAAACTAAACAAGTATGATGGAGGTTTTGTGACCTTTGGAGATGATGGTAAAGGTAAAATAATTGCTGTTGGAAAAGTAGGTAATGAACACTCTACTTTCATTGATGATGTATTTTTGGTATGTGGATTGAAACACAATCTTTTGAGTATAAGTCAGCTATGTGACTTAGGATATTTAGTGACTTTCAAAAGACTTGAATGCTGTGTTGTAAATGAAAAGACTAATGAAGTACTTTTTGTTGCCAAGCGTTGTAATAATGTGTATGGACTTACCCTTGATGAACTAAAGGATCAAAATGTAGCTTGTTTTTATTCTAAAGAATCTGAAAAGTGGCTATGGCACAAGAGATTGGGCCAAGCAAGTATGTTTCAAATAAACAAACTTGTAAAGAAAGGATTAGTAAGAGGTCTTCCTTTGATAAGGTTTGACAAAGACATCACTTCTGATGCTTGCCAAATGGGAAAACAAATAAAAAGTTCATTTAAACCAAAGGAAGACATCTCTACTAAAAGGCCACTTGAATTGCTACATATTGATTTGTTTGGTCCAACAAGAACTCAAAGCCTAGGTGGTAAACATTATGGTTTAGTGATTGTGGATGACTATTCTAGATTTGGTTGGGTTTTATTTCTTTTACACAAAAATGAAGCTTTTTCGGCCTTTGAAATCTTTTGCGAGAAAATTCAAAATGAAAAGGATTTAAAGATATCTTCTATAAGAAATGATCATGGAACCGAATTTGAAAACAATTTATTTGAATCCTTTTGTGAGAAATTTGGAATATCTCACAACTTCTCTTGTCCAAGGACACCACAACAAAATGGTGTTGTGGAAAGAAGAAATAGAAGTATTCAAGAAATGACAAGAGCTATGCTTTGTGAGAGCAATGTTCCAAAATTCCTTTGGCTGAAGCGGTTAATACAGCTTGTCACATTTTGAATAGAACTATCATAAGGAAATTTTTGAAGAAAATCCCTTATGAAATTTGGAAAGGTTACCCACCAAACTTGGATTACTTGCACATCTTTGGATGCAAATATTTTGTTCTTAATAACAAAGATAATTTAGGAAAATTTGATCCAAAGGCGTATGAGTGCTTATTTGTAGGATATTCCACAACTAGTAAAGCATATAGGGTTTATCATCAAGATGCTAGGATTATTGAGGAGTCCATACATGTTACATTTTGTGATACTAACTTGGTGCAAAGTATTTTGGAAGACTATGATGCAGGGAATCAAGTTCAAAAGGACAGTGAAACTGCACAAAATCATGAAAATGAAACTTCTGGTCAACTTGAACCAGAAACTGCAGCTGCTGAAAATTTAAGAGACAATTCTGTTTTGTCTCATGAATCTAAAGGAGATCCTGAAACCAGCAGTACCCAGAATTCATTGGTGACTGAATCTAACTCCAAGTTAACCAGACCTCGTGAATAGAGATTCTTGAAGAATTATCCTGAGGAATTTGTTATTGGAGACGTCTCTCATGGGGTTAGAACTCAGTCTTCAACTAGAAAGGCCAATGAAGGAACAAACATTGCCCTTCTCTCTCAAATGGATCCTCAGAATGTCAAAAAAGCCCTTAATGACCCTTCATGGGTAAAGGCAATGAAAGATGAACTTCTTGAATTTGAGAAGAACCAAGTGTGGACATTGGTTCCAAGGCCGAATGGAAAGAAAGTGATTGGCACCAAGTGGATATTTCGGAACAAGCTAGGAGAGGATGGTAGCATTGCAAGAAACAAAGCAAGGCTAGTGGCACAAGGATATGACCAAGAAGAAGGAATAGACTTTGATGAATCATTTGCCCCTGTTGCCCAAATGGAAGCCATAAGACTTCTCTTAGCTTATGTTGCATATTGTGGTTTTAAATTATATCAAATGGATGTGAAATGTGCATTTTTGAATGGTGTGATAGATAGAGAAGTGTATGTGGAGCAGTGATGAGCGGATATTTTATACGGTTTTTGGGGGTATTTTCATATAGTTTTTAGTAGGATCTAGCTACTTTTCAGTATATTTTTATTAGTTTTTATGAAAAAATCACATTTCTGGACTTTACTATGAGTTTGTGTATTTTTCTGCGATTTCAGGTAATTTTTGGCTGAAATTGAGGGACCTGAGCAAAAATCTGATTCAGAGGCTGAAAAAGTACTGCAGATGCTGTTGGATTCTGACCTCTCTGCACTCGAAATGGATTTTCTGGAGCTACAGAAGCCCAATTGATGCGCTCTTAATCGCGTTGGAAAGTAGACATCCTGGGATTTCCATCAATATATAATAGTCCATACTTTTCCCGAGTTGAGATCACGTAAACTGGCGTTTAACGCCAACTCTCTACCCTATTCTGGCGTTAAACGCCAGAACTGGCATAGAAGTTGGAGTTAAACGCCCAAACTGGCACCAGCGCTGACGTTTAACTCCAGGAATAGCCTATGCACATGAAAGCTTCAATGCTCAGCCCAAACACACACCAAGTGGGCCCCGGAGGTGGATTTCTGCACTATCTATCTTAGTTTACTCATTTTCTGTAAACCTAGGTTACTATTTGAGTATAAAAACTACTTTTAGAGATTTATTTTGTACCTCATGACATTTTTACATCTGAATTTTGTATCTTCTACGGCATGAGTATCTAAACTCCATGGTTGGGGTGAGGAGCTCTGCTGTCTCTCGATGGATTAATGCAATTATTTCTGTTTTCTATTCAATCACGCTTGTTTCTATTCTAAGATATTCATTCGCACTTCAACATGATGAATGTGATGATTCGTGACACTCATCACCATTCTCAACTTATGAACGTGTGCTGACAACCACTTCCGTTCTACCTTAGATTGAATGTGTATCTCTTGGGTTCCTGGTTCACCAGTTTGATTGCCTCTCCTGACAACAGAGTGCTCAAATCCGTGAAACCAGAGTCTTCGTGGTATAAGCTAGAATCAATTGGCAGCATTCCTGAGATCCGGAAAGTCTAAACTTTGTCTGTGGTATTCCGAGTAGGATCTGGGAAGGGATGACTGTGACGAGCTTCAAACTCACAATTGTTGGGCACATTGACAGTGTGCAAAAGGATCAATGGATCTTATTCCAACATAAGTGGGAACTGACAGATGATTAGCCATGTACATGGACCATTTTTACTGAGAGGACGGCTGGTAGCCATTGACAACGGTGATCCACCAACATACAGCTTGCCATGGAAGGAGCCTTACGTGCGTGAAGAAGACAGAAGGAAAGCAGAGATTTAGAAGATAGAGCATCTCCAAAAACCTCAACCTGTTCCTCATTACTGCATAACAAGTATTACTTATTTCATGTTCTTTTACTTTTCGTAAATAAAACTAAGAATCATTATTGATATCCTGACTAAGAGTTATAAGATAACCATAGCTTGCTTCAAGCCGGCAATCTCCGTGGGATCGACCCTTACTCACGTAAGGTATTACTTGGACGACCCAGTGCACTTGCTGGTTAGTTGTGCGGAATTGCAAAAGTGTGATTGTAATTTCCTGCACCAAGTTTTTGGCGCCATTGCCGGGGATTGTTCGAGTTTGGACAATTGACGGTTCATCTTGTTGCTTAGATTAGGAAAAATTGTCTTTCGTTAGTTTAGAGTCTCTTTATTTTCTTTTCAAAAATTTTCAAAAATCTTATTTTTCCTTATTAATTTTCTATTTTTACTTGAGTTTAGTTTCATGTTTTAAGTTTGGTGTCTTTTGTTGCTTTTTATCTTATACATTTTCGAATTATTAGTGTTCAAGGTATAAAAATTTTTAAGTTTGGTGTCCTTTGTGTTTTTATTTTCTTAAAAATTTTTAAAATTTGTTCTTGGTGTTCATCTTGATCTTCAAAGTGTTCTCGGTGTTCATCTTGACATTCAAAGTTTTCTTGTTCGTTTCCCTTGTTTTAATCTAAATATTCTAAGTTTGGTGTCATTTTGTTGTTTTTCTCTTTCCTCGTAAAATTCAAAAATCAAAAAAATATATCCTTTCCTTTAATTGCTCATAATTTTTGAAACTTTAGTCTTATTTTATTATTGTGATTGAAAAATTTTAAGTTTAGTGTTTTCTTATTAAGAAAGTTTCAACATTTAAAATTTCAAAATCATATCTTTTTCAAAACTTTCTAACCACTTTTTCTCTCTCTTCATTTTTTTTCGAAAATCCTCATCAAAAAAAATTTTCAAATTCTTTTTTTATTTTATTAATTATTTTGGTTCCCAATTTTTATTATTATTATTTTGAAAAAAAATAAGTAAATAAATAATATTTTTATCTCCAATCCACATCATCTCCCTTTCTCCATCATGGACCTAAGTGAAAATGAACAGTCCAAAAGGACTCTGGGGTCATATGCTAACCCCACTACTGCTTCATATGGGAGTAGTATCTGTATACCCTCCATCAGAGCTAGTAGTTTTGAGTTGAATCCTCAACTTATTATCATGGTGCAGCAAAATTGCCAGTATTCCGGTCTTCCACAGGAAGAACCTACTGAGTTTCTGGCACAGTTCTTACAAATTGCTGACACAGTACATGATATGGAAGTAGATCAGGATGTCTACAGATTATTACTGTTTCCATTTGCTGTAAAAGACCAAGCTAAGAGGTGGTTAAATAACCAACCTAAAGCTAGCATAAGGACATGAAAACAGTTGTCAGATAAATTCCTGAATCAATATTTCCCTCCTAAAAGGATGACACAGCTAAGGCTAGACATCCAAGGCTTTAAACAAGAGGATAATGAACCATTTTACAACACCTGGGAGAGGTATAGAGAGATGCTAAGGAAATGCCCCTCTAAAATGTTTTCAGAATGGGTGCAGTTAGACATCTTCTACTACGAGCTTACAGAAAAAGCTCAGATATCTCTAGACCACTCAGCTGGTGGATCTATACACATGAGAAAAACAATTGAAGAGGCTCAAGAGCTCATAGATATGGTTGATAGAAATCAGCATCTGTATTTAAATAGTGAGTCCTCCATGAAAGAAGAAGCTAAGGTAGTATCCACTGACTTTAGTCCTCAGGAACAAGTTGCTGAACTCAATCAGCAACTATCTTCTATAACAAAACAGTTAACAGAATTTAAGGAGATGCTACAAGAAACCACAAATGCCAATAAGGATATGGAAACACAATTGAATCAGACAAAACAGTAGTTATCAAAATAGATAACAGAAGAGTGCCAAGCAGTTCAATTAAGAAGTGGAAAAACATTAAATACCTCAACTCAAAGCAGCAGAAAGCCAAGAAGAGAAAAACTGACAGAGAATGAGCAAACTACCACCCAAAATCCCTCTGAGGACAGTAAGATCCCAGAGAGGAGTAATTCTGGCGTTCAAACGCCAGAAAAGGGTGAAAAACTGGCATTGAACGCCCAGTGGATACCCAATTCTGGCATTCAAACGCCAGAAAAGGATGAAAAGTTGGCGTTAAACGCCCAGTCCATGTCCAGTTCTGGCGTTCAAATGCCAGAAAAGGGTGGGAATCTGGCGTTAAACGCCTATCCATCCCCCAATCCTGGCGTTCAAACGCTAATGAGGAATCAGACACCTGCAAGTGCTGATAGTAACCCCTCTAAAAAGGCTTCTTCAACCACCTCTGTAGGAAATAAACCTGCAGCAACTAAGGTTGAAGAATACAAAGCCAAGATGCCTTATCCTCAGAAACTCTGCCAAGCAGAACAGGATAAACAATTTGCCCGCTTTGCAGACTATCTCAAGACTCTTGAAATAAAGATTCTGTTTGCAGAGGCACTTGAGCAAATACCCTCTTATGCTAAGTTCATGAAAGAGATCTTAAGTCATAAGAAGGACTGGAGGGAAACTGAAAAAGTCTTCCTCACTGAAGAATGCAGTGCAGTCATTTTAAAGAGCTTACCAGAGAAGCTTAAGGATCCTAGGAGCTTTATGATACCATGCACATTGGAGGGTACTTGTACCAAGACAGCTTTATGTGATCTTGGGGCAAGTATCAACCTAATCCATGCATCCACTATCAGAAAGCTTGGCTTGACTGAAGAGGTCAAACCAACCCGGATCTGTCTTCAACTTGCTGATGGCTCCATTAAATATCCATCAGGCGTAATTGAGGACATGATTGTCACAGTTGGGCCATTTGCCTTTCCCTCTGACTTTGTAGTGCTGGAGATGGAGGAGCATAAGAGTGCAACTCTCATTCTAGGAAGACCTTTCCTAGCAACTGGACGAACCCTCATTGACGTCCAAAAAGGGGAAGTGACCCTGAGAGTCAATGAGAATGAGTTTAGGCTGAATGCTATTGAAGCAATGAAGCATCCAGACACATCAAAAGATTGCATGAGCATTGATATTATTGACTCCCTGGTAGAGGAGATCAATATGGCTGAGAGTCTCGAATCAGAGCTAGAGGACATCTTTAAAGATGTTCAGCCTGATCTGGAGGAACCAGAGGAAATAAAAGAACCTCTGAAAACTCCTTAGGAAGAGGAGAAACCTCCTAAACCCGAGCTCAAACCACTACCACCATCCCTGAAATATGCATTTCTGGGAGAAGGTGACACTTTTCTTGTAATCATAAGCTCTGCTTTAGAGCCACAGGAAGAGAAAGCACTAATTCAGGTGCTAAGGACACACAAGACAGCTCTTGGGTGGTCCATAAGTGATCTTAAGGGCATTAGCCCAGCCAGATACATGCACAAGATCCTATTAGAGGATAATGCTAAGCCAGTGGTTCAACCGCAGAGGTGGCTGAATCCAGCCATGAAGGAGGTGGTGCAGAAAGAGGTCACTAAACTACCGAAGGCTGGGATTATTTATCCTATTTCTGATAGCCCCTGGGTGAGTCATTGAAGAGAGAACTTTTGCGTGGTCTAGAAATTCGCAGATAAATCCTCGTTGCAAGTATAACTTCTAAACCAACAAAAGTCCTTTCTTACAAATATTTTGGTTGTCACAAGTAACAAACCCCTTAAAAATTGATAACCGAAGTATTTAAAACTCGGGTCGTCTTCTCAAGAAATTGCAGGGAAATATGTTCTTATTATTGGTTATGAGTCTTGTAAATTGGGGTTTTGAAAGTAAGGAAGAAGTATGACAAGTAAAATAAATAAATAACTATAAAATAAAACTCTTGGCAAGGTATTAGAACTGGAAGTTCTATCCTGGTTATCCTTATCAATTGTGATGAGAATTGGATTTTTCTCCCACTTTGTTAACCTCTAACTATGAAGGTAAGTTAAGTGGAGGAATTAATTTTGATTCCTCAAGTCCTAGTCTTTCCTTGGGAAAGGCTAGAGTTATTGGAACTCGAATTAATTCTTGAAGAATTCCAATTTTCAATCAACAATGAGTTTGATAACTCAAGAGTCTCCAATGACTCAACCAAAGCCAAAAGGGGAAATTCTAAATTAAATTAAAAGCATTCATAAATCTGAAACACATCAAATTACGTCTAAACATAAACTCAAGTCTAACATGGAAAGGTTTATAAGCTAAATTGAAAAGATAAATATCACTTAAAGCAATAAAATAAAAGTAAAAACATAAATTAAAGGAACATTGAACCTGTGATGAAGAAGAAATTATCCTAAATCCTAAAACTAAATCCTAAGAGAGAGGAGGGAGCCTCTCTCTCTAAAAGCTACATCTAAAACTAAAAATTATGAATTATGAGCTTGTGATTATGAATGAATGGATTCCTTCACTTTATAGCCTCTAATCTGTATTTTCTAGGCCGAAAACTGGGTCGAAAACAGCCCAGAAATCGTTGGAGAAGAAATCTGCCACGCTGATTTTCGTCACTGCGATGCGTCCGTGTGGAGCACGCGTTCGCGTCACCTAGCGTCAGAGAAACTATGGCATATTATATACCAAATCGAAGCCCCAGACGTTAGCTTTCCAACGCAACTAGAACCGCATCGTTTGGACCTCTGTAGCTAAAGTTATAGCCATTTGAGTGCGAAGAGGTCAGGCTGGACAGCTTAGCAATTTCTCCAACTTCTTGTATTCCTTCCACTTTTGCATGCTTCCTTTCCATCCTCTGAGCCATTTCTGCCCTGTAATCTCTGAGATCACTTAACACACATATCAAGGCATCTAATGGTAATAAGAGAGGATTAAACATAGGGAACTTAAGGCCAAAGAAGTATGTTTTCAATCAAAGCACATAATTACGAAGGCAAATGTAAAACTATGCAAATCATATAAATAAGTGGGTAAAGAATTGATAAAAACCACTCAAATGAGCACAAGATAAACCATAAAATAGTGGTTTATCAACCTCCCCACACTTAAACATTAGCATATCCTCATGCTAAGCTCAAGAGAAACTATAAAGGAGTGAAGAGGATTGGTAGAATGTATGAAATGCAATCTATCTGTATGAATGCAACTATATGCAGAATGTTTCTACCTACTTAGTTAAAAGTAAATAAATCTTTTAAGAACAAATATGAACTGGATTTCACTAATTCAAATCACAAAAATGAAGTACAAGTAAACTTGCAAGAAGAAAATAGCTCATGAAAGCCAGGAACAAAGAATCGAGCATCGAACCCTCACTGGAAGTGTATGCACTCTAATCACTCAAGTGTTTTAAGTTCAATTCTCTCAATTCTCTACTAACCTTGCTTTCTAAGGCTTGCTCTTCATCTAACAATCAACATAAATTTAATGCACAGATACACATATCAAGAGGTCTTTTAAGGGTTGTAATGGGGTTAGGGTCAAGGTAGGATTGTAGTTGGCCAAGTGGACTAAAATCTGAATCCTTAATTAACTTAAACTTCCCACCTAACTTTAGACAATCCATGTAATCATAATACCACATCTAACTATCCATTAACTATGTTTTCCACATATTCATGCATTATAATTTCAGGTACAGTACATATGCATTGCTTTCACCATTTACTTTGGGGCATTTTGTCCCCTTTTTCTTATTTGCTATTTTTCTTTTCTCTCTTTATATATATATATATATATATATATTTTTTTTCTTTTCTTTTATTTTTCTCAATGCATATGATTAAATTATTGGATGCATGAATCATGTCCTAAACATTTTTTTCACATTTTCAGAAAATTCTAACATACTCAATTCTAAAACCAAATGTTTCCAAATTCACTTCTCCACACTTAATTCATGAGCACTCTTCACTAGTCTAAGCTAACCAAGGATTCAAATTAAGGACATTATTATTTTCCGCTTAGAGTTAATGATGTGCTAAAGTAAAGAACAAAAGGGTATAATTGGCTCAACATTGGTTTGCAAAGAATAATGAAAGGGTAAGGCCATATGGGTATGTAAGCTCAGTGAAACAAAGGCCTCAATCATGTAAGTGTATGCATACATCAAACCATGGAAATATAGAATTAAGCAAGACAAAGATCACAATTTTAGAGAGAAAAACACATACCAAAAATAAAATATTGGTTGGTAAAATACAACCAATTCAAATAGGCTCAAAAATCTCACAGGTTTTGTGTGTTCGAGCTCTAAACCATGTTCCAGTATAATATTTCTTCAAACAAGTGTAACATTAAATTTTATTCAAATTAGTGAAATGCTCTAAAAAATTTTTTTTGAAAAAGAAAATATTTCTTCAACCAAGTGGTAAAATATGCAAAAAATCAAACAAATATGCAATCAAACATGTAAATGCAACAACTAACAAGGAAAATAAAACAATGGTGTTGAAAAGAAGGTAACTAATCCCTGGAAGTCGGTATCGACCTAACCTCAGGTCGTCTTCTCAAGGAATTGTAGGGAAGTATGATTTATTATTGGTTATGGAAAAGGATATATTTTTTTTGGGGTTTTAATGTATAAGATAAAAAGCAAGAATAGTAAATGGCAAGAAAGTAAATTGTAAGGAATTAATTTAAATAAATAATAAAACTCTTGGCAAGGTATAAGAACTGGAAGTCCTATCCTAGTTATCCTTATCAGATGTGATGAGAATTGAGTTTTAATCCCACTTAATTAACCTTTACTAAAGCAAAGGAAAGTCAAGTAGACTAATTAGTTTGATCCTCAGGTCCTAGTCAATTCCTAAGAAAGGACTAGAGTTATTGGAATTAGCAACTCCCAATTTCAACACTGCTTTATTTGACAACTCAAGTGTTACCAATTACTTAACCAAAATCAAAAGGGAAGAAATTCTACTTGAATAAAAATAATTTGGATAAATCGAGAGCATTAATAAATTAAAGAGAGCAATCATAAGTCTGAAATACCTCAAATTGTATTAAATAAAGAAGATCCTAACATGAAAAGATTCATAAATCAAATGGGCAACATAAGTAATTAAAAGATAAAAGTATTAGAGTATCTAAAAGTAGAAGAGAAATATAAATTGAAGAACATTGAACCTGAAATTGAGAAATAACCATAAACTGAGAGGAATCCTAATTCTAAAAATCTAAATCCTAAATCCTAAGAGAGAGGAGAGAATCTCTCTCTCTAAAAACTACATCTAAAACTAAAATTATGAATTATGAGCTGATGATGATGAATGGATGTATTCCCCCACTTTATAGCCTTTAATCTGTGTTTTCTAGGACTAAAACTGGGTCGAAAACAGCCCAGAAATCGCTGGAGAAGAAATCTGCCACGCCGATTTTTGTCACTGCAACGCGTCCGCGTGGAGCACGCGTTCGCATTGCCTAGCTCAGGGAAACTATGGCATATTATATATCAAATCGAAGCTCCGAACTTTAGGTTTCCAACGAAACTGGAACCGCGTCATTTGGACCTCTGTAGCTAAAGTTATAGTCGTTTGAGTGCGAAGAGGTCAGGCTGGACAGCTTAGCAATTTCTCCAACTTCTTGTATTCCTTCCACTTTTGCATGCTTCCTTTCCATCCTCTAAGTCATTCCTGCCCTGTAAATCCTGAAATCACTTAACGCACATATCAAGGCATCGAATGGTAATAAGAGAGGGTTAATAATTAGCAAATATAAGGCCAAAGAAGCATGTTTTCAATCATAGCACAAAATCAGGAAGGAAAACGTAAAACGTGCGATTAGTATGAACAAGTGTATGAAAGATTGATAAAATCCACTCAATTAAGCACAAGATAAACCATAAAATAGTGGTTTATCAACCTCCCCACACTTAAACATTAGCATGTATGAATGCAACTATATGCAGAATGTTTCTACCTACTTAGTTAAAAGTAAATAAATCTTTTAAGAACAAATATGAACTGGATTTCACTAATTCAAATCACAACAATGAAGTAAAAGTAAACTTGCAAGAAGAAAATAGCTCATGAAAGCCGAGAACAAAGAATCGAGCATCGAACCCTCACTGGAAGTGTATGCACTCTAATCACTCAAGTGTTTTAGGTTCGATTCTCTCAATTCTCTACTAACCTTGCTTTCTAAGGCTTGCTCTTCATCTAACAATCAACATAAATTTAGTGCACAGATACACATATCAAGAGGTCTTTTAAGGGTTGTAATGGGGTTAGGGTCAAGGTAGGATTGTATTTGGCCAAGTGGACTAAAATCTGAATCCTTAATTAACTTAAACTTTCCACCTAACTTTAGACAATCCATGTAATCATAATACCACATCTAACTATCCATTAACCATGTTTTCCACATATTCATGCATTCTAATTTCAGGTACAGTACATATGCATTGCTTTCACCATTTACTTTGGGGCATTTTGTCCCCTTTTTCTTATTTTCTATTTTTCTTTTCTCTCTTTTATATATATATATATATATATTTTTTTTCTTTTCTTTTATTTTTCTCAATGCATATGATTAAATTATTGGATGCATGAATCATGTCCTAAATATTTTTTTCACTTTTTCAGAAAATTCTAACATACTCAATTCTCAAACCAAATGTTTCCAAATTCACTTCGCCACACTTAATTCATAAGCACTCTTCACTAGTCTAAGCTAACCAAGGATTCAAATTAAGGACATTATTGTTTTTCGCTTAGAGTTAATGATGTGCTAAAGTAAAGAACAAAGGGGTATAATAGACTCAACATTGGTTTGCAAAGAATAATGAAAGGGTAAGGCCATATGGGTATGTAAGCTCAGTGCAACAAAGGCCTCAATCATGTAAGTATATGCATACATCAAACCATAGAAATATAGAATTAAGCAAGACAAAGATCACAATTTTAGAGAGAAAAACACACACCAAAAATAAAATATTGGTTGGTAAAATACAACCAATTCAAATAGGCTCAAAAATCTCACAGGTTTTGTGTGTTCGAGCTCTAAACCATGTTCCAGTATAATATTTCTTCAAACAAGTGTAACATTAACTTTTATTCAAATTAGTGAAATGCTCTAAAAGTTTTTTTTTTTGAAAAAGAAAATGTTTCTTCAACCAAGTGGTAAAATATGCAAAAAATCAAACAAATATGCAATCAAACATGTAAATGCAACAACTAACAAGGAAAATAAAACAATGGTGTTGAAAAGAAGGTAACTAACCCCTGAAAGTCGGTATTGACCTCCCCACACTTAAAGATTGCACCGTCCTCGGTGCATGCTAAGATGTGCAAGTGGATGGGGTTGTGGTTCCTCAGCTGGGGCTCTTTTTGTTCCTTTCTTTGCCGGTGGTTTGGGAGTAGCTTTCTCTTTACCCTTCTTGGTGGCCATCCTGAAAAGAGAAAAAGGAAAGTAACTTTTAAAGCTAAGGGTTAGAGCAAGGAAGAGAGCGGAAAATGTGGTAATCAATGCACAATAAAGAAGAATGACGTTAACACATGGTCATGACTACATGTGAAAAGTTCATCAATAGAAATATAGCAAGTGCATGTAATGACAATTAAATGCAAGATGTTTATTGGCATGCTGGCAAAGGCATGAGTAGCATAGATCAACCATTCAATGTCCAAATTAGATTACCAAGTCTTTCAAACTATCAACATGTTTGTAATAACAATTATATTTAATTAATAAAACATAAAAAGGGTTTTGTGAAAAGCAAGCATTTAGAGTAGTAGACAGAAAGAAATCGAAAATAGTGCATAATGCCATACGGACTTTTTCACAAACACATAGCAAGCATGGTAAATAAGCTATTAAAAGTATTAAATTGAACATGCAAGCAACCCTTTAAAAAGTAATATATAATTGTTAAACAATTCCTTTAATAATCCACAAAAATATAGAAAATAATGACCCAAATAAATTTCTAACACCAATGAAAATAATGCAATGAATGAAAGTATGCAAATAAATTAAATGAAATAGAATGGAAGTGAAGAGGGATGAGAAGTTAAAGAGATGAAGAAGAAGAAAGTAAGAAAAGGAAGAAGAAAGAAATAAGAAGGGAAAAGAAAAAATTAGGATTAGGGAAGAAAAGATAAGATTTCTGGCACTGATCTGGATAAGCTGTGCGCCGCATGTGACGCGGACGCGTGAGTGACGCGTTCGCGCGGATAGCGCTTCTATGAAGTGACACGGACGCGTGGGTCACACATTCGCGTGGAGTGATTTGTGCCATTAGCGCGAGGGCAGCCTCGCGGTCGCGCAACTCTCTGTTTTAAATTCATTTTGCCAAAAATCTGGTGACGCGGTAGCGTGGTTGACGCGATCGCGTGAATGGCCTTTCTTTTAAAAATGACACGGACGCGTGGGGCACGCGTTCGCGTGGTAGGGCTGGTGCTTCTAGCATCATTCCAGCCGAGCTCCATCATAACTCTCTGCCATACACCTCTTTACGTCGTTTTTACAGAGCCACGCGTTCGCGTGGGTGACGCGGACGCGTGGGAGGCATTTTCCCCACATAACGCAGATGTGTCAGCGACGCGGTCGCGTGGATCCATTTGTGCCTAAGGCATACCTCCAGCCACGCTCTCGCGTGACTCTCTGTTCAATTTTCTTTTCTTCCCAATGCACTGGCGACGCTGTCGCGTTGCGTGCGATTTTTTTTTTGTAATGCAGCATGCAGAATGCAAAATGATATGGATGTTATGAGTAATTCCAGGTTCAATGAAATAAAATAAAATAAAACTCAAAAACAAACAAAACGAAATAAAATTAAAATTGAAAGAGGAACGATCATACCATGGTGGGTTATCTCCCACCTAGCACTTTTAGTTAAAGTCCTTAAGTTGGACATTTGGTGAGTTCCTTGTCATGGTGGCTTGTGCTTGTATTGATCCTTGAATCCCCAAGAGTGTTGATTTCTAGACTAAATCTTGGGTTCCCAGACCTTGCTTTTGCACCCGTCTTCTTGTTGATCATTATGATTCCATCCGGGTGGCACACAATTGAAATTCTCACTGAGACATCCAAACAGCTTCCTAGACCCATTCAATTGAGAATTGTACCAACCTTTGTACTTCAATTTGGAGCATGCAACCATATTGAACCTTGCATGACAATTCCTACCACCAACCATCTTCCTCTTACTCTTAATGCCACAAAGAGCTCTAAGTTGACCATCCGTCTCCAGTAGCTCATATTCAAGTGGAATTAGAAAGCTAAGGGATATGAATTTTACCCACTTGAATGTTGTGAAGGATGATGGCAACTTAGGGGGAGGAGTCTCCAATAACTTTGGCAAGGTGATTTCAAGCTCCACTCCCTTGTGCTCTTCCCTGACAACTTCCACCTCTTTGCAAGCTTCTTTAATATCAACCTCTTCCTCTTGGTAGCCTTCTTCCAATTCAATCTCTTCTTTATTGCTTGCCAAGGGCATGGGAGGCTGTGCTTCTTCTTCTTGAATCTCCATCTCTTGATCGACCTCTTCCAAGTCCTTAATCATGACATGCCTTGGAGGTTGTACACCCTCCTCAACATCAAATGCAACCGTCTTGGAAGGAGGCTCTATGTCTTGACTCTCCCATGGAGGTTCAACATCTCCCAAGTCTTCAACCACTTCTTCTTCTACAACTGTTATGGCTTCCTCCACTTGTTCCAATACAAGGCCATGCTCCTCATTGTTCACCAAAGTTTCTAGTGTCTCCTTCATGCTTCGCTCTTCTTTTGATTCTCCACATGTAGCCATGGGAGTACTTTGAGTGCTCAGATGTCTGGAAGCTATTATATTTACTAACTCGCCTAAGGCGGCCGCGAAATTTAGCACACTCTTATTCATCTTTTCTTGCCCTTGAAGAATAACACTAAGGGCGTTGTTATCCAATGGAGGTTGAGGTGGATAGGAGGGTTCATTATTTTGGAGAAAGGGTTCATAATAGGAAGGTGGTTCTTCTTGATAAGGATATGGAGATGGTGAATATTGAGGTGGTGGTTCTGGGTGTAGTTCATATGGTGGTTGGTGTGGTGGATATAGGTTAGGGTCATATGGTGGTGTTTGGTGATGAGGGGCTTGTAAGTATGGTGGTTCAAAGTTGTGTTGAGGAGGTTCATAGGCATATGATGGGGGTCCATCATATCTATCATCTTGGTATGCTCCCTGGAATGGCTCTTGACTGTAGTAATTTGGTGGAGGTTGGTTGTCACGAAAGGGTCCACCATAACTGTTGTCTCGGCATGCATTGTGGAATGGTCTTTGTCTGTGGTACTGTGGAAGGTGATGTTGCCGAAAGGGTTGATCAGATCCTCGTGGCCCCTTCCATCTCTGATTGTTTTGACCTTGATGCATGTTCCTGTTATAATTTCCATTCCCTTACAACAACATTGGAACCAAACTCAAAGCGAGAGGGGTGAGAACTCATAATAATAAATAAAAATTAAAAAAAAAAATAAAAACAAATTTTAAATTAAAAAGGTTATTGAAATTTTGAATTTTTTAAATTTGAAATTTTGAAATTCGAAATTTAAACATTGAATTTTGAAATTTGATTTTTGAAATAAGATAAGATAATATTTTGAAAAAGATATAATTTTTTTGAAAAAGATTTGAATTTTGAAAATTGAAATTTGAAATTTTGAAATTTGAATTTTAAATTTTTTTAATTTGAATTTTGAAATTTGAAATTTGAAATTTGAGTTTTAAATTTTGAATTTTTGAATTTAATGAGGAAAGAGAAAAACAATAAAATGACACCAAACTTAAAATTTTTAGATCAAAATGAAGAAAACAACTAAGAACAACTTGAAGGTCAAGATGAACATGAAGAACAAATTTTTGAAAAAATTTTAATAACTAAATAAAAATCAATAACCTCTTAATTTATGAAAAAGCAAAAATAAAAACAAAAATAAAAACAAATAAACAAGCAAAAAGTAAATATTTACAATAACCAATAATAAGGCACACGTTTGCAATTCCCCAACAACAGTGCCATTTTGAAGAGAGAACTTTTGCGTGGTCTAGAAATTCGCAGATAAATCCTCGTTGCAAGTATAGCTTCTAAACCAACAAAAGTCCTTTCTTACAAACGTTTTGGTTGTCACAAGTAACAAACCCCTTAAAAATTGATAACTGAAGTATTTTAACCTCGAGTCGTCTTCTCAAGGAATTGCAGGGAAGTATGATTTATTATTGGTTATGGAAAAAGATATATTTTTTTGGGGTTTTAATGTATAAGATAAAAAGCATGAATAGTAAATGGCAAGAAAGTAAATTGTAAGGAATTAATTTAAATAAATAATAAAACTCTTGGCAAGGTATAAAAACTGGAAGTCTTATCCTAGTTATCCTTATCAGATGTGATAAGAATTGAGTTTTAATCCCACTTAGTTAACCTTTACTAAAGCAAAGGAAAGTCAAGTAGACTAATTAGTTTGATTCTCAGGTCCTAGTCAATTCCTAAGAAAGGACTAGAGTTATTGGAATTAGCAACTCCCAATTTCAACCACTGCTTTATTTGACAACTCAAGTGTTACCAATTACTTAACCAAAATCAAAAGGGAAGAAATTCTACTTGAATGAAAATAATTTGGATAAATCGAGAGCATTAATAAATTAAAGAGAGGTCATGTCCAAGTTGTACCCAAAAAGGGAGGCATGACAGTGATTCATAATGAAAAGAATGAACTGGTTCCTACAAGAACAGTTACAGGGTGGCGTATGTGTATTGACTATAAAAGGCTCAATATAGCCACCAGAAAGGATCATTTTTCTTTACCATTCATAGACCAGATGCTAGAAAGACTAGCAGGTCATTACTATTACTGCTTTTTGGATGGCTATTCAGGTTATAACCAAATTGCAGTAGATCCTCAGGATCAAGAGAAAACAGCATTCACATGTCCATCTGGAGTATTTGCCTACAGAAGGATGCCTTTTGGTCTGTGCAATGCACCAGCAACCTTTCAGAGATGCATACTCTCTATCTTCTCTGATATGGTGGAAAAATTTCTGGAAGTCTTCATGGATGACTTCTCAGTATTTGGAGACTCATTCAGCTCCTGTCTTGATCATCTAGCACTTGTTCTGAAAAGGTGCCAAGAGACTAACCTGGTTTTAAACTGGGAAAAATGTTACTTTATGGTGACTAAAGGAATTGTCCTTGGGCATAAAATTTTGAACAAAGGAATAGAAGTGGATCAAGCTAAGGTAGAGGTAATTGAAAAATTACCACCACCCACTAATGTTAAGGCAATCAGAAGTTTTCTGGGACATGCAGGATTCTACAGGAGGTTTATAAAGGATTTTTCAAAAATCGCAAAACCTCTGAGTAACCTGCTAGCTGCTGATACACCATTTGTCTTTGACACAGAGTGTTTTTAGGCCTTTGAGACTCTGAACGCTAAGTTGGTCACAGCGCCTGTCATTTCTGCACCAGACTGGACATTACCATTCGAACTAATGTGTGATGCCAGTGATCATGTTATTGGTGCAGTATTGGGACAGAGGCATAACAAGCTTCTGCATGTCATTTACTATGCCAGCCGTGTTCTAAATGACGCACAGAAGAACTACACAACCACAGAAAAGAAACTGCTTGCAGTGGTTTATGCCATTGACAAGTTTAGATCCTATTTAGTAGGATCAAAAGTGATTGTGTACACTGACCATGCTGCTCTTAAATATCTACTCACAAAGCAGGATTCAAAACCCAGGCTCATAAGATGGGTGTTGCTTCTGCAAGAGTTTGATATAGAAATAAGAGACATAAAAGGGACAGAGAACCAAGTGGCTGATCACTTGTCCTGGATAGAACCAGTGGCAGGAGCGTCCCTCCCTTCCACTTAGATCTCTGAAACCTTCCCAGATGAGCAACTCTTTACCATTCAGGAAGTGCCATGGTTTGCAGACATTGCAAACTATAAAGCTGTGAGATTCATACCCAAGGAGTACAGTAGGCAGCAAACGAAAAGATTGATTTCTGATGCAAACTACTACTTGTGGGATGAGCCATATCTCTTTAAGAGATGTGCAGACGGAATAATCCGTAGATGCGTGCCTAGAGAAGAAGCACAGAAGATCCTATGACATTATCATGGATCACAATATGGAGGACATTTCGGAGGTGAGCGAACAGCCACAAAAATCCTCTAATGTGGCTTCTACTGGCCTACCCTCTATAGAGACTCCCGAGAGTTTGTACGTAACTGTGACAGTTGCCAGAGAGCTGGTAATCTGCCTCATGGTTACGCCATGCCTCAACAAGGGATCTTAGAGATTGAGTTGTTTGACGTATGGGGTATTGACTTCATGGGCCTTTCCCACCATCATACTCAAACACTTATATTCTGGTGGCAGTGGACTATGTATCTAAATGGGTAGAGGCAATTGCAACACCCACTAATGATACTAAGACAGTGCTAAAATTCCTCCATAAATATATCTTCAGCAGGTTTGGTGTCCCTAGAGTACTAATCAGTGATGGGGGCACTCATTTCTGCAATAAATAGCTTTACTCTGCTATGGTCCGATATGGAATTAGCCACAAGGTAGCAACTCCATATCATCCATAGACAAATGGGTAGGCTGAAGTCTCTAATAGAGAACTAAAAAGAATCCTGGAACGGACTGTAAATACCCGTAGAAAGGATTGGGCAAAGAGCTTGGATGATGCTCTGTGGGCATACAGAACAGCATTCAAGACTCCTATAGGAACTTCTCCATACCAGCTTGTGTATGGCAAGGCCTGTCATCTGTCTGTGGAACTGGAGCATAAGGCCTACTGGGCAACCAGATTCCTAAACCTTGATGCCAAATTAGCTGGAGTGAAAAGATTGCTCCAGCTGAATGAGCTAGAGGAATTCAGACTCAATGCTTTCGAAAATGCAAAAATTTACAAGGAGAAAGCAAAAAGGTGGCATGACAAGAAACTGTCATCTAGAGTCTTTGAGCCAGGACAAAAGGTTCTGCTGTTTAACTCTAGGCTCAGAATATTCCTTAGGAAATTAAAATCCCAGTGGAGGGGACCATATGTGGTTACAAGTGTGTCACCATATGGATATGTAGAGCTTCAGGATATTGACTCTGACAAAAAGTTCATTGTTAATGGACAGAGAGTCAAGCATTATCTTAAAAGCAATGTTGAGCAAGAATGCTCAAAACTGAGACTAGATTAAAGCTCAGTAAGGTCCAGCTAAAGACAATAAAGAAGCGCTTGCTGGGAGGCAACCTAGCCATTGGCAAGGTTTATTTGTTATTTAAATAATAATTATAGGAGTTTAATATAAATTATCTTCAAAATTAATTCTCAATTACAGGAGTTCACAGAGTTACAGAAGGATTCAGAGCATAAAGCAGAGAAAAGGAGCTCACTGGCACGAAAACGCCATTGAGGGGTATTTTGGGCGTTAAACGCCAAAATGGACACCATTCTGGACATTTAACGCCAGTAAAGATACCTTTCTGGGCGTTTAACGCCAGAATTGCAGCGTCCTGGGCGTTCAGAAAATGCCCAGTGACAAAGGCTTTCTGGCGTTTAATGCCAGCCAGGGTACCTGGCTGGGCGTTAAACGCCCAAAAGAAGCAGCAAATGGGCGTTAAACGCCAGAATGGATGCCACTCTGGCCGTTTAATGCCAGGAATGTGGAGGGGAGGAAATTTTGTTTCCAACTCAATTTTTTTTAAATTTTCATGTTTCCATCCATAATTTCTTGCATAAACATGTTACAAATTCTCCTCTTTCAATTTCAATTTCAAAAAAAAAAATTATCTTAATCCTATAAATCTTTCTTGAATCTTCTTCAAATTCTTTTCAAATCTTTTTCAAAACTCATCTATCTTTTTAATTTCTTCTCAAATCTTTTTCAACTCATCATACTATCTTTTCAAATTTAAATTTATCTTTTTCAAATCTCTCTCATATCTTTTCAATTTTAAAATTGCATCATTTTCCTATCATACGTATCTTTTACAAATCATATCTTCTATCATATCTTTTTCAAAATTTTCGCCCACCCCTCCCTTTTAAATTCACATTCGGCCACCCTCTCTCCTCCACAACTCGAATTTGCCTCTACTCCTATTCCTCTCCTTTCTTTTCTTTTGCTTGAGGACAACCAAACCTCTAAGTTTGGTGTGTTTTTCGTGATCACTGAGCTAAGACTCACTAAGATCATAGCTCCTAAGGGAAAACAAACCACTTCAAGAGGCAAGAAAGAGAATACTCCAAAACCACTTTGGAATCAAGAGAGGTTCTAAACCAAACAACATTCAGACCATTACCACCACAAAATAATGGGTCTAAGGTCAGTGATCCCGGAAGTTAAATTTGATCTGAAAGAAGATGAATATCTGGAGATCCAAGAGCAGATTCGAAACAGAGGCTGAGAAATTCTAGCTAATCCTGAGACAAAGATGGGTAGAAACATGGTTCAGGAATTCTACTCAAATCTGTGGCAAACAGATAAGCAGAGAATGACTTGAACCGCCTTCTATACCTTTCGAACTATGGTCAGAGGGAAGATTATTTGCTTCCACCTTGACAAAATAAGAGAGGTCTTCAAGCTGCCTCAACTACAAGATGATCCAGAATCCTTTAATAGGAGAATGGTGAGATTAGATAAGCGCTTAGACCAAGTTCTAGAGGACATATGCCTCCCTGGAACCAAGTGGATAACCAACTCAAAAGGTGTCCCAAACCAACTCAAGAGAGGAGAACTCAAACCAGTTGGGGGGGCTGGCTGGACTTCATTGGGCGCTCTATACTGCCCACCAGCAACCGCTCTGAAGTCACTGTCAAAAGAGCAGTGATGATCCATTGCATTATGCTGGGGAACGAAGTGGAGATTCATCATCTGATTTCTTGTGAGCTTTACACAGTTGCAAATAAGAACTCCATTGAAGCCAAATTGGCTTACTCAAGCTTAATCTCTCTACTGTGTAAAGATGCTGGGGTGAAGATGGGAGTAGATGAGTTCATCCCAGTCGAACATCCAATCACCAAGAAGTCAATGGAAGGACAACAAGTGCAAGATAACTCCATCAAAAGGAGGGCGCAGGAGTTCCTCTCAGAAATCCCTCAGATTGACTACTAGACCCGCCTAGAAGCATCTATCACCAAGCTTCAAGAAGCCATGAATCAAATGAAAAAAGAACAGCAAAATCAAAATAGCATGCTCTGCAAACTGCTTAAGGAACAGGAGAAGCAAGGGCGTGAACTACAGGAGCTGAAGCGCCAGAAGCTGTCCCTTGAAGGACCAGACACACCACAGATTAAAGGAGCATCCATCTCCCAAAATAAAGGTTGTTGAGTTCTAATCTTAACTCTGTGATAACTTCTGCTATTAGAGATCTACCTTAGGAGTCACATGAATAGTAATAATTAGTATTTTTATTTTTATTTTCATCATCTCCAAGTAAGCTATAATTTATTTTTCTTATCATCATTAAACGAATAAAATAGCAGATTTTTTTAGAATAAGGAGGCAATTTTTTTTTCGAGTTCTTAATAAGAAAAATTCAAATTATTTATATGTGGTGGCAATACTTTTTGTTTTCTGAATGAATGCTTGAACAGTGCATATTTTTTATAGTGAAGTTTATGAATGTTAAAATTGTTGGCTCTTGAAGGAATGATGAAAAAGGAGAAATATTATTGATAATCTGAAAAATCATAAAATTGATTCTTGAAGCAAGAAAAAGCAATGAAAAACAAAAGCTTGAAAAAAAATGGCGAAAAAAAATTAAAAAGAAAAAGTAAGCAGAAAAAGCTAATAGCCCTTTAAACCAAAAGGCAAGGGTAAAAAGGATCCAAGGCTTTGAGCATTAATGGATAGGAGGGTCCAAAGGAATGAAATCCTGGCCTAAGCGGCTGAATCAAGCTGTCCCTAACCATGTGCTTGTAGCATGCAAGTCCAAGTGAGAAACTTGAGACTTAGTGGTTAAAGTCGTGACCCAAGGCAAAAAGAGTGTGCTTAAGAACTCTGGACATCTCTAGTTGGGGACTTTAGCAAAGCTGAGTCACAATCTGAAAAGGTTCACCCAGTTATGTGTCTGTGGCATTTATGTATCCGGTGGTAATACTGGAAAACAAAGTGCTTAGGGCTACGGCCAAGACTCATAAAGTAGCTGTGTTCAAGAATCAACATACTAAACTAGGAGAATCAATAACACTATCTGAATTCTGAGTTCCTATAGATGCCAATCATTCTGAACTTTAAAGGATAAATTGAGATGCCAAAACTGTTCAGAAGCAAAAAGCTACTAGTCCCGCTCATCTAATGAGAATTTGAGCTTCATATAAAACTCTAAGATTTTATTGCCTCTTGATTTTCTTTCTATCCTATTTTATTTATCTAGTTGCTTGAGGACAAGCAACAGTTTAAGTTTGGTGTTGTGATGAACAGATATTTTATACGCTTTTGGGGGTATTTTCATATAGTTTTTAGTAGGATCTAGCTACTTTTCAGTATATTTTTATTAGTTTTTATGAAAAAATCACATTTCTAGACTTTACTATGAGTTTGTGTGTTTTTCTATGATTTCAGATATTTTCTGGCTAAAATTGAGGGACCTGAGCAAAAATCTGATTCAGAGGCTGAAAAAGGACTGCAGATGCTGTTGGATTCTGACCTCCCTGCACTCGAAATGGATTTTCTGGAGCTATAGAAGCCTAATTGACGCGCTCTCAATTTTTTTGGAAAGTAGATATCTTGGGCTTTCCAGCAATATATAATAGTCCATACTTTGCTCGAGTTGAGATCACGCAAACTAGCATTTAACGCCAACTCTCTACCCTATTCTGGCGTTTAACGCCAGAACTGGCATAGAAGTTGGAGTTAAACGCCCAAACTGGCACCAGCGCTGGCGTTTAACTCCAGGAATAGCCTATGCATGTGAAAGCTTCAATGCTCAGCCCAAACACACACCAAGTGGTCCCCGGAAGTGGATTTCTGCACTATCTATCTTAGTTTACTCATTTTCTGTAAACCTAGGTTACTAGTTGAGTATAAAAACTACTTTTAGAGATTTATTTTGTACCTCATGACATTTTTACATCTGAATTTTGTATCTTTTATGGCATGAGTCTCTAAACTCCATGGTTCGGGGTGAGGATCTCTGCTGTGTCTCGATGGATTAATGCAATTATTTCTGTTTTCTATTCAATCACGCTTGTTTCTATTCTAAGATATTCATTCGCACTTCAACATGATGAATGTGATGATTCGTGACACTCATTACCATTCTCAACTTATGAACGTGTGCCTGCCAACTACTTCCGTTCTACCTTAGATTGAATGTGTATCTCTTGGGTTCCTGGTTCACGAGTTTGATTGCCTCTCCTGACAACAGAGTGCTCAAATCTGTGAAACCAGAGTCTTCGTGGTATAAGCTAGAATCAATTGGTAGCATTCCTGAGATCTGAAAAGTCTAAACCTTGTCTGTGGTATTCCGAGTAGGATCTGGGAAGGGATGACTGTGATGAGCTTCAAACTTACAATTGTTGAGCACAGTGACAGTGTGCAAAAGGATCAATGGATCTTATTCCAACATAAGTGGGAACCGATAGATGATTAGCCATGTACATGGACCATTTTTACTGAGAGGATGGCTGGTAGCCATTGACAACGGTGATCCACCAACATACAGCTTGCCATGGAAGGAGCCTTGCGTGCGTGAAGAAGAAGACAGAAGGAAAGCATAGATTTAGAAGATAGAGCATCTCCAAAAACCTCAACATGTTCCCCATTACTACATAACAAGTATTACTTATTTCATGTTCTTTTACTTTTCGCAAATAAAACTAAGAATCATTATTGATATCCTGACTAAGAGTTATAAGATAACCATACTTGCTTCAAGCCGGCAATCTCCGTGGGATCGACCCTTACTCACGTAAGGTATTACTTGGACGACCCAGTGCACTTGCTGGTTAGTTGTGCGAAATTGCAAAAGTGTGATTGTAATTTTGTGCACCAAGCAGGCATCTGGTTTTGAAAATAAAGAGCTCTCTAACCATGTTTTCAAATTATCAAAAGCTCTCTATGGTTTGAGACAAGCTCCTAGAGCTTGGTATGAGAGACTTAGCTCTTTTCTCTTGAAAAATAGTTTTTAAAGAGGCACCACAGACACAACTCTATTTATCAGGAATTCCAATGATTCTTTCATTCTAGTCCAAATATATGTTGATGACATTATTTTTGGATCAGCCAATGAATCCCTTTGTTCTGAATTTGGAAAATTCATGACAAGTGAATTTGACATGATTATGATGGGTGAACTTAATTTTTTCCTTAGGCTGCAAATTAAACAAACTGAAAATGGTATTTTCATTCATCAAGAAAAGTATGCTAAGGAACTAGTTAAAAAATTTGGTATGGAAAATGCCAAATCCATGGGAACTCCCATGCACCCTAGTTCAAAATTAGATAAGGGAGAATCTGAGAAAGATGTGGATGAGACTAGGTATAGAGGAATGATTGGCTCTCTTATGTACTTAACTTCCTCTAGACCCGATATTGTGCAAAGTGTTGGAATATGTTCAAGATTCCAATCTAAACCTAAAGAGTCTCATCTTTCTGCAGTTAAAAGAATCATCAGATATGTTCATGGCACATCCAATTTTGGTCTTTGGTATCCTAAGATTGATGATTTTTCTGCAGTTGGTTATTGTGATGCAGATTTTGCCGGTGATAGATTTGATAGAAGGAGCACTTCAGGCTTATGTTGCTTCCTTGGAAAGTCCTTGAATGTTTGGTCAAGTAAGAAGCAGCCAACGGTGGCTTTATCCACTGCAGAGGCTGAGTATATAGCTGCTTCTTCTTATTGTTCTCAACTTATGTGGTTAAAAACACAGCTTGCTGATTACAAATTAAGTGCTGAAAATATTCCCTTGTTGTGTGATAATATGAGTGCCATTAATATTTCTAAAAATTCAGTTTTGCACTCTAGGACTAAGCATATTGAAGTGAAATTTCACTCAATAAGAGAACATGTTCAAAAGGGGGATATTAGCATTCAATTTGTTAAATCAGAGGAGCAATTAGCAGATATTTTCACAAAACCACTAGCTGAGGACAGATTCTGTATGTTTAGGACTAGTCTAGGGATTTTAAGCCATGATTCTTTGTTTAAAAGTTACTGAAGTGTTTGTCAGAGTTTTTGTCTCATAAACAGGTATGAGACAATTCTGGGTAAGTGAAGAACGTTCCCTTTAATCAGCGTGTTCTGGACATGTTGCAAGTGCAGATTTATCTGGGCCAACCTCAAAATTTAGATCATGGGTGGTCCTATATGTTTCCTTAATTCAAACCACCTCTGGGCCCAATATGAATGCTACATTTTTTTTACTTTTTGTTGGCTTGTGTGTTTCAGTTTTTTCTTTTTTGTCCAAAAAAGTTTTCATTTTGATTTAACTTTATTTTGTCTTTAAGTCCAAAAAGGGTTTTTCGAATTTTAAAATTAATTTTCTGTTTTAATTTTAAATCGAATAAAATCTTTCTCTTTATGATGTCAAGTCCCTTCAAGTCAAATCAGAAGGTGATGTAGTTGCATGGTTTGAGAAATTTTCTTTTGGGTACGGTTACCAACACTCCTTCTCTTCCCTCCATAACTTCTCCTCAAACCTTTCGATTTCTTCCCACTATCTTTACTGCTTCTTTTCCCTCAAAAATCTGAAACCAACCAAATGAGGAAGAAAGTTATTGTAAAAGGGCCACAGCGTGAAAAGATTCGTAAGCTTCCTGCAAAGCCAAGACCCTCAACCCGTTCTTAGGACCATACATTCACTCCCTCACCTTCTCCTCCTACCTCTCCTCCACGAACTGATCCCATGGCGCGGACCAAGAACACACCACAATTTCCAGCCTCTGCTAAGCCGACACCACCACCAAAGGTACCTCCTTCAAAACCTAGTTCTTCGAAACCAAGCTCATCCAAAGGCAAACGCCCTACTGCTGAAGAACCAGTTCCCGAGTTAACTCAGCCTAAACCTAGGTCAATTCCCTTGCGTTCTAAAAGAGGTAAACCTCATCTTCCTCTCAAATCTGTTAGAGAACTAGACATTGATCCTTTTGCTCATAAATCCCACTTCATGACATCTCACTCTAACTATAATCCGTATAGATTTAGGTCTGCCATGAACAATGACTTTTATAAAGGAGTTATTAAGTACCGTACCATGTGTCCCTCTTTTCTTGCTGATTTGCCAAACCTGAGAAAGAAAGGTTTTCAATATGTTGAAAATTTGGAATTTTTAAGTTGGAATCACCTTTTTGATATCAAAAAACCTGTTTATCCTCTGTTGGTCAAAGAGTTTTATGCTAACATGACATATCATGAAGGCACTGTTCACTCATACGTTAAGGGCCGAGACATAGTTTTAAATAATGAAACAATCAATGATTCATTGAAGTATACTGATGTTGGGCCTTGTGCTTATGCTTCTGTTGAGTGGGATGAAGGAGTTGGTATTTCTTACAATGATGCTTTGGCTCATATTTGAGAACATGTTTCCTTGATTGATGGCATTACACCCACTCACAAAGCCCTAGGATATGAACGTGCTCAGTTGCACCGAATTGTCAACCACATCATACTTCCTCAAAGTGGTTCATATCAAAGGGTTTTTTACACTGACACTCTTGTTTTATATGCCCTACTCACCAAAATAGAAATTTCTTTTGCTTATTTGATGGTTAGATACATGTTTGACTCTGTTAGAAGTGAGAAAGACAAAGCACTTCCTTATGGCATATTTCTAACTTGTATATTTGAGCATTTCGGTGTTAACTTATCCAATGAGGATTATGAAAATAGATATTCATATCTAAAGGGAGGGAGTGCAGTGAAACAGCAAAAAGGACCTACTCGATCTGAGAGAGTGGTTCTAGATGATGATGATGACGAGTTCATTCCTGAGGAATCTCCTCCTCCTTCCACCGAGGGTACTTCCATCTTCACTAGCCAAAAATCTGCTCTGCTGAATGTTATCAAAGATGTTGTCCAGAAGTTTGTCTTTTAATCTAATCACATGATTGCCATGAGCAAGGAACAAAGGAAGCTAGCAAGCAAGCATGAGAATTTCCTCCAAAAATCCAGGGATAGAGTGGCTGTTAGGGGTGTTCAAAACCGATTCGGACCGATCTAAACCGACCAACCGAACTAAAAAACTGAAAACCGAACAAATCAAAAACCGAAAAAATCGAAAAAAATACATTTTGCTGTTTTTATTGCGGTTTGGTTCAGTTTTCGGTTCTGACAATGAAAACTCTAACCGAACCGAACCGAACCGGTATATTAAAAAAATCATAAAAAACCAAACCCCCCAGCACCACCAGAGGACTTCTTCCCAGCGAGCACTGACCCAGCAGCTTTCTTCCCAGCAGCGCCGAAGCCGAAGCCTTCTTCCCAGCGAGCACCGACCCAGCAATGCCGAAGCCTTCTTCCCACTGAGCCACCTAGCACAGCACCACCCAGCAGTGTTTTTGGCCACCCACAACACAGCACAGCACAGCACAGCACCGACTACCAAGCCACCCAACCACTGATTCAAGTGAGACATGGAGCCTGAGCCTCTGAGTCAGGTATGTAATTAAGTAATTTGACGAATTTTTGTTCAATAATCATTGTTCAGTGATTCATTGTTGCTGGCTGTTGTTAACTTGTTATTGTTTTATTTGTTTCTCATTGTTTAGGGAAATTTATTGTTTTATTTGTTTTATTGTTTTACTTGTTATTGATTCACTGATTATTTGATTTCATTGTTGCTAGTTGTTGTTTACTTGCTGGTTCAGTGTTCATTGTTTTATTTGTTGTTCATTGTTTAGGGAAATTGCTTCTGATTGTTAGTTCACTGATCATTGTTTAATTTATTTGTTGTTCTGTTTTTAATCTATTTGTTGTTATGTTTTTGCTCTTGAATTATTAGACCAAAGAAATTGGATTGATAGATAAAAATGATAGTAAAAAATGATAGTTTGTCCTGTTTGTTATAACCCTTGTAGCTTTGGTTATGATGTATTAGGAAAAAATCTGCATGCACGCTTCCCCTTCCCCTGTATTGGAAGATATCACTGGATCACAACATGCACAAAAATGATATCACTGTATTGTTGCTACGTGCTGTTTACTGGTGGGTGCATTTTTGATTTGATGAATTATTTTATTGTTGGTTTTGTTGCTGGCTTGCTGCCTTGCTGGTTGCTGTTTATTGTTGGTAATTTGCTGGTTGCTGTTTATTGCTGGTTGCTGAATTATTTTATTGTTGTTCTGTTTATTGTTGGTAATTTGGTATTACTGGTTATTGAATTATTGTTCAGTGTATTGAGATCAGTGTATTGTTCAGTTTATTGTTGATAATTTGGTATTGCTGGATTGCTGGTTATTGATTTATTTTTCAGTTTATTGCTTGATGCTGGTTATTGATTTATTGTTGAATGTTGATAACTTGGTAATTGGTATTGCTGGATTGCTGCTGGTTTATTGTATTGCTGGATTGCTGCTGGTTTATGGTATTGCTGGATTGCTGCTGGTTTATGGTATTGCTTGATTTATTCTATTTACCCTATTGTGCTATATATATATATTGGTCTTTTCTGATTGCTGGTTCACTGATCATTGTTTAATTTATTTATTGTTCTGTTTAAGAAAATTTATTTGCTGGTTCACTGATCATTGTCACCTCTTAATTTGAGCAGATTTGAAGGTTTTTTTATGACAGTTCCATTGATGGAGTTATCAAGGAGAGCTTTACGGAATAGTTTGTCTTGTTTGTTACACTTGTAGCTTTGGTTATAATGAACTAGGAAAGAATATGCATGAATATGAATATCTTGATAAGAATGAAATAGTTTGTCCTGTTTGTTATATAACACTTGTAGCTTTGGTTATGATGTACTAGGAAAGAATATGCATGAATATGAATATCCTGATAAGAATGGAATGGATTGTCAATTCTTTGAATCAGTGACTGATTCCTTATTTTAAACTCAGTGACTTTGAGATTATGGGGAAAAAACTCTAAAGGTGGCTTCAAAGCTTTCCTTTTGTTGAAAATTATAGTTGCATTAGTAAAATGATCACAATTCACAAATAGGTAGAAAAGGATGAAGAGGCAACATTTTTAAAAACCGAACAAACCGAACCGAACCAAACCGATTTTAATTGGTTTGGTTTGGTTCAGATGGCCTCAATAAAAAAACCAAACCAAACTGAACCGCAGTTTAATTAAACGATTGGATCGGATGACTTTTCTCTCAAAAACCGAACTAAACCGCACCGCGAACACCCCTAGTGGCTATATTTATGAAGTTCATTGATAATCTTCAACAAGATGAAGATCCTGCCACTGATGCTAATGAGGAAGTAGATTCGGAGGGGAATGGTTCATATGCCTAGATTTGTCTCATGAAATTGCTGCTATCTGCTCTCTTTTTGTCTCATGAATACTGTTTCTTTTGTTTATTCTGCACTAGTTTTTGTTGTCCTGGATGACTGTAATACTCTTTTTATTGCTGCACCTGATTTTAATTTATTTGTCTTTTGGGACATGTTCTAACACTTTCTTGCAGGATTTATGGTGCTGTTTTTCTTGATCTTGCTTATGCTCTACCCTTGATGACAAAAGGGGGAGTAATAGCTGTTGAATGCTGAATTTAATTGCTGCCACTATATTTTTTTGTGTGAATTTTGTTTGGTTGACTACTGCTGATAGTTTTGAGCATATAAATTTTGATTTGCAAATGTGCTGCTACAGGAAATGTATTAACATTAGAACTTGCTTTCATGTGTTGCTGGTTTGCCCTTGATTAATCTTGATACTTTGATTTTGCTGCTGACATAATATGTTGAGCATTGGGCTGGATTTGTAGTGATGCCTGTTTAAACTCCCTTAGTCAAAATATGTTTGTATAGCTCTTTATGGTGCTCTCTATAAGTAAATGCAAACAGGAAAGAAAAGAAGAGCATAAATCCAGAGCGAGCTAACTTTGAAAAAGAAAGAGGGAGCAACACAAAAGCAAGTAACATCATTCAAAGGGAAGTTTCTTAACTTTACTAAAATTCAATTCTTTTTTGGTTAATGTTCAATCATGTTTGTCATCAAGGGGGAGATTGTTGAGTTAAGAAATTAACTAACATATATGATGATGACAAACATTAGATTATTGGGCTAATTATCCAATTAGTTTTAATTGTTTCTTTGTTAAGTGTTGCAGGTCAAAATCCATATTGCAGCAGCCCAAAAAAATAGACAAAGAAATTGGGCTGAACGGTAAGTGAATTCAATCCAAGCCCAAGTCATCCCTCACAAGATGAATTCTCCATTAAGTAAAGTAAAAAGGAAATCAACGGGCTAAAGTGAAAAGACCCGATCCAAGCCCGATAGCAAGCAACTCCCTCCCATTTGCTCTCACACCAAAAGCAACGTTCACTTTTCATCTTGGTCAGAAATCACAGAAGTGAGAGAGAGCTTCTTCCTTAAGCTATTCACCAAAGAAGCAAGAAAGAGAAGGTTAAGCAAATGGTAGAAGTCCAATCACCCACATCAATCTGTATCAAGAAGAGGTCAGAAGGTAAATGTGATTTTATTTCCTTCTACATGCATCTCATTTTCTTCTCTTCTTCCCAACTCTCTGCTAGTCTGAAAATGGGTCTCATGAAAAAGTTGATTTTTGTTCTACTCTGCTGTGTATCTACGGTCAAAAATGAGTCTTGGAGACCAAGTAGTTTCTCAATGGTGAATATCTGGGTTTACCATTGAGGATATCTTTTTTATGCTTTCCTGTGGTTTTCGGTCAACAAGAGAAGGTCAGAGCAAAAATTTCCATTCCAAGGATTAATGGGAAAAAGTGAGATAGTGGGTTGGTGAAGCACAATACTCAAGAAGTTGACCTAGGGAGAGCAGCCCAGCAACATGCAAGGAGATAAAAGAAGTTTGGTGTTCATTCAGAAGCCAATGAGAGATAACCCAGTGAATTGAGGTTTTGTTCTATGAAGAGTTTCCTGAAGAAGTTTCTCTACTTGGACAGTGCTGTCTTTCAAAGAAGCATTCCGTCAAAAATGAAGAACTGAATCAGAGACATACAAATCTGGTTTATCACATAGCAAAGAGGCTGTTGAAGAGTCAATCTCCTTTATGTTTTATAGATTGTAATTTACTTTTCAATGTTTATCTTTCTATACTTTCTTGAAAGAAAAGGCATAATAAGAGATCTCAAGTAAAAGCCAATGAGTGGAAAAAGGCTGAGTGATACACTTGAGAGAAAAGTGTAACACCCCAATTACCCTAAGCTTTACTTCTAGCCATAAAGTAAAGGTTAATCAGAGGTTAAGACAGTTCTAAGGCTTATACATAGGATATATATAGAAGAAATAATATAATCTAGAAGCCCGACGAAGGATATAGCTCAAACACAGGATTTAAAAGCGCAAAGCGAACTAACGAAGCGTCCAACTTTAAACACAAGGAACAGATGGGATATAAACAAGGATAATAGTATAATAGTGTAACATCATAAGAAACTAGCCATGGCTCGCGGAGTTTAAGCCGGCTAGCCAAACATACAGACAAGAGGAAACTGAAGTTTAAAATGGTTTATACAAATTTTGTTCTCTCTCAAATATAGGCCTCTAGGCCAAAATAAAAATACAAAAGCGAGAGACAAATACAAAACAAACCAAAAAGACTCCAAAAGGTATCCAGATTCTCCGCTTCTGTCACCAACCAGACAACTCGCCGAGGTGGGTTGTAACCTGTATCTGAAAAATAATAACAAAGTATGTAATGAGAACTGGAGGTTCTCAGTATGGTAACAGTGCCCAATGATGTAAGATGTAAGGCCCCGTGACGCCGAAGGCAATCCTAGAACTTCACATCACATAATGATATTGAAGCTTAGAACAGAAATAAATAAAGAACTTAAACCATAAACCAGGGTTATCTAAACTTAGGGGGATTCTAACTAAGACTAATCACACCGCTGTATCCCACAACCTTTGCCAACCTTACCTCCGTGCGATCCCATCGCCACCGCCTACCTAACCTCCTATCATCGGACAATCACAAAATAATACGGGCAAGTAAAACACAGGTAATATTCAAGTATATATCAAGTAATTCAAGAAGTAAGTAAGAATGTTATACAATTAGGCAAACTCAAGTAAACAAAGCAAGCAAGCATATAGAAGATGCACATGATGAATGTCTGCCCTATTGACTGTGATATCACATGTCGGTTATTGCGTCGGCCATGCATGCGCGTCACATCTCGCTGGTCAGCTCCATTGTTTCTTTGTGTTCCTTCCATTTTTGCAAGCTTCTTCTCCATTCTCCAAGCCATCCTCACCCTATAAAGCTTGAAACACTTTAACAAACAGATCACGGTATCGAATGGTATAGAGAGGGATTATAATCTAACAATTTAAAGGCTTAGGAAGCAAGTTTTCAATCATAGCACAAAATCAGGAAGGAGAATCTAAAGCATGCGAATTCAATGAATAAGTGTGAGATTAGTGGATAAAAATCCACTCAATCAAGCACAAGATGTACCACGAAATAGTGGTGCATCAAATCTCCCCACACTTAAATATTAGCATGTCCTCATGCTAAGCTCAAGAGAAGCTATAAAGGAGTGAAGAGGAATGATAGAATGTATGAAATGCAACCTATCTATATGAATGCAACTACATGCTAAGATGTTTCTACCTACTTGGTTAAGAGTAAATAAGTTCTCCAAGACAAACATGAATCAAATTTCACTAATTCAAATCATATAGTAAAGACAAGTAAACTTGTAAGAAGATAGCTCATAAAATGAGGGAACATAGAATCAAGCATTGAACCCTCACTGGTAGTGTATGTGCACTCTAATCGCTCAAGTGTCTAGGGTTAATCACTCTACTCTTCTCTAGTCATGCTTTCTAGACTTTGTTCTTCATCTAACTAATCAACAAAATTTAGTGTACCAATACAAACATCATGAGGTCTTTTCAAGGTTGTAATGGGGCCAAGGTAAGGGTGATGATATATGTATGGCTAAGTGAGCTATAAATTGAATCCTTGACTAACATAAGCTCTCACGTAAACACACACACACTCTATGTAACTCTAATTTCATGCCTAGCTACCCAAAATTCCCACTTTTGCATCATATACTCATGTATCAACTTTTCTTTTAATTTGTATCACATATGCATTGATCTTTTATTAACTTAACATTTGGGTAATTTTGTCCCCTTATTTATTTATTTATATTATATATATTTTTTCCTCCTTTTCTTTTTCTCTTTTTTTTGTTTTTCTGATTTTGAATTAAAAATATAAAAGTAAACATAACATATCAATGCACATAGATTTTTAATTTTTTCTGGTCTCACATGAGTAGGTACCCAAATTCCTAATATTTTATCAATAGAATTCAACACTTTCCTATCAACCCAAGTTCTCACAGTTCCCCACACTTAACTGATACACAATTTCTATCTTAAGCTAACCAAAGATTCAATTCAGGTAATTTAATTATTTTTCCGCTTAAGGCTAGTGATGTGATAAGATATAGAATAAATGGGGATTAAAAGGCTCAAAGTGGCTAACAAAGGTGATTGAAAGGGTAGGCTATTTGGGATAAGTGAGCTAACAACAAATGATGGCCTCAATCATATGCAAGCATGTGAACACACTAAACAATGAACATATAGAATAGAACAAAATATAGATTACAATCATAGAGAAGAAAACACACAAGAATAAAAATTTATGGCTAAACAATGTAACCATATAATTAAGCTTAACTCTCACAGGTTGTGTGTTCTTAGCTATAAACTATGTTCCAAATACAAGCTTCAAACAAGTTTAACACAAAAGTTTGGATTTAAATTAGTGAAATTTTTCAAAAATAGGGTCTTAAAAAGAAACTTATTACTTCAACTAAGTAGTAGTAGAAGAACATGCACAAAATCAAACAAACATGCAATTACACATGCAAATGCAGCAATGAACTAACAAAGAAAAATAAAAACTGGTGTTGAGAAGGGCTAACTAACCCGCGGAGATCGGTATCAACCTCCCCACACTTAAAGATTGCACCGTCCTCAGTGCATGCAAAGATGTGCAGGTGGGCGGGGGTTGTGGTTCCTCAGCCGGTGCTCTTTTCGTTCCGCTCTTCGCCGGTGGCTTATTAGAGGCTTTCTCTTTACCCTTTTTGGTGGCCATCCTGAAAGGAAAAAGAGAAGTAGCATGTAAGTCCAAGGGTTAGAGCAAGGAAGAGGACAGTACGAGTAATAATCGATGCCCAGGTAAGGAAAATAGTGAACGAAAGACATGGTCGCGATTCCATGTGATCAGTTTATCAATGGAAATATAGCAAGGCATGGTAAGTATTGGATGCAAGATGTTTATTAGCATGCCGGTAAAGGCATGAGTAGCATAGATCAAGCATCAAAAATTAAAAATGTATTATTACTCGTAACAAACCGAGAATCACGTTTGTATTGACAATTATAATTAATTAATAAAATATGAAAAGGGTTTTGTGAAAAATAGGCATTAGAGTAGAAATATAGAACCATTAAATTTGTATAATGCCATACGGACTTTTTCACAAACACTTAGTATGCATGTAAAAATCCAAAAATTAATATTAATTGTCAAATCGCTCTTGATGATATCCATAAGCTCAAGTATAATAATATAAGACCCAAATAAAGCTCCAACACCAATATAAAAATTAATGCATGAAGAAAAAGAAAAGAAACCATAAATAAGTAAGCATGAAAGAGAAAAATTGTTAAATGCAATAAGAAGAATGAAGGAAGAAAGGAGAAGGGAATGAAAAATCAGGACGCGACGCGCGCGCGTACATCACGCGTGCGCGTGAGAACTGTATTCACCATGCGACGCGTCGCCCACGCGTATGCGTGGGTGGTCTTGGAAGCAAAAAGGATGCGCACGCATCAGGGACGCGTACGCGTGGATGACCTTGTGCCTCTAGCACAATTCCAGCGTGGGGGCAGCACAACTTTCTGTCCCACATGCTATTTACGCCGATTTCCCTATCCACGTGTGCACGTGCTTGACGCGTACGCGTGGCTTTCCCTTGTGGCAAATTGACGTGCTCGCGTCATAGACGCATGCGCGTGGGTCGAATTGTGCGCAGAGCACACCAGCCATACGATTCCATCGTAACTTTCTGTTCGTTGGATGGGGGAGCGGAACTGCAATCGACGCCCACGAGTGGCCTGCGCGCACGCGTGGTTTGTCCCTTTTTTTATTATTATGCAAAATGCAGAATGCAGTATGCAGATGATAATGCAAACATTATGAATGACACTAATAAAATTTAAAATAAAATAAACTAGGAATAAAAGGAACGATTATACCATGATGGGTTGTCTCCCACCTAGCACTTTTAGTTAAAGTCCTTAAGTTGGACATTTGGTGAGCTCCTTGTCATGGTGGCTTGTGCTTGAACTCATCTTGAAATTTCTACCAATGCTTGGACTTCCTATAAGCTTCAACATCTCCAAATAAATTCCTCAAGCTTTGATGGAGTTCTTCACAAGCTTTGAGCTCCCAAAATTGATCCTCATATATTGCCGGATCCCAAATCTTGTTTCTACACCCGTCTTCAAGTTGATCATCAAGATTCCATCCGGGTGGTAAGCAATCCGAATTCTCACTAAGGCATCCAAACAGCTTCCTAGACCCAGTCATCCGAGCTCTACACTAACCTTTACATTTCAACTTGGAGCATACAACCATGTTGAACCTTGCTTGACAACTCCAACCACTAACCATCTTCCTCTTACTCTTAATGCCACAAAGAGCTCTAAGTTGACCGTTCGTCTCTAGTAGCCCATATTCAAGTGGGAAAGTAAAAGTTAAGGATAAGAATTTTACTCATTTGAATGTTGTGTTGGACGGTAATGGCCTTGGGAGAGGTGTTTCTAATGATCTTGCAAGCTCCACTCCCTTGTGCTCTTCTTTGACAACTTCCACCTCTTTGCAAGCTTCTTTAATATCAACTGCTTCCTCTTGGTGGCTTTCTTCCAATTCGATCTCTTCTTCATTGTTCACCAAGGGCATGGGAGGTTGTGCTTCTTCTTCTTTAATCTCCATGTCTAGTCCAATGAGAGAGGATTCAAATGTAGATAAGAATTCATCAATGATTGAATCCATCTCTTGATCATTCCCTTCAAAGTCTTCAACCATGATAAGCCTTGGAGGTTGTACACCCTCCTCAACATCCACTTCAAACACCTTGGAAGGAGGCTATATGACTGGACTTTTCCATGGAGGTTCAGCATCTACTAAGTCTTCAACCACTTCCTCTTTAACTATTGCGGCTTTGTCCAGTTGTTTTAGCATAAAATCGTACTCCTCCTTGATGATTACCTTTCTATGACAACTCCCTTCAACTACTCCTTCATCTGCAAAGGTCTCTTCTACCTTCACCTTTAGTGCCTTCTCTAGCTTCTTATGAAGTATGGATTCGCGAAGATGATCCCTTCTCTCTTGTTCTATGTCAATAGCATCATTGGGATCATGTTGCTCTTGGATTGATGGATGTGGGTGCTCTTCCATGGAGGGTGGTGATGGGATGGAGAGATCATTATGTGGTTAAAAAGGAACTTCACTAGAGCTTGAGGGTTGAGTATTCGAGGTAGAGGATTGGTCCATGTGGGATATAAGATTTTGGATTTTAGAGGTGAGACCAATGAGAGAGGTAAGTGTGTTCTCCATGGAGGTTTGGGGTGAATAGGAGGGTTCATTATTTTGGAGAAAGGGTGCATGGTAGGAAGGTGGTTCCTCTTGAGAAGGATATGGAGATGGTGTATATTGAGGTGGTGGTTTTAGATATGGTTCATAAGGTGGTTGGCATGGTGGATGATGATAAGGGTCATATGAAGGTGAATGGTGAAAAGGGGCTTGTGAGTATGGTGGTTCAAAGTTATGTTGAGGAGGGGGCTCATAGGTATAGTGTGGTGGGTGTTGATTGTCACGGAAAGGCCCACCATAACCATTGCCTTGATATGCATCATAGAATGGTTGTTGATAGTCCATTGGGGTGGTTGTTGCCAAGAGGGTTGATCAAATCCTTGTGGCTCCTCCCATCTTTGATTGTTCCATCCTTGATGCCTGTTCTCATTGTAATCTCCTCTTTCTGCAACATAGTTGTAACCAAACTCATAGCCAAAGGGGGTGAGAGTTTATAGTAGTAAGAGAAAATAAGAACAAAAACTAATAAAAAGAAAATATTTACAATAACCAATAATAAGGCACACGTTTGCAATTCCCCAGCAACGGCGCCATTTTGACAAACGGATTCTTGCGTGGTCTAGAATTTTACAAATAAATGCTCGTTGAAAGTATAGCTTCTAAACCAACAAAAATCCTTTCGTACAAAAGTTTTGGTTGTCACTTAAGCAAACCCAATAAAATTTATAACCGAAGTATTTAAACCTCGGTCGTCTCTCAAGGAATTGCAGGGAGGTGTGATTTATTATTGGTTATGGAAAAATGTATATTTTTGGGTTTTTGTAAATATTGGGCAAGAAAAGTAAATTGCAAGAATAAAACTAATAGCTAATAAAACTCTTGGCAAGGTATGAGAGTTAGAAGTCCTATCCTAGTTATCCTTATCAATTGTGATGAGAATTGGATTTTGCTCCCACTTTGTTAACCTCTAACTATGAAGGTATGTTAAGGGGATAAATCAATTTGATTCCTCAGGTCCTAGTCAATTCCTAAGAAAAGACTAGATTTATTGGAATTCAAATCAACTAGCAAAGATAACAATTATCAATCACAGGGAGTTTGATAACTCAAGTATCTCCAATTACTCAATTCAAGCTAAGAATGTAAAAAGCTAAATTAAAATCATAAATCTGAAATACCTCAAATTGCATTAAATAAGAAATTCAAATCTAACATGGACTAAAGTAATAGAATAAATAAAAGTAGAAGAGAACATAAGTTAAAGAAATATTGAACCTGGAATGAAGAAGAAATAAACCTAAAACTAATAGAAATCCTAAATCCTAAAACCTATGAGAGAGGAGAGAGCCTCTCTCTCTCTCTAGAGAACTACATCTAAAACTTAAGATTGTGAATTATGAATAATGAGACCTCCCTCTTCATTCCTCTGCTTTCCAGCTTTTAATCTGTGTTTTCTGGCCCGAAATCGCCCCCCAGCGATTTCTGTTAATTCTGCAGATCACGCATGTCACGCGTACGCGTCAGTCACGCGTGCGCGTCATTTGCCAAAAATCCTTGTCGCGCGTACGCGTCAGTCACGCGTACGCATTGCTCGTCCTCCGCACTAGTCACGCGTGCGCTTCATTCACGCGTGCGCGTCGCTGTGGAATGCTCCAGATCACGCGCACGCGTTGGCCATGCGTGCGCGTCACATCTCGCTGGTCAGCTCCATTGTTTCTTTGTGTTCCTTCCATTTTTGCAAGCTTCCTCTCCATTCTCTAAGCCATTCTCGCCCTATAAAGCCTGAAACACTTTAACAAACAGATCACGGCATCGAATGGTATAGAGAGGGATTATAATCTAACAATTTAAAGGCTTAGGAAGCAAGTTTTCAATCATAGCACAAAATCAGGAAGGAAAATGTAAAGTATGCGAATTCAATGAATAAGTGTGAGATTAGTGGATAAAAATCCACTCAATCAAGCACAAGATGTACCACGAAATAGTGGTGCATCATTGTCACATGATTCCGTGAGTTAGTGCCCTACCACCTTGCAATCAGAGAGAAACCCATGCTCAGGAAGAAAATTCCGAGGGAGAGTGCCCTATCACCTTCTCCTTTCAAAGGGAAACAATCCGAGGGAGAGTGCCCTACCACCTTCATCTGGAGCAATCAGTATGAGTGAGAAGCTCAGCTTCAAGCCTCACATCCGAACATAGGCGGGATACTACCACAGCCCCTACGACGGAAAGCAATGCATATTATAATTACATATTCAATCTTAGAGGCCACTCCTCTAAACACTCTTCCACTCATACTCATCACAACCATCATCCAGTCATAAGTTTCTTTCCGAACTCATTAGCTTATCAGTTTCTCAATTCGCTATCAGTACTCGCCAAGTTCACTACTCTTCCTTCTCTCTCAACCAAACTCATCCCTAATACACCAGAAACCTAGACCTCCATTTGCTAACTTTTCATAAAAAACATCAACTAAAACCCTTAGCTTATTTCCCATATTCCCATACTCAAAAGTAGGCCCAAAAGTTTTAAAATGGTGTTATAGAAGCTTACAACCTTGTTGGGAAGGTGAAATAGTTGAAAACAAATTTTAAATTATGAAACAGGTCGTGTGCGTCCACATAGGGGCACACAGGAAGATTTTGAAAGTGTGCGTACGCATAGGGGTGTGCGTATGCACAGGTACTAAAATTTATTAAGTCTGTTCACTCGTACAAGCTGTGCGAGCTCCCCTAACAGACGTCCCTTCCCGACTTGTACGTCCGCACAGGTCGTAATTCTTCATTGATGTGCGCGCGCACAACCTATGCTAGCGCTGCTACTAGAGCCCTTTTTCCTGCCTGTGCGTATGCACAGATCTATGCGTCCGCACAGAATATAATTTTTGCAGGGTTGTGCGTGCGCACAAGGCTGTGCGTTCGCACGTATCAGAAAATCCTGAAATTCTGCAACTTTGCATAATTTCATATTTCAACACCTACTTTGAAAGATCATAACTTCCTCTACAAAATTCTAAATTTTGCAAACTTTATATCAAATCGAAAGGTTTTCAATAATCTTTGATTCTAATCTAAATCCAACAAATTTTGAAAACCATGACAAAAGTTATGATCAGACAAAGTTCACCAAAAATCTATTTTTACCCAAACCTTAACTTCACAATTTCCAATTTTCACAACCAAAACAATCCAAAACATACTCAAACATGATAAAACACTACTGCACACTACATTCTAACATTCCATCACACTTCCATCACCTCCACACCTAATTCACTTAACATCCTCTCCATAAACCAACACAAAACCATAATCCTCAATCAAAATTCTCAATCATGAACAATTTATACAATTCCTACATCAAGGATCCATATATCACTACCAAATCATAATTGCTAATCCAATCATGAACCTACACTCATAATCCTCATTATTAACCAATATAATTAATCACCATGAATACTCATTAATACCAAAAATCTCCAACAATCATCATCAGCCACACTAATCCAATACAACCAACAATTAGCACCAATTCATATATAATCATTCATACACCAACAACATTCAATCCTATCTTATGGTCAACTAGCCTAAATGTCCATGAACATTACATATTACATAAAGAAAACCGAAACCATACCTTGACCGATTCCTAAACGCACCAAACACCAAAACAAAACCACCAAGCTTGATCCAAAGCCTCAACCAACACCAAAGCTCAAACTAACAACACATATATCACCAAAAATAAAACCTAAGATACACAAAAAAAACTAAACACAAGGGTTTAATGGAACCTTACCTTATCCAACAAGATTAGGGGTAAAATCCAATAATTACTCGCTACTAGAGATCACCTAAACAACCAAAACCACAAAATCTACTCATAAACTATACATGGAAACGCGCAGAATCTAGGGCTGGAAACTGGGACGTGTAGAGAGAGATCTTACCAAATTTATTTAAATAAAAACGTAGAGCTCGACAAGAGCTTCGCGTGGCTACAAACGGCTCGTCAATTGGAGCTCCGGATCAAAAGTTATGGCTTCCGGAAGGTGGAGGTGAAAAGAGCACTCTCTCTTCTTCCTCTCCTCTCTAAAACCGCGGCCCTCTCTCTCTTAGGGTTGGAAAATGAGCTCAAAGCTCATTAAATGAGCTTATATATGCTGGACCTTGGGCCCGGCTTGGGTCCGGTCCAACCCGTTAGTATTTTTGGTCCGTTTGGCCCACTTTGGGCCAAAATCTTTAAGATTAGTGTCCGGTTTTCGATTCTAAATTATTTTTATCTTCTCAAAACAATAAATCCATTTTCAAAATCTTATTTTCCCAAAATACACAGTACTGGACAGACCAGAGCCGGTACTGCCGGCTTAATCGCCAGTATGCATTTTCATAAAAACTTTTCGAAAGAAATACATTTTCCAACTCAGAAAAATTCACTGAAACCAAATTTCTCATTTATATTTTCAAATTAAAACTTCTAAATTTTGAATCTATTCCGGGCACTAAAATTATTTTATTAAAACACTTTTTCGTGAAAATGTAGGTTCTTATATCCTCCCCCCCCCCTTAAAAAGATTTTCGCTCTCAAAAATCCGAATCACGCGATGGGATATATATATATATATATATATTCCCCACGAAGCATCCTACTTTCAACGTTACTAATCCAACAAGTTGCCAAGCACCTCGTTCACCATCATCCTACCGTGTCGACGTTCTTCCTCGCCAACTCCTCCATAGAATAGTTCACTCGGGTAGGCAGAAAATGAACGTATTTGGTTAAGCAAACCACGATCACCCAAACCGCATCATAGTCCACTTCCACCGAGGAATCTCAAGAGGCTGTATCATTCCTGATGGCTTCTAATACTCTATCTTTTCCTTCTGACACGTCAAACACTTGGATACCATTATAGCTACATCACCTTTCATCCCAGGCCCTTAAGACATCTTCTTTAAGTTACAATATATCTTCGTGCTTCCGGGATGAACAGAAAATCCACTGTAGTGAGTCCCCTACAACAAGTCTTGCCTCCAACTTCCGACATCCTGTTTGCAAACTCTCCCCTTATCTCTCCACTACCTTTCACCATCCTTAGTGAATTCTTCACGCCTCTTATCACCAACTGGTTGCAACAATTCTTTGAAGCTTCCGCTCATCTTGCTGAGCCCTCTGAATCTCCGTCTTAAACGTGCTTGAGATCTGCAACTGACTCAAACAAGTTCTTCCAGCCACCTCACCAATGTCCAGCTTAAGACCCACAAACCTATCCACTAACTCCTCTTCCTTGATTCTCACCCAAGCAATTGTTAAGGATTTCCAACCCAATGCATCTGCGACCACCTTCGCCTTTCCAGGGTGATAACTCAGTTCAAAATCATAATCCTTTAGCAACTCCATTCGTCTTCTCCAACGCATTTTAAGCTCTTTCTGATCAAAGACGTACTTGAGACTCTCATGATCAGAAAAGACGCTAAACCTCACTCCGCACAAGTGGTGCCTCTAAATCTCCGGTGCAAACACAATCGCCGCTAATTCCAGATCATGAGTTGAATAGTTCACCTCATGTGGTCCCAGCTGACGCGATGCGTAAGCTACCACATTTCGGTGTTGCATCAACACGCAACTTAAACCCTTCAGAGAAGCATCATAGTATACTTCGAACGGTTCATGTGGTTCCAACAAGATTAAAACAGGTGCACAACTTCTGCTGCGTCACTCTGATTATCGTCACTAAGAATCCTAAAATCCTTTCTTTTTAAACCAAAATATCGAATTTGTAATACTTTTCAAAACCTTTAAAACAAGTCCAATCTAAATGAGTTCATTGTTAAAGCTCTTTCAAAGGAGTCAAAAATCATTTACTAGTAAGTCAAACACTTGAAATCACAGTTTTCTTAAATAAAAACTTTTCAGTTTAAATTCCTTTCGATAAGATAATTTGAAAACCAAATTCACAAATGAACATAATCAGAGAACTCACTTTTCATTTTAAATAATATCTTCCAAACCAAGAATTTTCGACGTAGTTTCAAAACCAAAGACTACTTTTGTAGGGTTTCTCAAAGCTGTGAAAACAAGTTCAATCTAAACCAGTTCATTATGAAAGCTTTTTCAAAAGGCTCAAAAATTCATTTATTCTTAAATCAAAACCTTTCTATTTGAATCCCTTTTTGATAAGATAAATTTGCAAACCAAAATCACAAGTTATTAAAATCACACAACCCACATTCCTTTTTAAATCGTATCATTTGATCAAAAGTTCAAATCCTAATTTCAAAACCAAATCAATTAAATCAAAATTCCAAACCAGATTTGAAAATCACTTTAAATCTTAAAACGGCAAAATCATAGTTAAAAATTGCATGAACGTTAGTCGTATTTCCATTGCCACTAGTGCTGAACATCACCCATTGCCCACACAGGGAACCGCCAAGACTTCTAGTCATACCTGGCAACCATTCCGGCACATCCACTTTGATCGTTCATCATCACAAGTCCGAAATCCTCGGCTACCGCTGCTAGAATCCTCCTTTCTCCATGGTTTACTCCCAACAAAACTCTAAGCTCTTGAAATTCTAACGACGACTTTACAACAGATAGAACTAAACTAACATCAGATCCAGGTAATATAAGACTCAAAGAATACGCTTACCTCTCGTTGGAGGATCCGACCCCGTCGCCTCACGTGTTCTTCAGAGAGGACAATCTCTAACCAAATGTCCGGGTGCGCCACACTTGTAACATAGTTTCTTACCCAATCGGCATGGCCTATACGAATGGTAGTTCCCACACTCCTGACATTTCATATTAGGGGAATAAGCTCTTGACCGCTTCCATTCACTATATTTCTTAAGGTCTTGTCTCCTGGGTCCAAGGTTATTGTTGTCGCGATCCCTACTAATGTTTACTCCATAAGTGTCCCTTGACGAGGCTACCGTCTTCGCGTTCTCTTCAACCACTCTTGCCTTGTTCACCAAATTGGAGAAAATACGGATCTCCATAAGAGCCACAGTAGTCCTGATGTCGTCCTTCAAACCACTTTGATACTTGACACACTTCCAACTTTCATAGGTTTCTGGGGCACCCTGACACGCCCTAGAGAACCTACAAAGTTCCTCAAACTTGCTCGTATAATCTGCCACAGACAAGGAACCTTACTTCAGCTGCATAAGTTCCATCTCCTTCGCTTCCCTTGCAGACTCAGGGAAGTACTTCTTGTAGAAGGCCGTTTGAAATACATCCCAAGGAACATCTACATTCTAGAGCTGTAGCAAGCGGCATTCTATCTGCCATCAATGCTAGGCCTCTTCCCGAAGTTGGTAAGCAGCAAACTCTACGTATTGGTTATGCGGGACATGCTGTGCTTGCAGTACGCGTTCCATAGCTTGGAACCAGTTATCCGCTTCCGTGGGATTAGTTGAACCTCGAAAACTCGGAGGATGAACCTTGAGAAAGGTCGCCAAGGTCATCGGAGCACCTCCTGTGTTATCTTCGTTTCCTCCCGCATTCTCATTCGCATTTCCTTCGCCATTTCCGTTTCTGTTTCTGGACGGTTGGCCTAACCTCTACACAGCTTGCAGAATTGCAGTAGCGGTAGCCCTATGACATTTGCAAGATTAGCCATTGCCGCCATGAACTCGGCATGGTTATCGGCCGGTCGCTCATTCCTACTCTCTCCTTGTGAACGCGTACGACCTCATCTGCGAGTAGCCATTAGGGTTCCTGTCCATAACAAACATTCGATATCAAGGTGATCAGTCTCAATATCAAAGGTCTAGTACTCCAATTATCCCAAAAGGTACTCACAAACAAGCATGCTATGCATATCAAGCAGATATCCTAAATAGCATGAAAGAAAAATGACCCAGAGTGTGCAACGAAGCACAATCGGTCCATCCCTCAGGCTCACGAGGACGAACCACTCTGATACCACTAAATGTAACACCCCAATTACCCTAAGCTTTACCTCTAGCCGTAAAGGAAAGGTTAATCAGAGGTTACGACAGTTCTAAGGCTTATACATAGGATATATATAGAAGAAATAATATAATCTAGAAGCCCGATGAAGGATATAGCTCAAACACAGGATTTAAAAGCGCAAAGCAAACTAACGAAGCGTCTAACTTTAAACACAGGGAACAGATGTGATATAAACAAGGATAATAGTATAATAGTGTAACATCATAAGAAACTAGCCATTGCTCGCGGAGTTTAAGCCGGCTAGCCAAACATACAGACAAGAGGAAACTGGAGTTTAAAATGGCTTATATAAGTTTTGTTCTCTCTCAAATACAGGTCTCTAGGCCAAAACAAAAATACAAAAGCGAGAGACAAATACAAAACAAACCAAAAAGACTCCAAAAGGTATCTGGATTCTCCGCTTCTGTCACCAACCAGACAACTCACCGAGGTAGGTTATAACCTGCATCTGAAAAATAACAACAAAGTATGGAATGAGAACCGGAGGTTCTCAGTATAGTAACAGTGCCCAATGATGTAAGATGTAAAGCCCTGGGACGCCGAAGGCAATCCTAGAACTTCACATCACATACTGATATTGAAGCTTAGAACAGAAATAAATAAGAACTTAAACCATAAACCAGGGTTATCTAAACTTAGGGGGATTCTAACTAAAACTAATCACACCGCTGTATCCCACAGCCTTCACCAACCTTACCTCCGTGCGATCCCATCGCTACTGCCTACCTAACCTTCTATCATCGGACAATCACAAAATAATGCAGGCAAGTAAAACACAGGTAATATTCAAGTATATATCAAGTAATTCAAGAAGCAAGTAAGCATGTTATACAATTAGGCAAACTCATGTAAACAAAGCAAGCAAACATATAGAAGATGCACATGATGAATATTTGCCCTATTGGCTGTGATATCACATGTCGGTTATTGTGCCAACCCGACAGTAAATCCAGTCGACAACTCTCGGATTAGTCTCTCTATTACGCATAAGGAGGAAAATTCCGAGGGAGAGTGCCCTACCACCTTCTCCTTTTAGATGGAAGTATTCCGAGGGAGTGTGCCCTACCACCATCCTCTGGTTGTCGCATGATTCCGTGGGTTATTGCCCTACCACCTTGCAATCAGAGAGAAACCCATGCTCAGGAGGAAAATTCCGAGAAAGAGTGCCCTACCACCTTCCTCTGGAGCAATCAGTATGAGTGAGAAGCTCAGCTTCAAGCCTCACATCCGAACATAGGCGGGATACTACCACAACCCCTACAACGGATATCAATGCATATTATAATTACATATTCAATCTTAGAGGCCACTCCTCTAAACACTCTTCCACTCACACTTATCACAACCATCATCCAGTCATAAGTTTCTTTCCGAACTCCTTAGCTTATCAATTTCTCAAATCGCTATCAGTACTCGCCAAGTTCATTACTCTTCCTTCTCTCTCAACCAAACTCATCCCCAATACACCAGAAACCTAGACATTCGTTTGCTAAACTTTCATAATAAACATCAACTAAAACCCTTAGCTTATTTTCCATTTTCCTATACTCAAAAGTAGGCCCAAAAGTTTTAAAATGGTGTTATAGAAGCTTACAACCTTGTTGGGAAGGTGAAATAATTGAAAACAAATTTTAAATTATGAAACAGGTCATGTGCGTCCGCACAGGGGCACACAAGAAGATTTTGAAAGTGTGCGTACGCATAGGGTGTGCGTACGCACAGGTACTAAAATTTATTAAGTCTGTTCACTCGCACAAGTTGTGCGAGCGCCCCTAACAGACGTCCCTTCCCGACTTGTGCGTAGGCACAAGGCTGTGCGTCCGCACAGGTCGTAATTCTTCATTGATGTGCGTGCGCACAACCTATGCTAGCGCTGCTACCAGAGCCCTTTTCCATGCCTGTGCGTACACACAGGTCTGTGTGTCCGCACAGAATAGAATTTTCGCAGGGTTGTGCGTGCGCACAAGACTATGCGTTCGCACATATCAAAAAATCCTAAAATTCTGCAAGTTTGCAGAATTTCAGATTTTCAACACCTACTTTGAAAGATCATAACTTCCTCTACAAAATTCTAAATTTTGCAAAATTTATATCAAATCGAAAGGTTTTCAATAATCTTTGATTCTAATCCAAATCCAACAAATTTTGAAAACCGAGACAAAAGTTATTATCAGACAAAATTCACCAAAAATTTATTTTTACCCAAACCTCAACTTCACAATTTCCAATTTTCACAACCAAAACAATCCAAAACATACTCAAACATGATAAAACACTACTGCACACTACATTCTAACATTCCATCACACTTTCATCACCTCCACACCTAATTCACTTAACATCTTCTCCATAAACCAACATAAAATAATAATCGTCAATCAAAATTTTCAATCATGAATAAGTTACACAATTCCTACATCAAGGATCCATATATCACTACCAAATCATAATTGCTAATCCAATCATGAACCTACACTCATAATCCTCATTATTAACCAATATAATTAATCACCATGAATACTCATCAATACCAAAAATCTCTAACAATCATCATCAGCCACACTAATCCAATACAACCAACAATTAGCACCAATTCATATATAATCATTCATACACCAACAACATTCAATCCTATCTTAGGGTCAACTAGCCTAAGTGTCCATGAACATTACATATTATATAAAGGAAACTGAAACCATACCTTGGCCGATTCCCAAACGCACCAAACACCAAAACGAAACCACCAAGCTTGATCCAAAGCCTCAACCAACTTCAACCAACACCAAAGCTCAAACTAACAACACATATATCACCAAAAATCAAAACCTAAGATACACAAAATAACTAAACACAAGGATTTAGTGGAACCTTACCTTATCCAACGAGATTACGGGTAAAATCCAATAATTACCTGCTACTAGAGATCACCTAAACAACCAAAACCACAAAATCTACTCATAAACTATACATGAAAACGTGCAGAATCTAGGGCTGGAAACTGGGATGTGTAGAGAGAGATCTTACCATATTTCTTTAGATAGAAACGTAGAGCTCGACAAGAGCTTTGCGTGGCCACAAATGACTCGTCAATCGGAGCTCCGGATCAAAAGTTATGGCTTCCAAAAGGTGGAGGTGAAAAGAGCACTCTCTCTTCTTCCTCTCCTCTCTAAAACCGCGGCCCTCTCTCTCTTAGGGTTGAAAAAGGAGCTCAAAACTCATTAAATGAGCTTATATATGTTGGACCTTGGGCCCGACTTAGGTTCGGTCTAACCCGTTAGCGTTTTTGGTCTGTTTGGCCCACTTTGGGCCAAAACCTTTAAAATTAGTGTCCGGTTTTCGATTCTAAATTATTTTTATCTTATCAAAACAATAAATCCATTTTCAAAATCTTATTTTCCCAAAATACGCAGTACTGGACAGACCAGAGCCGGTATTGCCGGCTTAATCGCCAGTACGCATTTTTACAAAACTTTTCGAAAGAAATACATTTTCCAACTCAGAAAAATTCACTGAAACCAAATTTCTCATTTATATTTTCAAATTAAAACTTCTAAATTTTGAATCTATTCCGGGCACTAAAATTATTTTATTAAAACAGTTTTACGTGAAAATGCGGGTTCTTACAAAAAGCCTAGATTTGTTTCAGATTTCTTTAGGTAAGTCTGTGTCTTGTATCTTGTACCTGTTAGGTATCCCTTTCTTAGTTGGGTTAGCACTAAGAGTGAAGAGTTGAGTATTAGCATAGCCAAAGTCAAGTTAGGTTAGAACTTGAGTGTGAAAGGATTGTGTCAATCCCGTGGAATTTGTGTATATAATACTTTAACTATAGTGGAAAGTCCACCACTGTTGTGGTGGAGACTTGACGTAGGTTGCATAGCACAAGGCAACCGAACCAGGATACATGATGGTGTTAGCTTTTCTCTTCTCTGCTCTGTCCTGTTTTCTGATATTCATGAGACAAAATGAAATTGTCTCATAAATTTTTCGCTGCTAAGTTCAAACAGATTTAGACATCAATATTGTTTTAAAGGGTTAAGTTTATTAAAGTAAAAGAAAGTCATAGATTCAACCCCCTTCTCTAAGCCTTCTACAACCTTCAAGCAGACAATGCAATTGGAGATATAATGCTTGCAGATTCATTCGGAAGAGGAACAATAACTCCTATTGCTCTTCTAATGTCATCCATATATTCTCACTTGAACTGATATTAAACTGCATAAACAAATACATTGAATAACAAAATAACATTACTAGTAATTTGAAAAAATCAATAGCAAATACATTGAACAAATAATTAAAAAATCAGAAGTCGAAACATAACAAAATAAAATTACTAGCAATTTCAAAAATTAACAACAAATATATTGAACAAATACACTGAACAAATAATTAGAAAAACAGAAATAGAAATACAAACAAAATAAAATTACTAACAATTTCAAAAAAATCAACAATAAATACATTAAACAATGAACAACAATCAGCAACAAATACATTGAACATAAATTAAATATTTGACTCAGAGACTCTATATCTGACTCGATGTTGTGGGTGCTGTCTGCAACGATGAAAACAGTGTTGGGGTGGTTGGGTGTTGTCTGCGAGGATTCTGCCGACGAGTTAGCAATGGTAACATGGACTGTGGCCTTTGATAGTGCTAGGAGGAAGGGGTTCGGCATTGAGAGGTACTGGGAGAAGAGAGTTCATTATTGGTGGGAGGTGCTGGGAGGGGTTTCTTCAATTGCGCTAAGATAGGATTTTAGGTTATCTGATTTGGTGGTAGGGTAATGGGGTTGGTCTAATAGTTTTGTAAGGATTTTTTAGATGATCGATTCGGTTCGATTTAGTTGGAAGTTAGAATAAAAAACTAAACCGAACTGCAGAAAAAATTAGCAAAACATGATTTTTTTTTCCGGTTTTTTTTAGTTTGTTCGATTTTTTATTTTTTTGATTCAGTTGGTCAATTTTGCTCGATTTAGATCGATTTTAAACACTTCTAGACAGAAGTGCTACAAAAATAACTTTTTTATATGATGAAATTTGTCATTATGAGAATTGTTCATAATAGATTTTCCATACATTTTATATAGGACACTATTAACTATTCTTATTTATATACTATTTTAAACTCTTTAATCTTAATTTAGATGACTTTTTTTTTGGGATATTAAATATAATTTGATGTTGTTTTTTATTTGTAAAACACTATAATATTTGATCGGTGTTCTTTTTATTTAGGATATATATTGTTCTATTAAATTATATTATCCAAAACATAATTATAAATATTGTTCCCAAAGTAAAATAAACATAATCCAAAACATAATTATAAATATTGTCTCTAAAACACAATAAACATAATCCAAAACACTCAATTTTCATCTTCATTTTCTTGTAAGTTGGGTTGGAAAAAGATGGATTTTGGTAAAAAAAATTGTAAAAATACTCCCTTGCTAAAAAATACTAAGCCCAGCGGAGAAGCCCGTCCCGCCCCGCCAAAGCCCACGGTTTAGGCGGTGTGGGTTAAGCGGGCTTTTGCTATTTGGCGGTCCCAATTTTTCAGCCAACCCGCCTTTTTTGGCAGGTTACGCGGCCCGACCCGGCGGGTTTAGGTCCGTTTGCCATCCTAGGAGAGAAAGCAAACAATTAAGAGAGAAAGAAGTTCCAAAGCGCTAGTTACTGCTGGGAAGGTGGTTTGAGGAAATGATGTCGCTGGTATTCCTCCTCCAACAATATCGCCTGAGACAGAATTTCGCAGGTTCCTGGCGTTGGTCCTCAAAGACTAAAGCGTTCCGCGCCAACCAAATCTGCCATAGAAGGTAGGGGTGTTCAAAACTGATCCGGACCGATCTAAACCGACCAACCGAACCAAAAAACCGAAAACTGAAAAAACCAAAAAAAAACATTTTGCTGTTTTTATTGCGGTTCGGTTCGGTTTTTGATTTTGACAATGAAAACCCTAACCGAACCGAACCGAACCGGTATATTAAAAAAATCATAAAAAACCAAACCCCCCTCCCCCCCTCCTCCCCCAGCCCCCAGTCCAGGCATGGCCGACAGGCCAGCCCCCTAGACGTGATCAATATTAGAGGTGGGCAAAAAAATCCATATTTTGGATTTTAAACCACATCCAAACCAAACTATTTAAAAAGAAAAACAGTTTTTAATAAAGAAAACCCAAACTAAATTGGATCCTTTTTATAATTTGGTTTTCAAATCCAAACCATTTAAACAAGTTTAAATCCAGATCCAAATCCATATCCAAATTAAAATCCAAAATAAAAAAAACCCTAATCAGTGAATCCAGTCCACAATCCAGTTTCACACACAACCGTGTCTTTGTCGGTCTTCTCTCTTCGGCTCTTCCCTCTTGGTCTCCGCCGCAGCCGGCACCAGAGCAAGCACCGTGTTGGCTCTTCCCTCTAGTGTTCACCTGCCGGTTGATCATCGTCTGCTTGTCCAAAATCTTACTGCTCAGGTAATAATTTGTCATTCAATTTGGTTATTTGCTTGCGTTCAAGATGCTTCCAAAATTACTCTCAGTTTCATACTTGTTTAGGTCGTTAGTGTTATGAACTGATGCTTCTAAATGATGTAAATGGTGGAGACCCCAAGAGTTTAGGTCAATATTGGGAATATGGTTTTTATTTTGAAACTGAGAATTTCAAATACTCCAAAAATTAGTTTGTGGTTTGGTCAATGATAGTTTCAAATTTTGGTTGATTTTGACTGAAGTTTCAATCTTTTCCCTATTTCTGAATTTTGATTTCTGCCTCCAAAGGAGAAGAAAAGGTGGGTTTCTCTTCCATTTTTTCATTTTGCTTCTTTGAGTTTCTAAATCAATTTTGTTTTAGTAGAATTTAATTTCCCGAATCAAAACTCTTGAGGAGGAAGTGTTCACTGATGATGATAAAGTGTGGGTTGGTCTAATCAATCTTTTATTTATTCATGTCAATTGGATTATCCAGTTATGTATTTTCATAGTTGTTAATGCTCTTGACTGTCTCCCAGGAAGGCATTTCACGATGAGCTCATATGTTTGTTGAGGATATTTCCAATATTGCTTCTGGAAATCCATCATTAGATAGGAGCTCATGTATTTCCAACAATTGTTTCCTTGAGCACATCAATGTATGTTTCAGCTAGAAGCCATAAATAGTTTGCTAAAGGAAGTTATGTATCAATGGCAAATGCCACTTTATATGTACTCATTTCTTGATATGTGCCCCTCCCTGTATTAGGCTTTGTACAGAAGTTTTGTTTCTTTATATTTGTGATTCCACTTCATCTTTGCAAAGTTTTGATTTGAAATTGACTTTAGTATTAATTTTACTTTTAAAAATATTATGGTTTGAAAATTGAATTTCTAAAAACTGGTTTTAAAAGTGGATTTTTTGTTAAAAAATCTGGTTTGGAAATTGGATTTTTAAAAACTAGTTTTAAAACTGGATTTTTGGTTGAAAAAACTGGTTTTAAAACTGGGTTTTCAAAAACTGGTTTTAAAACTGGATTTTTGGTTAAAAAATTTGGTTTTAAAACTGGATTTTCAAAAAAAAAAAAACTGGATTTTAGATTTGGATATAAAAAACCGGATTTAAAATTGGTTTATAGATAAAACCGGATTTAAATTCTAAAACCGGTTTAAAACCGGTTTTTGTTTTCTCAAACCGATTTAAAACCGGTTTCTCTCTTCAATCCAGTTTGGATTTTTAAAAATCCAAACCATGCCCACTCCTACCTAGCTCTAGCTGCTCTCTTCTCTCAGTCTCACACTCTCGCTCTTTGCACTGGAGTCTCGAGTAGGAAGCCCTTCCTCCCATCACTTGGCAGCGCCGCCGAAGACTTCTTCCCAGCGAGCACTGACCCAGCAGCTTTCTTCCCAGCAGCGCCGAAGCCGAAGCCTTCTTCCCAGCGAGCACCGACCCAGCAGCGCCGAACCCTTCTTCCCACCGAGCCACCTAGCACAGCACCGCCTAGCAGTGTTTTCGGCCACCCACAACACAGCACAGCACAGCACCGACTACCAAGCCACCCAACCACCGATTCAAGTGAGACATGGAGCCCGAGCCTCTGAGTCAGGTATGTAATTAAGTAATTTGACTAATTTCTGTTCAATAATCATTGTTCAGTGATTCATTGTTGCTGGCTGTTGTTAACTTGTTATTGTTTTATTTGTTTCTCATTGTTTAGGGAAATTTATTGTTTTATTTGTTTTATTGTTTTACTTGTTATTGATTCACTGATTATTTGATTTCATTGTTGCTAGTTGTTTTCTTGCTGGTTCAGTGTTCATTGTTTTATTTGTTGTTCATTGTTTAGGGAAATTGCTTCTGATTGTTAGTTCATTGATCATTGTTTAATTTATTTGTTGTTATGTTTTTGCTCTTGAATTATTAGACCAAAGAAATTGGATTGATAGATAAAAATGATAGTAAAAAATGATAGTTTGTCCTGTTTGTTATAACCCTTGTAGCTTTGGTTATGATGTATTAGGAAAAAATCTGCATGCACGCTTCCCCTTCCCCTGTATTGGAAGATATCACTGGATCACAACATGCACAAAAATGATATCACTGTATTGTTGCTACGTGCTGTTTACTGGTGGGTGCATTGTTGATTTGATGAATTATTTTATTGTTGGTTTTGTTGCTGGCTTGCTGCCTTGCTGGTTGCTGTTTATTGTTGGTAATTTACTGGTTGCTGTTTATTGCTGGTTGCTGAATTATTTTATTGTTGTTCTGTTTATTGTTGGTAATTTGGTATTACTGGTTATTGAATTATTGTTCAGTGTATTGAGATCAGTGTATTGTTCAGTTTATTGTTGATAATTTGGTATTGCTGGATTGCTGGTTATTGATTTATTTTTCAGTTTATTGCTTGATGCTGGTTATTGATTTATTGTTGAATGTTGATAACTTGGTAATTGGTATTGCTGGATTGTTGCTGGTTTATTGTATTGCTGGATTGCTGCTGGTTTATGGTATTGCTTGATTTATTGTATTTACCCTGTTGTGCTATATATATATATTGGTCTTTTCTGATTGCTGGTTCACTGATCATTGTTTAATTTATTTGTTGTTCTGTTTAAGGAAATTTATTTGCTGGTTCACTGATCATTGTCACCTCTTAATTTGAGCAGATTTGAAGGTTTTTTTTATGACAGTTCCATTGATGGAGTTATCAAGGAGAGCTTTACGGAATAGTTTGTCTTGTTTGTTACACTTGTAGCTTTGGTTATAATGAACTAGGAAAGAATATGCATGAATATGAATATCTTGATAAGAATGGAATAGTTTGTCCTGTTTGTTATATAACACTTGTAGCTTTGGTTATGATGTACTAGGAAAGAATATGCATGAATATGAATATCTTGATAAGAATGGGATGGATTGTCAATTCTTTGAATCAGTGACTGATTCCTTATTTTAAACTCAGTGACTTTGAGATCATGGGGAAAAACTCTAAAGGTGGCTTCAAGACTTTCCTTTTGTTGAAAATTATAGTTGCATTAGTAAAATGATCACAATTCACAAATAGGTAGAAAAGGATGAAGAGGCAATATTTTTAAAAACCGAACAAACCGAATCGAATCAAACCGATTTTAATTGGTTTGGTTTGATTCGGATGGCCTCAATAAAAAAATCGAACCAAACCGAACCGCAGTTTAATTAAACAATTGGATCGGATAACTTTTCTTTCAAAAACCGAATCAAATCGCACCGCGAACACCCCTAATAGAAGGTAAGCCACCTGAGCATTTCTGATTCTGAAATTGGGTTTGGATTTCTCAGCTTTCAGCTTCCATGAATTGACTCCACCAATCCCAAGCTTTTAGGTTAGGGTCGCGGGGAATAGCTGTTCCAAATTTGAAGAACTTTTGTACAAAAGATAATGGCATGCATCGGTGTCTCTGGCGCCGATTGAGGGGACAAATATAAGAAGCAATTATAGATATATAAATATTTAATATATATAATTTCATTTAAATAATATTACAAAATCTAAGTCTTATTCTGTTGTCGTACCAAAAAACACTAGATGAAGATTTTTGGATAATTACTATTGTTATGAAAATCAAATCGAACTGGTCGGTTTAACTTAATTAACTGAGAACTGATCATTAAACTGGTCCGATTAGGCTCGAAAATCATTTAAAAAATTTATCATAAAATCGGTGAATTGGTGGTTAATTGATGAACCGGTAGAACCGGCCAGTTTTTTCAAAAATTTTTGGGTTCGGTAATCCTCTCCAAAACGGTGCCGTTGTGGGCTTTAGAAAGGAAAAAAAGAAAAACGGCAAAAACCCTAAAACTAAAGAAGGAAAGTAACACAGCCACACCCACTCACCCAGCATCAACTATCCTCTCCTCTCTGAAACTACACAGCAATACAGCATCAACTAAACCTAGACCCCAGCCACCCAGCCCTGCAGCCCGCCGCCCGCAGTCACCGCAGTCTCTGCCGCCACTGCAGCCACGAAGCCCCCGCATCAGCCCTCGCAGCTCCCCGCAACCCCCACAGCCTCGCAGCTCCCCGCAACCCCCACAGCCACCGCAGCCCCCACACCCACGCAGCCTCCACCGCCACCGTAGAAGATCCGTCGCCGTCGTAGGAAGCTGTGTCGCCGTGATTGGAAGCTCCCTCGCCGTCGTTTGGAAGCTCGTTGGCCGTCTCCTCTGTTCGAGCTCTCTCTCTCTCTCTCTCTCTGTGTGTGTCGCCGTTGTGTTTCTGCCACTGCCCTTCCTCCTCGCAGCCGGTGAGTACTGTGATAAATTGAGAACATTGAATGCTGTGTAGTTTGTTAAACAGTCACTTTGCTGTTCATAATTTTGTTCATTTTTTTATTCATACTTGTTCATAAGCACTGATAATATTGAATGCTGTGTAGTTTGTGAATTTTGTTCATAAAATTTCTGTTTGCTGTTCATAATTTTGTTCATATTTGTTCATAAACAAATAAACAATGATAATATTAAATGCTGTGTAGTTTGTTAATTTTGTTCATAAAATTTCTGTTTGCTGTTCATAATTTTATTCATAATTTTGTTCATATTTGTTCATAAGCACTGTGATAATTATGTTGCTGAGTTAATTGACTTAATTCTATTCATAAATTTTTTGTTTGCTGAGTTAATTTTGTTTGCTGAGTAGTTTTGTAAGCACTGTGATGAAAGTTTGTAAGCTGAGTTAATTTTTTTTTGGTAAGCACTGTGATATTTAATTAAACCGGTTGAATTCCGATTGAATTCCGGTAGAACCAGTGAACTGTTGAACCATTGACTTTACCGGTTTATTGACCAGTTTGGTTCTCGCAACCTTGGTAATTACTCTTGGTTGTTATCCAGTACCCAGACCCAAGTCCCAACCTTAGGCTGCTGCACTGCTGTGACTTCATCTTCTCCCCTTTTCCTTTGCCAACTTCGCTGCTCCGTTCAACTCCTGCGCCGCCGCCGTCCTGCATTGCTACTCCACGTCTCTGCTCTTCTCTTCGCCGGCGTCTCTCACCTCTCCGGCCATTTCTCCCCTGTCCCTGGTAAGATCTACTGCTCTCTCCTTTTCTGCTTGGATTTTGGCATTTTACTTTATTAATTTGATTTCATGCTACTTAATAATCAGTTTCTGATAATGTAATTTTTCATATTTAAAAATTCTATTTTTTCCCCATGAATTTGATTTTGATTTTTTGATGTTGGTGGCTGTTGTTTTTGTTAATGAATGCGGTTCTAATTTTGTTGGCTATTCTGTTTACAGATATATGATTGTATTTCCAATTTTTCACCATATCTCCCTTTCTGCCATGCTGCGTTCATGCCATTCCTCCTGTGCAATACAAGAAACTCCCATGGCTGTGTAGTGTGTGGTTTATCATTAATTAGAAGAGGCCCTGTTTTGCTTTTTTTTGTTGTTTATCATTAATTAGTGATCTTTTAAGTTATGTGCGTTTAGTTAAGAACTTTGATGGGATGAACTTGAATGTGAAATTTTAGGAATGAAATAGACAAAATATTACTTGGGAATGTGAAATTTTGAATTTTATTGTTATTGAATCATTGAATTTAGATATCTAGAAATTAATATTGATATGTTTTAAAGAGTTTTATTTTATATTTAATTAAATTGGTTTGATGACAGTTCACATGGTTAGACCATTGAACCTTTGAACTAGTCACTTAACCAGTTCACTGACCGATTTGGTTCTTGCAACCTTGGGCAGAACCATATTGATATGCTGTGTGTGTAAATTGCTAGGCAACAAAGTAGCAATGACTTCTTGTTACTTCAGCCCTCTGCATACTACTTGTCATCTCACTTCTACAGGCTTATCTACAAAGTTCAAGATTCCGAAGCTTCACATGGTAAATTTCTTGGGCTAATACTTTATTGTCATCCTTATTTTTAATTTCTCCCTTTAAAATTACTTTAATCACCCAGTATAGCATGTGTTCACACATTAATTGTCAACATCTAGTTTCAGGTAGCATATTTATCTTTTGATTGATGTTTGAAGTTACACCACTTGAACCATATTCACCTTTGATTGAAAAGATGTTTCAGATTATCCACATGAACATGCTTAAACTATTAATCATTTTCTACAAAAATAGAAGGTTAAGAAACCACCATTTTGTGTTCCCCCAAAAGATTCATTTTTTGACAAAATAGTCTCTGGAAAAAAAATTGCCCTTTTGACCCTCCAAAGATGATCTTAATTTTAGAAAATGTACTATTTTTTCCTAACCAATTCATGCATTTGATCCAATTTTTGTAAAAACATTTGCATAATTATTTAAAAGGTATATATAGAAAAATTGAGGTAAAATACTAAAATTCGATTTTTGTACCCTTTTTAAATTTCATTTTAAATGTTTTGCCATTCACATAATAGAAATCGTAAAATTAAATCAACTTAATGTAAAATCACTAAATTTGGAGAATCGAAATATATCATTTTTCTTTCAGAGTAAACTTGAAAAACTCTGTCGGAATTTGATCTTTAGAGCCATTTTAGAGCATGTCTCTTCATATTTGGTGCATTTTGTTCGATAGAGATGATCGTTGAGGAGCCAAGATGTCATTTCCTTCTTTCTGGGTCCATTTTGGAAAGAACTGAAGTTTTTGGGGACCAAAATGGTAGTTTAGTCTCTCCGTTTTATTTTTTGAATAAGTGGTTGACACTTGACATTCAAAATGAATGAAGCAAACTTGCAAGCTACACAAGAAAAGCCTTTAAATACAAAGACTAAAGAAACAAGTGAAAGTAATTAAATTACCAAGCACCCACCAATTTATAATAAAAATGAAGTCAGTTTTATCTAGTTTGTGTCTTATTATATAACCTTCATTAATAAAACCCAATAGAAAACCTAATAATGGAAAAATAGTACACTTCCTATATAATTTTAACGGTAGATAAACCAAAAAACCATATATTTTTCCTATCCTTGTAAACTTTGGTAAGATTTCTTAAGAAGCCTGCGGAATCGCCTAGAGATTCTCAAAAATGCAAATCTCAAACAAGAAACATGACCAACAGAATCACCCAAGGCCTAACATCATCTTATCCAAAGTCTTGCCAAGTAGGACTTATTGCATACTTTCTGTTGGTATTGTTTGGTTTCCAGTCATGGAATTCATGTAAATATGACTTTTTTCTGTGGCTTTGTAAAATTGTTGGCTGCTTGTCGTCTGTCGACTATGTTTCTTCAAATCTCTATATTTTCTTGTGTGAAATGGGATAGGTTGATGATAACTTGTAGACACTATTGGGTAATATCATTCTTTAGGCTAGAAAACTATGAATTGTTAGTGAAGGTTTACGAATATTGTATACTTGGGCAAGCTAAATAGGTATTGGCAATTGCCAAATACTTCTTTTGTATTAATGAAATTGATTTCATGTCATTCCTGATTCCACATGAAGAGCTTCTTCAGTAAGGCAACTTCCTTACCAATTTGTGCTGATATATTCCCTTTCAATTGTATTTAAGCAGAAAAAGAGGTGTCAAGTCTCTTCAAGATCTTCGAAAGTGACTGCATTTTATGGCTTGAGGACCCCTCCTTATGAACATGTAAGTGAATCACTTAGTTACTGGATTTCATGTTTCTATATGAAGATAAATAGGATTTTGGTGCAACATTTACCAAAAAACTAAAAACTAGAATTTCGCCACATATTATACAATAATGAAAATCTCATAATTTACATGAAAAAGAATTAAAAATCCCGAAAATCTTTGTGGCTCTTAGAAATTGGAAGCTTTTAAAACATTTTTCTTCATTTCAAATTACAAATTTGATTTTTGAACTTGTATTTTTTCCAAGTTTTGTTTATTTGTCTTATACTTTTGCACTGCTTCATGCTCATCTAGGATGCACTAGAGCCGTATATGAGTAAGAGGACAATTGACATGCATTGGGGAGAACATCATCATAATTTTATAGAAGGTTTGAACAAACAGCTGGAGAAGGATGATATACTATATGGTTACACCTTGGATGAACTAGTCAAAGTGACTTACAACAATGGCAATCCCTTATCTGAATTCAACAATGCTGCTGAGGTACTGATTAAATTGGTGTCATTTACTCCAAAAAAATTCCCTTAACTTATATTTATCCATAAAAAGGAAAGAAATTTAAGGAAATTAAAAAGATCTAATACGAAGTAGCTATGATAATATACTACATATACAAATGGGAGTATCCCTGAGTAATTTACTAGCACTTTCAGAAACACCGATAGTTTCAGTTTGGAGCTACATAGGTCATAAAGGGACTTCATTCTTCATTCTTCAATACTTGGTCATAAAGGGACTTCATTCTTCATTCTTCTAATTCGCGTTTAGGTGAAATCTTTCTTCTAGAGTGTCACTTTGCAAGCTCGGTAGTGTTCTCTATATTTGGAAATAGGAAATAAATTATAGATAATCAAGTTAGCTTTAAAATGGACCCTTAAACCAAGTCAAATGTATCTGTAGTTGGAGATATTTATAACTGATCATTTGTCAGATTGGTTGGTTATAGCGTGATTTCCTACTCTTACCTTGCTACTATTTTGTCTCCCTAACATAATTCAAAATTGATCTTGTGGTGAACTGAAAGAATGAAGGAATTGTTCTCATCTTCTCATAGTGTCAAAGATCATTTAAATTCGATAAATATGGAATGAGTTATGACTATATTTTGTAGAGTTGTTATTGCCGGTTAAGAATTTACTTAAGTTTGTGTTGTCATACTTTCAAATTTTAAATTAGGTAACTTAGTTTTCATGTGCATCATCTAGGTTTTTGCCATAAATTTAATTAATTAATAATGAATTAATTATTGAATAATTAAACTTATAAATAATTTTATGAAATTTGAATTTCTTTTGCATCTTAAACTTGTGGTTATTAATGATCATTAAACTTTTATAATAACTTTTAATTTTAAATATCTACTTTTATTTATTAAAATTTTATGTTTATTGTGATATTTCTTATTTTTCCTTAAGTTTATCAATAGACTACCTTATGACTTCTAATTTGTTTATTATCATACCAAACATTACAAAATGGGATAATTAACATGGTTCAAAAATTTAGGATGTTACATTAATGGTTTTGGTGGGGGCATTATTCCATGTCTGAGTCGTTTTCTCAAACCTGTGTCTAGTCCATATTTAAGTTTTTTTTTATAGATATTTTGGAATATACATATAGTACTTCAAATATTAAATATTTTGTCTTGATCTATATAAGATTTTAAGGATTTTCATTCAGTCTTTGTAAATTACACCAGATAATCGACGGACTAATACAACAAAGACAACCTCACATTGAAAAAGAGGGACGAAATGATACCGGAAAGGAGAAACTAACAACTTAGGGGGGAGTGAGGGACCAAAAACATATTTAAGCCAAAATATGCAAACCAAGCAGACACTTAATAATCATTCTTGTTCTTGTTCTTGAACCATTTTCTTTTTGTGGCAACAAATAAGTTGTCAGTCCTATCTGTATGATTAAGCTAATTTTGTTTGTTCATATGATTGATAATAATGAAGAAGCTGCAATTGTGACTGTAAATACTTTTTTTATTTAAACAGAAAAACACACATCATAGCAGTGTCAGGTAATTAATTGTGCCCCTTTCCCGCGCAGGTTTGGAATCATAACTTCTTCTGGGAGTGTATGCGACCAGATGGGGGTGATATGCCCGAGCTAGGTCTTCTTCAACAGATTGAAAAAGATTTCGGATCATTTACAAACTTTAGAGACAAGTTTGTAGAAGCTTCCCTCACACTATTCGGTTCTGGCTGGGTTTGGCTAGTTTGTAAGTCTACTCAATGCTTAAAAAATAATGTGTTGGTTGCACAGAATTCATAAATGATCTTAATATGTTTATATAACCATTGGAGTTCCCCTATAATACATGGGTGGCTATGGAAGGACACAGGTTTTTTAGAAGATTTCAGTTGACAGTAAATAAAGAGAAAAAAAGGATTAGTTTAGCTAGGATCAGTGATATTTTGGAGAGTTGGGGGTCTCTTTGATCATGCTAATCAAGATCCTTAGTCAATAAAAAAAAATAAAAAAAGAAAGAATAAAAAGGAAATATTTCTGATTCCAGTCTAACATTATCAAAGTAAATCAATTTTTTCAAAAAGTAAGATGTTCAAATTGTTTTACTGGTGTGGTTCTTAAACCCTCATTGCCATTATGTAGAATACTTTTGTTTATTATTCTTGATGCAGAGCTAAACTTTCCTTATTCCCAGTTCAAATATGGAACAATTGTTTGGATGATCTGTGTTTGATAGAACTATGTTCAAGTATATTATCCTAAACTATCGAATATTTATAATTTTAGGATTAAGGAATAATCAAAGGAGAAAGATTCACCAAATATTTATTATATGTATTGCTAGGTCAAATAATGTAGTCCTATTGATGTGAGCCCATGTATGCAAACTAAAAGAATAATGCCCTGATAATATGCATTAGGTATATGATAAAACAGAAATCTGAATTTAGAAATCCTAAATTTTATTTTATCAATTAGATGATTAATTGACTTCACATTACACTATAGATATTTTTTTCAATACCCTCTTCCATAAACGTAATGTCATTAGGATTCCATTATCATCCTCCATGCTTAAAATTGTCAAGGTTGTTTGTGAATATGCGTTGATTTAATCTTTTATTAGTTGTCTTTTTCCTATTCTGTTGATACAATTATTTTCCATATATTTTTTCTAATAATGTCAATGATTATTGCTAATATTCACATTTGATTGTTTTAGTGAGGCGAGAAGAAAGACGACTAGCCATAGTGAAAACTGCAAATGCCATTTGTCCAATTGTGTGGGATCACATAGTAAGCTAATTTCCACATTCCTCCAAATTGGTTGATTTATTATTGTCATTCGAACTGATAATATTTTATGATGCAGCCAATTATCAACTTGGATTTGTGGGAGGTATAATCTCTCTTTCTCTCTATCACAACAAAACTTGTGGTCATGAGGATGTACATACAATTACATCGCAGGAACCTTTATGTTTATCATTACTAACTGAAAATACTTTCTTCCCTTTTGTACAGCATGCTTATTATCTGGATTATAAGGTATGTTCATCATGGATTATCACTTAGTTTCCAGGAGAATATTAACTGAACAATTCTGATGCGATTTTTTGGACAGAATGACAGGGTAAGGTATGTGAATGTATTTCTTGACCACCTTGTATCTTGGGATGCTGCATCAATGCACTTGACACGGGCAGAGGCTTTTGTGAATTTAGGGGAGCCTAAAATCCCTGTTGCATGAACTGCTGAAATGGTATATGTGATCCTCACTACAAGGGATTCACCGTGTTCATGATCATGATCGCCCCGTGTGTTTTTTTGCAGTTGTCGATTTTTGCAATTTTAAGTCTACGATTAATGACAACTTGACATATCGGGGTGTATGCGACTTAGAACAGTATAAAAGGGTTTAGGCTACCATTCTATTTGTATGCATGTAATATCTTCTACATATATATATATATATAAGAGTAAATACTTAACCTGGTTGCTGGCCATCTTATTTCTTAAATTGCTGCACGATCATAAATTTGTTCATCCACCCCATAACTTTCTCAGTCTTCGGAATATGTTGAAATTAAGGAGATTGGAGAGGTAGTTTGTCTAATTTGTGTCTATAATATGAATTATGAAGAGTTAATTTTGTATATTAACGAAAAATCTGAGTAGTTGAAATTAGTAATAATTAACATGTGTTTTAATGTTTCCATAGATATTTATTGTAACTTTAAAAGTAAGGTTTTATTTAATTCTTTGTTAAAAATACGGTTACATGTTTTGTCTGGTAGAAATGTTCTAAATTTTGTTTGGTAAACGATAATGTAAAATATTCATAAATTGATAAAAAAAATGGCCACAGCACGAGTATTATTGGCTGAACCAATACTACCTAATGTATCATGCGGGCTCTGATGTCATGGCTTTGGTTCAATTTGCCACTTGAAAATAATATAATTCACACAATCATTAAGAATTAGGATATAACATATATGAGGAGTGCTATGGAGCCAGCAGAATTTGTAATGTGTAGCCATCAATTAGCCATCATCAATATTTTTAATGGTGTGAGATGACATCTAATGGTTAAGTGCTGGTCAAATTTCAATAGAAGTGCTGACCTTCTAGACTTTTCCAACATATATAGTACAAAAACAAAGCAATACCTAGAGCATTCCTCTCCACACTACACTCATGACTATTGCTTTACTTGGAATTGTCATTGGAAACTTGCAAAATTTTGTCTAAAATGAGCTTGCAACAATTTGGGGGGTTGAATCACATACCGTAAAGCTATCTAGTAACCTCAGTTCAATCCATGCAGTGCTTCAAGATGCTGAAGAGAAACAAATTACAGAGCGTGCTGTGAAGCTTTGGCTGCAGAAGCTTTCAAATGCAGCATATGTATTTGATGATATCTTAGATGAATGTTCAATAAAATCCAACCGTCTAGTGCTTAAGGCACATGTTATGTACTTTGCCCGTTTTGTTCATAAAATTCATGTTTGTTGTTCATAATTTTATTCATAATTTTGTTTATATTTGTTCATAAACACTGTGATAATTCTGTTGATGAGTAGTTTTGTCAACACTGTGATAAAAGCTTGTAAACTGAGTTAATTTTTTTTGGTAAGTGCTGTGATATTTAATTAAATCGGTTAAATTTCGATTGAACTCTAGTTGAACCAGTAAATTGTTGAATCAGTGACTTTACCGGTTTATTGACCGGTTTGGTTCTCAACCTTTGTAATTACTCTTGGTTGTTATCTAGTACCCAGACCCAAGTCTCAACCTTAGGTTGCTGCACTGCTGTGACTTCATCTTCTCCCCTTTTCCTTTGCCAACTTCGCTGCTCCGTTCAACTTCTGCGCCGCCGCTGTCCTGCATTGCTACTCCACGTCTCTGCTCTTCTCTTCGCCGGCATCTCTCACCTCTCTGGCCATTTCTCCCCTGTCCCTGGTAAGATTCACTGCTGTCTCCTTTTCTGGTTGGATTTTGGCATTTTACTTTATTAATTTGATTTCATGATAATTAATAATTAGTTTCTGATAAAGTAATTTTTCATATTTTAAAATCCTATTTTTTCCCCATGAATTTGATTTTGATTTTTTGATGTTGGTGGCTGTTGTTTTTGTTAATAAATGCGGTTCTAATTTTGTTGGCTATTCTGTTTACAGATATATGATTGTATTTCCAATTTTTCACCATATCTCCCTTTCTGCCATGTTGTGTTCATGCCATTCCTCCTGTGCAATACAAGAAACTCCCATGACTGTGTAGTGTGTGGTTTATCATTAATTAGAAGAGGCTCTATTTTGCTTTTTTTGTTGTTTATCATTAATTAGTGACCTTTTAAGTTATGTGGGTTTAGTTAAGAACTTTGATGGGATGAACTTGAATGTGAAATTTTAGGAATGAAATAGACAAAATATTACTTGGGAATGTGTAATTTTGAATTATATTGTTATTGAATCATTGAATTTAGATATCTAGCAATTAATATTGATATATTTTAAAGAGTTTTATTTTATATTTAATTAAATTGGTTCGATGACAGTTCACATGGTTGGACCATTGAACCTTTGAACCAGTCACTTGACCAGTTTACTGACCGATTTAGTTCTTGCAACCTTGGGCAGAACCATATTGATATGCTGTGTGTGTAAATTGCTAGGCAACAAAGTAGTAATGACTTCTTGTTACTTCAACCCTCTGCATGCTACTTGTCATCTCACTTCTACAGGCTTATCTACAAAGTTCAAGATTCCGAAGCTTCACATGGTAAATTTCTTGGGCTAATACTTTATTGTCATCCTTATTATTAATTTCTCCCTTTAAAATTACTTTAATCACCCAGTATAGCATGTGTTCACACATTAATTGTCAACATCTAGTTTCAGGTAGCATATTTATCGTTTGATCGATGTTTGAAGTTACACCACATGAACCATAATCACCTTTGATTGAAAAGGTGTTTCAGATTATCCACATGAACATGCTTAAACTATTAATCATTTTCTACAAAAATAGAAGGTTAAGAAACTACCATTTTGTGTTCCCCCAAAAGATTCATTTTTTGACAAAATAGTCTCTGGAAAAAAAAAATGCCCTTTTGACCCTCCAAAGATGATCTTAATTTTACAAAATGTACTATTTTTTCCTAACCAATTCATGCATTTGATCCAATTTTTGTAAAAATATTTGCATAATTATTTAAAAAGTATATATAGAAAAATTGAGGTAACATACTAAAATTTCATTTTTGTACCCTTTTTAAATTTCATTTTAAATGTTTTGCCATTCACATAATAGAAATCGTATAATTAAATCAATTTAACGTAAAATAACCAAATTTGGAGAATCGAAATATATCATTTTTCTTTCTAAGTAAACTTGAAAAACTCTGTCGGAATTTGATCTTTAGAGCCTTTTTAGAGCATGTCTCTTCATATTTGGTGCATTTTGTTCGATAGAGATGATCCTTGAGGGGCCAAGATGTCATTTCCTTCTTTCTGGGTCCATTTTGGAAAGAACTGAAACTTTTGGGGACCAAAATGGCAGTTTAGTCTCTCCGTTTTATTTTTTGAATAAGTGGTTGACACTTGACATTCAAAATGAATGAAGCAAACTTACAAGCTACCCAAGAAAAGCCTTTAAATACAAAGACTAAAGAAACAAGTGAAAGTAATTAAATTACCAAGCACCCACCAATTTATAATAAAATGAAGTCAGTTTTATCTAGTTTGTATCTTATTATATAACCTTCATTAATAAAACCCAGTATAAAACCTAATAATGGAAAAATAGCACACTTCCTACATAATTTTAACGGTAGATAAACCAAAAAACCATATATTTTTCCTATCCTTGTAAACTTTGGTAAGATTTCTTCTTAAGCCTGCGGAATCGCCTAGAGATTCTCAAAAATGCAAATCTCAAACAATAAACATGATCAACAGAATCACCCAAGGCCTAAATTCATCTTATCCGAAGTCTTGCCAAGTAGGACTTACTGCATACTTTCTGTTGATATTGTTTGGTTTCCAGTCATGGAATTCATGTAAATATAACTTTTTTGTGTGGCTTTGTATTATTGTTGGCTGCTTGTTGACTATGTATTTTCAAATCTCTATATTTTCTTGTGTGAAATGGGATAGGTTGATGATAACTTGTAGACACTATTGGGTAATATCATTCCTTAGTATAGAAAACTATAAATTGTTAGTGAAGGCTTACGAATATTGTATACTTGGGCAAGCTAAATAGGTATTGGCAATTGCCAAATACTTCTTTTGTATTAATGAAATTGATTTCATGTCATTTCTGATTCCACATGAAGAGCCTCTTTAGTAAGGCAACTTCCTTACCGATTTGTGCTGATATCTTCCCTTTTAATTGTATTTAAGCAGAAAAAGAGGTGTCAAGTCTCTTCAAGATCTTCGAAAGTAACTGCATTTTATGGCTTGAGGACCCCTCCTTATGAACATGTAAGTGAATCACTTAGTTACTGGATTTCATGTTTCTATATGAAGATAAATAGGATTTTGGTGCAACATTTACCAAAAAACTAAAAACTAGAATTTCGCCACATGTTATACAATAATGAAGATCTCATAATTACACGAAAAAGAATTAAAAATCCCAGAAACCTTTGTGGCTCTTAGAAATTGGAAGCTTTTAAAACATTTTTCTTCATTTCAAATTACAAATTTGAGTCTTGAACTTGTATTTTTTCTAAGTTTTGTTTGTTTGTCTTATACTTTTGCACTGCTTCATGCTCTTATAGGATGCAGTAAAGCCGTATATGAGTAAGAAGACAATTGACATGCATTGGGGAGAACATCATCATACTTTTATAGAATGTTTGAACAAACAGCTGGAGAAGGATGATATACTATACGGTTACACCTTGGATGAACTAGTCAAAGTGACGTACAACAATGGCAATCCCTTACCTGAATTCAAAAATGCTGCTGAGGTACTGATTAAATTGGTGTCATTTACTCCAAAAAATTTCCTTAACTTATATTTATCCATAAAAGGAAAGAAATTTAAGAAAATTAAAAAGATCTAATACGAAGTAGCTTTGATAATATACTACATATACAAATGGGAGCATCCCTAAGTAATTTACTAGCACTTTCAGAAACACCGACAGTTTCAGTTTGGAGCTACATAGGTCATAAAGGGACTTCATTCTTCATTCTTCAATACTGGGATGATGTATATATCTCCACAAAGAGTAAATACTTAACCTGGTTGCTGACCATCTTATTTCTTAAATTGCTGCACGATCATGAATTTGTTCATCCACCCCGTAACTTTCTCTCTCTTCGGAATATGTTGAAATTAAGGAGATTGGAGAGGTAGTTTGTCTAATTTGTGTCTATAATATGAATTATGAAGAGTTAATTTTGTATATTAACGAAAAATCTGAGTAGTTGAAATTAGTAATAATTAACATGTGTTTTAATGTTTCCATAGATATTTATTGTAACCTTAAAAGTAAGGTTTTATTTAATTCTTTGTTAAAAATACGGTTACATGTTTTGTCTGGTAGAAATGTTCTAAATTTTGTTTGGTAAACGATAATGTAAAATATTCTTAAATTGATAAAAAAAAATGACCACAGCACGAGTATTATTGGCTGAACCAACACTACCTAATGTATCATGCGGGCTCTGATGTCATGGCTTTGGTTCAACTTGCCACTTGAAAATAATATAATTCACACAATCATTAAGAATTAGCATATAACATATATAGCACAAAAACAAAGAAATACCTCTTGAGCATTCCTCCCCACACTACACTCATGGCTACTGCTTTACTTGGAATTGTCATTGGAAACTTGCAGAATTTTGTCCAGAATGAGCTTGCAACAATTTGGGGGGTTGAATCACATACCGTAAAGCTATCTAGTAACCTCAGTTTAATCCATGCAGTGCTCCAAGATGTTGAAAAGAAACAAATTACAGAGCGTGCTGTGAAGCTTTGGCTGCAGAAGCTTTTAGATGCAGCATATGTGTTTGATGATATCTTAGATGAATGTTCAATAAAATCCAACCGTCTAGTGCTTAAGGCACATGTTATGTACTTTGCCCGTTTTCATCCCAGGATCATTCTGTTTCATCGTGACATTGGTAGGAGGATGAAAGAGATTACCAAAAGATTCCATGAGATTGATGAAGAGAGGAGGAAGTTTGAGTTGCATGCAGGTGTTGCAGAGAGGCAACAAGAAGATGATCAATGGCGCCAGACGTGTTCTGTTCGAACTGAGCAACACATGTATGGAAGAGATCAAGACAGAGATGAGATTTTGAAGTTTCTTTTAAGCCATTCTGGCAACACTGACGAGCTCTCCGTCTATCCCATTGTTGGTATTGGAGGACTTGGAAAAACAACTCTTGCTCAATGGATCTTCAATGATGATTGTGTAATCAAACACTTTGACCTCAGAATTTGGGTTTGTATTTCCAGTGATTTTAATATAATGAAAATTTTGCAGTCCATTGTAGAATTCATCACCTTACAAAACCCCAACCTCTCTACTTTAGAATCAATGCAAAAGAAAGTTCAAGAGATGCTACTCCGCAAGAGGTATTTACTTGTTCTAGACAACGTGTGGAATGAGGATCAAGAAGAATGGAAGAAGTTGAAATGCATGTTACAATGTGGAAGCGGAGTAAAAGGTTCTGTAATTTTGGTAACTACTCGAAATGAAAGTGTTGCATCCATCATGGGAACATGCTCTATTCATCGCCTCTTACCTTTATCCGAGAATGACAACTGGTCATTGTTCAAACACCATGCATTTGGCAATAACAAAGAAAGTGCAGAGCTTGAAAAGATAGGAAAGGAGATTGTGAAAAAATGTGTAGGTTTCCCCTCTTGCATCCAAAGTACTTGGAAGCCTTCTACGCAACATAAGTGAGAAACAACAATGGCTTGATATAAAGGAAAGTAAGATTTGGAATATATCCGGAGGTGATGCGATCATGCGTGCTCTGAGAATAAGCTACTTTAATTTGAAGTTGTCGCTAAGGCAGTGCTTTTCTTTTTGTGCCATTTACCCTGAAGACTTCCGAATCTTGAAAGAAGAGCTAATTCATCTCTGGATGGCAAATGGGCTTATTAAGTCGGAAATTTGGAGGTTGAGCATGTTGGCAACGATGTGTGGGATGAATTGTGTCAGAGATCATTTTTTGAAGAAGTGAAGGATGATTTATTTGGAAATGTTACATTCAAGATTCATGATTTATTCCATGAACTTGCTCAATCTATTGTAGGGGAAGAGTGTAAGGTTTCTAAGTCTGCAAACTTGAGTAATCTGTCAAGTAGACTCCACCATATAAGTTCGGTAGGCTTGGATGGAGAATCCAAATTCAACATGGGTGCCTTCAAGAAAGTTGAATCCCTAAGGACTTTTATTGAGTTTGATTCGCTTGTTTTGTTTAATTCACATGGCTTGCCACCATTCAATTCTCTCCGAGCATTAAGCATGAGCTCTATGCAACTCTCTGCACTCAAAAGCTTAACACACTTGAGGTACTTAAATATTTGCAACAGTTTGATCATAACATTGCCCAAGTGTATTTCTATGCTGCGAAAATTGCAAGTTCTAAAACTGTATTCTTGCTTTTATCTTCGTTCCTTACTTGAATACTTTACATGCCTACAAGATCTTAGACATCTCTCCATTCAAAGGTGTCCGTCATTAGTATCAATGCCCTCGAAAATCGGTACACTGAAATGTCTCAAGACATTGAGTACTTTCATTGTGGATTCAAAAGCTGGTCTAGCATGGCCGAGTTACGCGATCTTAATCTTGGAGGCAAGCTACATATCAAAGGACTTGAGAATGTCCTCAGTGAAAGTGATGCTAGAGCTGCTAATTTGATTAGTAAGAAGAACCTGAATTGTTTATACTTGTCCTGGGGCGATAATAAATTAATAATGCAGATTCAGAAAAGGTGCTTAATGGCCTTGAGCCTCATTCAAATCTCAAAAGTTTTAGGATGAAGGGATATGGAGGAACACAATTGGCCCCTTGGTTGAGAAATACCTCACTTCTCTCGAGCTTAGTCAGTGTTACACTTCACCACTGCAAAAGTTGTGAGCAACTTCCCCCACTTGCTAAGTTACCTCATTTAACTTATCTTTCTATATGTGGAATGGAAGGTGTGAAACACATCGATGATGACTCGTATGAAGGCTTTGAGGAGAAGGCTTTCAAGTCCTTAAAGAAACTAATGCTACATGGGTTGCCAAACTTGATCTCTATGTTGAAAGATGAAGGAGCAGAGATGCTGCCTAATCTTCTAGAAGTTAGTATTTCATCTGTTCCCAAATTTAAATTGCCATGCCTTCCATCTGTCAAGAATCTTGAAATTCAAGACATGGCTTCCTTCCTAGTAGAAATTGTGCATAATTTGGATCATGTTGAGACACTATGTGTTGAATACTTCCCTAAACTCAAGGCATTACCGGATGCATTGCGCAGCCTCAGCTTGTTACAAACTTTAGAAATCGGATATTGCGATGAGCTCGAGTCTTTCTCATAAAATGTTCTGCAAGGTCTGAGCTCACTTCGAGCTTTGAGCATTCACCGTTGCAAGAAGTTGAAGTCTTTATCTGAAGGTGTGAGACACCTAACTTATCTCCAGTGCCTTGACATCTCATACTGTCCAGAGCTGGTGGATGTACAAAGCAGCATGAATGTGCTAACTACCCTCCACCACGTTACAATCTTCGGCGGGGACCATAATCGAGTTCTTCCAAAAGGCTTGCAGGGTATCCCTTCCCTACAAACTTTGAGTCTATACAATGTAGATTCATTGCCAGAATAGTTAGGAGACATGACTTCTCTTCAAGAATTACGCATCAGTTACTGCCCTGAGTTGAAATCATTGCCAAGTAGCTTTGGACAATTAACAAACTTGCACAAGTTATTAATTGAGAAAAGTCCAATGTTGGAGAAGCGATGCAAAAGGATAACAGGGGAAGATTGGCAACATATAGCTCACATCTCAGAACTCAAATTGGTTTCAGGACACAAAAGGACATTTTGCGGTAAGTTGATCAATATTTTCTTTGTAATTTTCCTTAGCTTTGGGTTAAAATAAGATGAAAATTTTCGTGAACGAGTTCGATAAGTAAATTTGCACTCTACTTTTAATTACTTCTTAATGTTTCCAAACTCCATACTATACACGTAACATTCTTTTGTTGGTCCTGCATACAGAGAAAATCAGGTTTAATTGGAATTCAAGGAAGATTTTATTTCATAATTTGATGAACGGTGATCAGTACCTTTATTTGGATGATGAATTTGACATGATAGCTGATGATCCAAAATTCAATTAAGTTTGCCAAACAAGGAAATATTCTGGTTAGTATTGAGAAGCATGTCTGTCTATTTGTTTATTTTTTTACATTCTGGTATTGAAGTTTTTTATTGTTAGGGAAAAAAAAGGAGAGAAATGGTTAAAAAGAAAAGGAATGATCTTAAGGATCCTCAAATAAAATTGAAAAGGATGACACAAAAATGCACAAAATTTTACATTCTCCACCATTTCAATTACAGCATAATGTGTATATCTTATGACAATGAACATGCCAATATGTGCAGGTCCTCAGAATTTAAATGAAACATGATGTCCTGCATCCTCTGAAAATGTCTTAATAAACCCACATGCTTCCAAAGGCTTCTTCAAGTGCCCTCTTCCTGCTTATTTCCATACTCCATCCTGCAGCCCTTGCACCTCTTTCGGCTCGTAGTCGCATTGTTTCTTCATCATCTGCATATCCCAACATGTCACCACCACCAAGCGGTAAAGGTTGTGGAGCCATGCCAGTGGGTCTTGGCTATCCTGCAAATGTAGGTGCATACTATCCCTGAGGAGCTGCACCAAATCCTGCTTGCAAATTTTGGTTTGCACCAAACTCTGTCATCCCATTAATGCAAAATCTTATGCACTTCACTTCCACTTCCACTCTCCAAATGCTAGAGCTTGTTAAGAAATGATTATTTTATTTTATTTTCACTTCATATTTCTCGACAATTGTTAAGACATAACTACAAATCAAGTGTTTCCTCACTTGATGGATTTGCTATTGGCATTTCTCAACAACCATATTCATTTCCGTTTTTTTATTAAAAAGAAAAGAAAAGAAAACTGATGGGGATTTCTTTATTTGTTTGGGATACAATGATTATTTTACTGTTTGTCAAATATCAAAAAGCCACCCAATTCTAACACAAGGGGAAATGGTCCAACGTCCTACGCGTGACAAGAAGGTGGGCAAAATGGGAGTTAGTACAAGCAATGTAGGTGGTAATGCGCTATATGCAAAAGATACTGCCATGACAGTGCCAGGTACGAGGTTCTCGATCCTTCAACAAGAAGAGAATGATGTCTTGCAAAACAATCATGAGAGACTACCCAATTATGTGGAGAAGGAGAATATTGTTATTTTATCACAATCTCAACCATCTTCTAGAACCTGCCCGAACTCCCCACGAAAGACAACCCAACCCAGAGTTTTACCAGCCCAAAACCAAACCTCAAAACAAGCCCAGAATGCATCTCCATCCCAAAACCCAAAAATGACACCACAACAGACTCCACCTTTGTGTGATGTTCTAACCCAGCCCAACTTTGCTCCTACACATAACCCCGTCCCTAACCAGACTACCTCTAGCCCAACTATGAAACAACATGGCCAAGACAATGACCATGTTCCTACCAACCCTCTCCTCTTAAACCGTTCAACCCTTCCACACCATCATAGTGTAAATTGGCAAATGTCTCAAGATACTTCCCAAGACACGGAAATGAAAGACACTTTTGTGCCAGATTCAGCTATGTTGGATGACAGAAATGAGTACCAGGAACCTAAACCACCCGACTTCAGTTCTGTTGGGACAGATTTTATGCTTGAAGCTATCAATAGTTATGAAGAAGAGGTACGACTGAAACTCCCTCAAATAGTAGACAAACCCATGGTGAATGGAAATATGGAATGTGAGACAGGCCCCACTCTTCAAGAGATAGGAAGTGATGCTACAGTCCCCAAGGGGGACAATGCCTAGTATATATGCTCCTTTTAGCGTTTTGTTGCTTCCTGATAAAGGAAGTTTGATGCTGTCTTGATAGATATTATGATTGTTATTGCGTGGAATTGTAGGGGAACAGTGGTGCATGAAATTGTGATCCTCAACAATGGCGCCAAAGGCTTGGTGCTCCCAAACGTGAATCACACTTTGTCACAACTTCGCACAACTAACCAGCAAGTGCACTAGGTCGTCCAAGTAATAAATCTTACGTGAGTAAGGGTCGATCCCACGGAGATTGTCGGCCTGAAGCAAGCTATGGTCACCTTGTAAATCTCAGTCAGGTGGATTCAAATGGTTATGGTGAATTGATAATAAAAACATAATTAAAATATAAACTAGGATAGAGATACTTATGTAATTCATTGGTGAGAATTTCAGATAAGCGTATAGAGATGCTTTCGTTCCTCCTGAACATCTGCTTTCCTGCTGTCTTCATCCAATCATTCCTACTCCCTTCCATGGCAAGCTGTATGTAGGGCATCACCGTTGTCAATGGCTACATCCCATCCTCTATGTGAAAATGGTCCAATGCGCTGTCACTGCATGGCTAATCATCTGTCGGTTCTTGATCATACTGGAATAGGATTTACTATCCTTTTACGTCTGTCACTACGCCCAGCACTCGCGAGTTTGAAGCTCGTGACAGCTATCCCTTCCCAGATCCTACTCGGAATACCACAGACAAGGTTTAGACCTTTCGGATCTCAGGAATGGCCGTCCATGGGTTCTAACTTATACCACGAAGACTCTAATATATCGGACTCGGTCCCCTGTATTAGATACCTAAGAGATACTCATTCTATCTCATCTTCATGTAGAACGAAAGTGGTTGTCAGGCACGCGTTCATAGGTGAGAATGGTGATGAGCGTCACATAATCATCACATTCATCATGTTCTTGGGTGCGAATGAATATCTTAGAATAGGAATAAGCTTGAATTGAATAGAAAAACAATAGTACTTTGCATTAATTCATGAGAAACAGTAGAGCTCCACACCTTAATCTATGGTGTGTAGAAACTCTACCGTTGAAAATACATAAGAACAAGGTCCAGGCATGGCCGAGAGGCCAGCCTCCCTAAATGGCATATGAATTCGAAAATATAGGGAAAAAGGAACTCCAATTACAATAGTAAAAAGTTCTATTTATGCTAAACTAGTTACTAGGGTTACAGGAATGAGTAAATGATGCAGAAATCCACTTCTGGGGCCCACTTGGTGTGTGCTTGGGCTGAGCATTGAGCTTTACACGTGTAGAGGCTTCTCTTGGAGTTGAACGCCAGTTTGTAACCTGTTTCTGGCGTTTAACTCCAGAATGCAACATGGAACTGCTGTTGAACGCCAGTTTGAGTCATTAATACTCGGACAAAGTATGGACTATTATATATTGCTGAAAAGCCCTGGATGTCTACTTTCCAACGCAATTGAGAGCGTGCCATTTGGAGTTCTGTAGCTCCAGAAAATCCACTTTGAGTGCAGGGAGGTCAGAATCCAACAGCATCTGCAGTCCTTCTTCAACCTCTGAATCTGATTTTTGCTCAAGTCCCTCAATTTCAGCCAGAAAATACCTGAAATCACAGAAAAATACACAAACTCATAGTAAAGTCCAGAAATGTGAATTTTATTTAAAAACTAATAAAAATATACTAAAAACTAACTAAATCATACTAAAAACTATGTAAAAATAATGCCAAAAAGCGTATAAATTATCCGCTCATCACAACACCAAACTTAAATTGTTGCTTGTCCCCAAGCAACTGAAAATCAAATAGGATAAAAAGAAGAGAATATACTATAAATTCCAAAATATCAATGAAACATAGCTCCAATCAGATGAGCGGGACTAGTAGCTTTTTGCCTCTTGAATAGTTTTGGCATCTCACTTTATTCATGAAAGTTCAGAATGATTGGCATATATAGGAACTTAGAATTCAGATAGTGTTATTGATTCTCCTAGTTCAGTATGTTGATTCTTGAACACAGTTACTTAATGAGTCTTGGCCGTGGCCCTAAGCACTTTGTTTTCCAGTATTACCCTCGGATACATAAATGTCACAGACACATAACTGGGTGAACCTTTTCAGATTGTGACTTAGCTTTGCTAAAGTCCCCAATTAGAGGTGTCCAGGGTTCTTAAGCACACTTTGTTTTTGCTTTGGACCTTGACTTTAACCGCTCAGTCTCAAATTTTCACTTGACACCTTCACGCCACAAGCACATGGTTAGAGACAGCTTGGTTTAGCCGCTTAGGCCAGGATTTTATTCCTTTAGGCCCTCCTATCCACTGATGCTCAAAGCCTTGGATCCTTTTTATTACCCTTGTCTTTTGGTTTAAAGGGTTACTGACTTTTTGCTCTTGCCTTTTGGTTTTAAGAGCTTTTGGCTTTTTCTGCTTGCTTTTTCTTTTTCTTTCTTTTTTTCTCGCTATTTTTTTTTATTTTTTTTCTGCAAGCTTTTGTATTCACTGCTTTTTCTTGCTTCAAGAATCAATTTTTATGATTTTTCAGATTATCAAATAACATGTCTCCTTTTCATCATTCTTTCAAGAGCCAACATATTTAACATTCATAAACATCAAATTCAAAAGACATATGCACTGTTCAAGCATACATTTCTAAGTTTGGTGTCTTGCATGTTTTCTTTGCATCAAAATTTTTTTCAAAAATATGTTCTTGATGTTCATCATGATCTTCAAAGTGTTCTTGGTGTTCATCTTGACATTCATAGTGTTCTTGCATGCATTCATTGTTCTAATCTAAAAATTTTCATGCATTGCATCATTTTCATGTTTTTCTCTTTCATCATTAAAAATTCAAAAAAAAAATATCTTTCCCTTTTTCACTCATAAATTTTGAAAATTTGGATTGACTTTTTCAAAAATTTTTAAAATCTAGTTGTTTCTTATGAGTCAAATCAAATTTTTAATTTGAAAACCTTATCTTTTTCAAAATCTTTTTCAAAAATCAAATCTTTTTCATTTTTCTTATTTATTTTCGAAAGTTTTAAAAATATTTTTCAAAAATCTTTTTCTTAATTTTCTATCATATTTTCGAAAATCACATAAAAAATTAATGTTTTGATTCAAAAATTTCAAGTTTGTTACTTGCTTGTTAAGAAAGATTCAAACTTTAAGTTCTAGAATCATATCTTGTGATTACTTGTGAGTCAAGTCATTAATTTTGATTTTTAAAAATCAAATCTTTTTCAAAACTAATTTTAATCATATCTTTCTATCATATCTTTTTAAATCATAATTTTTTTTCAAAAATTTGATTTTAAAATATCTTTTCTAACTTCTTATCTTCTTATCTTTTCAAAATTGATTTTCAAATCTTTTCTCAACTAACTAATTGATTTTTTTTGTTTGTTTCTTATCTTTTTCAAAACCACCTAACTACTTTTCCCTCTCTAATTTTCGAAAATACCTCCTTCTTTTTCAAAAATTCTTTTTTATTAATTAATTATTTTAAATTTTAATTTTAATTGTATTTTTCCTTTAATTTTCGAAAATCACTAACTCTTTTTCAAAAATTATTTTTGAAAACTTCTCTCTCTCATCTTCTTCTATTTATTTAATTACTTACTAATACTTCTCTTCATTTCATATCTCTGCTATCCTCACCCTTGTGTTTGGATTCTCCTCCCTTCTCTTTCCTTACATTACATTCTTTTCTTCTTCTACTCACACAAAGGAATCTCTATACTGTGACATAGAGGATTCCATATTTTCTTTGTTATTCCCTTCTTTGTCATATGAGCAGGAGCAAGGACAAGAACATTCTTGTTGAAGCATATCCTGAACCTGAAAGGACTCTAAAAAGGAAACTAAGAGAAGCTAAAATACAACAATCTAGAGACAACCTTACACGAATTTTCGAACAGGAAGAGGAGATGGCAGCCGAAAATAATAATAATGCAAGGAGAATGCTTGGTGACTTTACTGCACCAAATTCCAATTTACATGGAAGAAGCATCTC
>NC_029794.2:122116532-122126541 GCF_000816755.2 Arachis ipaensis
TACAAGCAACTGACCAAAAAGTGTCCTTCTGACATGCTTTCAGAATGGACCATTTTAGATATATTCTATGATGGTCTGTCTGAATTAGCTAAGATGTCATTGGATACTTCTGCAGGTGGATCCATTCACCTAAAGAAAACGCCTGCAGAAGCTCAAGAACTCATTGACATGGTTGCTAATAACCAGTTCATGTACACTTCTGAGAGAAATCCTGTGAATAATGGGACGCCTCAAAAGAAGGGAGTTCTTGAAATTGATGCTCTGAATGCCATATTGGCTTAGAATAAAATATTGACTCAGCAAGTCAATATGATTTCTCAGAGTCTGAATGGAATCCAAGCTGCATCCAATAGTACTCAAGAGGCATCTTCTGAAGAAGAAGCTTATGATCCTGAGAACCCTGCAATAGTAGAGGTAAATTATATGGGTGAACCTTATGGAAACACCTATAATCCCTCATGGAGAAATCATCCAAATTTCTCATGGAAGGATCAACAGAAGACTCAACAAGGCTTTACTAATGGTGGAAGAAACAAGTTTAACAATAGTAAACCTTTTCCATCATCCACTCAGCAACAGACAGAGAATTCTGAACAGAATCTATCTAGCTTAGCAAATTTAGTCTCTGATCTATCTAAGGCCACTCTGAGTTTCATGAGTGAAACAAGGTCATCCATTATAAATTTGGAGGCACAAGTGGGCCAGCTGAGTAAGAAGATCACCGAAACCCCTCCTAGTACTCTCCCAAGCAATACAGAAGAGAATCCAAAGAGAGATTGCAAGGCCATTGATATAACCATCATGGCCGAATCCAAGGAGGAAGGGGAGGACGTGAATCCCAAGGAGGAAGACCTCCTGGGACGTCCAGTGATCAATAAGAAGGTTCCCTCTCAGGAACCAAAGGAATCTGAGGCTCATCTAGAGACCATTGAGATTCCATTAAACCTCCTTATGCCCTTCATGAGCTCTGATGAGTATTCTTCTTCTTCTGAAGAAAATGAGAATGTCACTGAAGAGCAAGTTGCCAAGTTTCTTGGTGCAATCATGAAGCTGAATGCAAATTTATTTGGTAATGAAACTTGGGGAGATAAACCTCCCCTGTTCACCAATGAACTAAATGCATTGGATCAACTGAGATTGCCTCAGAAGAAAGAAGATACTGGAAAGTTCCTAATACCTTGTACCATAGGCACCATGACCTTTGAGAAGGCTTTATGTGACCTTGGGTCAGGAATAAACCTCATGCCACTCTCTGTAATGGAAAAACTAAGAACCCTTGAGGTACAGGAGGCCAATTTCTCATTAGAGATGGCAGACAAATCCATGAAAATAGCTTATGGACAAGTAGAGGACATGTTAGTAAAGGTTGAAGGCCTTTACAATCATGTGGAGTCACAAAATAAATCAAAAAAATTAAAAACAGAATCAAAAACAGCAGAAGAAAAATCACACCCTGGAGGAAGGACTTACTGGCGTTTAAACGCCAGTAAGGAGCATATGGCTGGCGTTCAACGCCAGAACAGAGCATGGATCTGGCGTTGAATGCCAGAAACAAGCAACATCCTGGCGTTCAGACGCCAGGAATGCACACTGAGGAAAGCTGGCGCTGAACGCCAGAAACAAGCATAGAACTGGCGTTCAATGCCAGAAACAAGCATAGAACTGGCATTCAACGCCAGAAACATGCTGCATTTGGGCACTGAACGCCCAGAACAAGCATCAATTCGGCGTTTAAACGCCAGAATTGCATGCAAAGGCATTTTACATGCCTAATTGGTGCAGGGATGCAAATCCTTGACACCTCAGGATCTGTGGACACCACAGAATCCCTACATACCTCTACTCACCTTACCTCCTCATAATCCTATATCACCCCTTCCCAAGAACCTTTCACCACTCACATCAATTACTCCCCTAAAACCATCATACAATCCACCTACACCCACCCACTCAAATTCAAACCATCAACTCACCTCCATATCTTCTTCTTCTTCTACTATTCTTTCTTCTTTTGCTCAAGGGTGAGCAATATTCTAAGTTTGGTGTGATAAAAGCATAGCTTTTTTGTTTTTCCATAACCATTGATGGCACCTAAGGCCAGAGAAACCTCTAGAAAGAGAAAAGAGAAGACAAAAGCTTCCACCTCCAAGTCATAGGAGATGGAGAGACAAATGAATGCTTGAACAGTGCATATGTCTTTTGAAGTTGTTGTTTATGAATGTTAAATATGTTGGCTCTTGAAAGAATGATGACAAAGAGACATGTTATTTGATAATCTGAAAAATCATAAAAATGATTTTTGAAGCAAGAAAAAGCAGTAAATAGAGAAAAGCTTGCGAAAAAAAAAGAAAAAAAAAAGAAAAAGCAAGCAGAAAAAGCCAAAGCTCTTAAAACTAAAAGGCAAGAGCAAAAATCCAATAACCCTTAAAACCAAAAGGCAAGGGTAAAGAAAAAGGATCCCAAGGCTTTGAGCATCAGTGGATAGGAGGGCCTAAAGGAATAAAATCCTGGCTTAAGCGGCTAAACCAAGCTGTCTCTAAACATGTGCTTGTGGCGTGAAGGTGTCAAGTGAAAACTTGAGATTGAGCAGTTAAAGTCAAGGTCCAAAGCAAAAAAAAAAAAAGAAGAGTGTACTTAAGAACCCTGGACACCTCTAATTGGGGACTTTAGCAAAGCTGAGTCACAATCTGAAAAGGTTCACCCAATTATGTGTCTGTGGCATTTATGTATCCGGTGGTAATACTGTGGATTTTCTGGAGCTACAGAACTCAAAATGGCGCGCTTCCAATTGTGTTGGAAAGTAGATATCCAGGGCTTTCCAGCAATATTTAATAGTCCATACTTTGGCCGAGTTTAAACGACACAAAAGGGCGTTGAACGCCAGTTCTACGCTGCAGTCTGGAGTTAAACGCCAGAAACACGTCACGAACCAGAGTTGAACGCCAAAAACACGTTACAACTTGGCGTTCAACTCCAAGAATGACCTCTCCACGTGTAAACTTCAAGCTCAGCCCAAGCACACACCAAGTGGGCCCCGGAAGTGGATTTATGTATCAATTACTTACTTCTGTAAACCCTAGTAACTAGTTTAGTATAAATAGGACTTTTTACTATTGTATTAGAGGGGGGATGATTTTTAGTTCATCTTTGGATCATATTGATCACGTTTGGGGGCTGGCCATTCGGCCATGCCTGAACCTTCATCACTTATGTATTTTCAACGGTAGAGTTTCTGCACTCCATAGATTAAGGTGTGGAGCTCTGCTGTTCCTCATGATTTAATGCAAAGTACTACTGTTTTTCTACTCAATTCAACTTATTCCGCTTCTAAGATATCCATTTGCATCCAAGAACATGATGAATGTGATGATTATGTGACGCTCATCATCATTCTCACTTATGAACGCGTGCCTGACAAACACTTCTGTTCTACATGCAAACAAGGCAGAATGAATATCTCTTAGATTACTAATACAGGGGACCGAGTCCGAGATATTAGGATCTTCGTGGTATAAGTCAGAACCCATGGATGGCCATTCCTGAGATCCGGAAAGTCTAAACCTTATCTGTGGTATTCCGAGTAGGATCTGGAAAGGGATGGTTGTGATGAACTTCAAACTCGCGAGTGCTGGGCGTAGTGACAGACGCAAAAGGATAGTAAATTCTATTCCAGTATAATCGAGAACCTCCAGATGATTAGCCGTGCCGTGACTGAACATTTGGACCTTTTTCACAGAGAGGATGGGATGTAGCCATTGACAACGGTGATGCCCTTACAGAAAGCTTGCCATGGAAAGGAGTAAGACTGATTGGATGAAGACAGCAGGAAAGGAGAGGGTCAGAGGAACGAAAGCATCTCTATACGCTTATCTGAAATTCTCACCAATGATTTACATAAGTATTTCTATCTTTATTTTCTGTTTATTTATTATTATTATTCGAAAACTCCATAACCATTTGATATCCGCCTGACTGAGATTTACAAGGTGACCATAGCTTGCTTCAAGCCGACAATCTCCGTGGGATCGACCCTTACTCATGTAAGGTTTTATTACTTGGACGACCCAGTGCACTTGCTGGTTAGTTGTATCGAAGTTGTGACAAGTTATGAATTAAGAGTAGAGCACCAAGTTTTTGGAGCCATTACCAGGGATCACAATTTCGTGCACCAATCATCCCCAGCGGCTCCTTCCTTCTCTGCCCTGGGTTTCATAGTTCCAAAATAACCACCAACGCCGCCACTGCATCTAACCCGCATCCATCTCTCCACAATGCACGCCAGTCGCCACTTCTTCCAGTCGTAATTGCGCTTGAAATAACTCCATCGTTGTGGTCCTACTTTTTCTCTGGGGCGATCTCATTCTCGTACTCCTAGGGAAACATCTCCGCCATTTGTGATGGTAGCCTAGCCATGATCAGAGAAATGGACCAGGACTGACTTGTTTCCGCCACGTTGCTCGTCTGTGATGCTTCTCTTCGAGCGGGGTCCTTCTCATAGTCGTTCCTCCTACAATTGCTGATGCGACCCCACCATTCCCTTCACTTGTCAAGCTCTCTGCCCGGTGCGGCGTTGCTTCTGCCATGATCTCTGCTGATGCAGTTTCTCCCAAGACCATCATGTGTGAATTCTGATTTGGTGGCTTCGGTGGTGGTCGAGTCACCCCTTCCTCCTCTGCCATTTCAAGATCTACGTCCTCCACCTTTCCCTTCGTGATGTCACGGCCTCAACGTTGCTACCTTTACTCAGACCTTCAATTTTTGACGATATTAGTTGCGCCATTGGTTCGCTGTCTTTGCTTGCTGGCGAAGGTTTGGGTTCTAATTTTGAAATTGAATCTACATGTGAAGTTTGAACTTCTGCGTGATCTATACTGTTTGTTAAAATTGGATCTGGATTTGGAAATTGTGATTAATCTATAGGTTTTTGTTGATTCTATAAGAAAAATATAAATAAGAGATCTTAAAAGGTCTTCACCGTCTTTCAGACAAATCACATCTCACTGTTGAGCACCTGGACCTGCATCTGAAAAATAAGAGATATATACGGAATGAGAACCCCCGACCCATGGGTTCCCAGTACGGTAAAAGTGCCAAATAAATACAATGCATTGTAATAAAAACTCACTAAGCATCCTAAACTTCCTTTCACCCAATATTCATCTTATATTCTCGCTAATCCATAAATAGGCAACTATCATAAGGGAATGCTAAATCTAATTCCTCTTCCTCATGCTTCCCAACTATCTATCTCTCCAACAAATCAAAATTAGAATCATAAGCCAAACCATCACCAGTTATTCTGTCTTAGCAATTCTATATCAATACTTTATATCCTCATCTGGAGCAAGTAAAATCACTTCACTGCGTCTACCCAGGGAACTCAAATTATCTCATTCAATAATCATAAGTTTAAATTAATCATATCATTATTCTATCTCAACAAGAACAGCCCTCTGCGTCAACCGACACTGGCATGAGGGACCTCTCAGTTGTACAAACACAAGCAATACAGACAAGTAATACATAATAAGGTACAAGTAGAACAAGTAGCACATAATCAGGTAACATAGTATATATGATATAGCAATCCTAAACAAATAGAAAAACCCAAACAATTCAAACATATGCAAATGATGTATACCTGCCCTATGGCTGATGATATTATCTGTCGGTTATATAGCCAACCCGACACGTCCTGGTAGCTAACCATGGACTGAAACACCCATTGCGGAGCAAGAGGGTTTGAGGTACAACCCCCTTGCTACTACCCGCTCAATCCTGAGCTAGTGGAATAACCACTACTACGGCTACTACCCAGGCGGGTGTTTAGAAGCTCAATCTGGAGCGAGGGGAATCACCACTACTGCCGCTACTATACAGGTGTCACAATCTCTAACCTGGAGCAAGTGGGACGAACCACAACCCTTGCTACTGCCCAGGATCTTAAAATATACATTCATTCCGTTTAAAATCAATCATCGTTGTTATAAAATCTCAAACATTAACCTGGAGCAAGCGGAACGAATCACAACCCTTGCTACTACCCAGGTATCACAAATACACATTCAATCATAATCACCCTTCATTATTACCAATTCTCAAACAATGACCCAGAGCAAGTCGGACGAACCACGACCCTTGCTACTACCCAGGTATTACAGACATGCATTCATTCAAAACTCCATAATTAAACTCATTGATGGAGGAAAATTGTCAGTAAAGAATTTCACAAAAATGTTACGTTGCAAGTATAGATCTAAACCAACAAATTATCCTCAATCAAATTTAATTTGTTTGTCACAAATATAAACCCAATAAAAGTAAACCGAAGTATTAAACCTCGGGTCGTCTCTCAAGGAATCGCAGCGAAGTGTAGTTATTATTTGTTATGGGAAAGTATATTTTTTTTGGGTTTTTGAAATAAGAAACAAGAAAGTAAAATAGCAAGAAAATAAATTAATAACTAAGAAAGCTCTTAACAAGAATTGATAATTAGAAGTCCTATCCTCATTATCATCATCAATTGTAATGGTAATTGCCTTTTGCTTTCACTTAGTTAACCTCTAACAATGAAGGTAAGTCAAGTGAGTAAAATCAACTTAGGTTCACAAGTCCTAATCAAAGACTAGATTTAGTGAAGCCTAAACCAACTAGCAAGTCTCAATTACCAATCAACAAAAGACTTTTTATAACTCAAGAGTCTCTAAATAATCAATCCAAGTTAAGAACATAAAAATCTAAATTAAAACCCCCCAAGCATTTTATCAAACACTTGGAAGGCACAAAATAAAAGCATAGAGAACTAATAAGAGATAATAAAATCTAAGATACCCAATTGCAAGACAATAATAACAATTGAAGAAAGAAGCAATAAACATAAAATACCTCAACTTGCATTAATAAGAAATTAAATGTAACATGAAGAGTTCATAAACTAAATTGGAGATATAAACAAACCAACAAGAGAAGATAAACTAAGATGCTAGAATAATAAAATGAAGAAGAGAAACTAAATTAAAGCAATATGAAAAACCTGAATTTGATGAGAATTAAAACTAAAAGAAACACTAAAACCTAGAGAGAGGAGAGAGTCTCTCTCTCTAGAAAACTATATCTAAAACCTCACTAATGTTGTATTATGATAAGTGAATGAATGATTCCTCCATCCAGCTCCACTCTGCAGCCTCTAATCTGGATTTTCGGGCCTGAAACTCGATAAAAAAGGAGCCCAGAAATCGCTCACAGTGAATTCTGATATCTGCAGCACCTGACGCTTTGTCACGCGTACACGTCGCTGAATTAAATACTAGGTCACGCATACGCGTCGTCCCACGCATACGCATCACTTGTGTCTTGCGTCATTCACGCGTACGCGTCATACCACGCGTGCGCGTCACTGCCAGCTTCCCAAAACCTCAATTTCTTGTGTTCCTTCCACTTTTGCATGCTTCCTTTCCATCCTCTAAGCCATTCCTACCCTATAAACCCTGAAAACACTCAGCAAACATATCACGGCATCGAATGGTGATAAGGAAGAATTAAAATTAGCAAAATTAAGGCCAAAGAAGCATGTTTTCAATCATAGTATAAAATTAGGAAGGAAAATGTAAAACATGCGAATTATATGCATAAGTGTGAGAATAATGGATAAAATTTGATAAATTAAGCACAAGATAAACCCTAAAAATGGGGTTTATCAATCTCCCCACACTTAAACATTAGCATGTCCTCATGCTAAGCTCAAGAGAACCAAAAGAGTGAAGGCAAAATGGTAGAAATTATGCAATGCAACCTATCTAAATGCAAGCTACCTACATGCATCATGCTATTCTAATTACTACCTATCTATATATATAAGCATATATGTGGTCAAAGTGAGTCAAATTTCCAAGAAATGATATATGCACAATCAAGGGCTAAATAAATCACATCAAGCACATTCACAGTTTAATTGAGTTATTTAAAAGAATTCACAAACTTGCAAGACAAGCAATGTTCAAATATGGACATATGAAAATGAGCAATTGAACTCTCACTGGATGTGTATATGCACTCTAATCACTCAGGTGTTTTGGGGTTAAACCACTCAAATCTTTTCTAATCATGCTTTCAAAAATTTTGTTCTTCATCTAACCAATCAACAATTATCTAGTGTACAAATGCAAATATCATGAGGGCTTTTTAAGGTTATAATGGGGCTAAGGTAAGGGTGAGGATATATATATGGCCAAGTGAGCTATCATATGAATCTTTGACTAACCTAAGTTCTCACCTAACACATACACACACTCTATACAATTCTAAAATCAAGCCTAGCCACCCAAAATCTCACTTTTGCATATTTTCACACACTCATGTATCAATTTTAATTCCACCACATATGCATTGATTTTCTTATTGAACTTAACAATTTTCTCTTTTTCTCTCTTTTTTTATTTTTCTTCTTTTTTTTATTTTTATTTTTTTTTCTATATATGAAAGCATAATACATCAATGCATATGGTTTATATAATTTCACATGAGTATAAACCTAAATTCTCAATAATTGTCAATAAAAACAAAGCACATTCTCATCAACCAAAGTTCTCACATTTTCCAACACTTAGTTGACACACACTCACTATCTTAAGCTAACCAAAGATTCAAATATGACAATTAATTATTTTTTCCGCTTAAGGCTAATGATGTGGTAATATAAAGAATAAAAGGGGGTTAAAAAGGCTCAATGTGGCAAACAAAGGTAAATGAAATGGTAAGCTATTTGGGATAAGTGAGCTATAATCAAATGATGGCCTTAATCACCTAATTACATTAAATACACTAAATAATGGACATATAGAATGGAACAAACCACAGATTGCAATCATAGAGAAGAAAACACACAAGAATAAAAATCATGGTTAAATAATGTAACCATACAATTAAGCTAAAAAACTCACAGATTGTGTGTTCTTAGCTCAAAAACCATATTCCAAACTATATATATATCATGCAAGTTTCAAAAAGTTTTAACTCAAATCAATGTGAGTGAAAGTGAAGGTGAAAGTAAAGGATAAAAATGGTTTCAAGGTCGGTAAAGAAGAAGATGATCAAGGTGAAAGTGGAAAGTGAGAGTGAAGGATGAAAGGTGAAGGTGAAAAGTGAAGGTGAAGGTGAAAGTAAAGGGTGAAAAGGGTTTCAAGGTCTGTGAAGAAGATGATCAAGGTGAAAGTGAAAAGTGAGAGTGAAGGATGATTTACAGAGGTGGCTTGAGGTCCTTTTTATAGTGTAAAACCATGATGAAGAGGACACCCCTTGGCCAATGGTTTTAGTCTGACATTTGGCTTACTGCTCTTTCCAAAATATCTTTAGGTACTCCTGTCACCTCAAGTCTTGTCAACTGAAAAGGTAGGAAGTTGATTCCCACACGTTAAACTAAAGCTCCTGACATGTGACATTAGTGAAGGGATATCTAGTTTGGTTTTTTTTCAACTAGATGACACCTTTACACTCCAAATCCAACCAATTCACTTCTACCAATATAGTTCCCACTGAAGAGAAATTCAACTCCTCAATGTGTTCTTTTGGGTTCCATCTTTTTAGCCCAATACCTTTAGGAGGAACTTAACTCTTTTTTGACCATGTTTGTAGGTCATTATAAAAATAATTATGTACAAAAAAGATTTATATTTTTAGTACACAATCATAAGCCCCCATGCAGTTTTTAAGGGTACAAAGTATTCTCTCAAGCTGCATTAAACTTTTTTGTACTCAACAGAACAAAAATAATTAAAAATTTTCTCTCTTTTTTTTTTTGGTTAACATATCATAACTCTAAAGAATCAAATCTCCCCTCTTTTATTGATTTTTTTTGTCATAATGAGATATGTATTTGTAAATATTATAATATTTAAATATAAATATTTCTGTATAATATGAATATAATTATGTACTCATAAAAAAAATGAATAAAAGAATGTTATTGTGCAAATATTTTAAGTATTAATAAAATAAATAAATAAATAAATAA
>NC_029794.2:122127212-122141151 GCF_000816755.2 Arachis ipaensis
AAAAGAGGATGATTTGATTTAATATAATAATTTAATATATAAGGAAATAAGAAGGGGAGAAACTCTTACCCTTTTAATTGGACGCCTTTTAAATTTGAATACCTGGATTTGGAGAGACACATAAGAAGGGGAGAACACCTGGGAGAATAGGGGAGAGCGTGTTCCTCATCATCTCTGTTAGGGCATTTTTTACACAGCAGCACCACCATCCAAACCCTCTTCTTCAACAATTGGGAGTTTTTCTTAGGACAAAGGACACTCTCATATTCAACATTGCTCTGTCTTCTCACTCTGTCTTCTTACTTGGTAAGACTCTTTTTCTTCTTTTCTTGCTTTTGTCTTCGGTCTTGCTCCCTTTTTTGTCATATAATGAGTACTCCTATTTTCTTGTATGAGATTCTGGCACTTAAATATCTACTATTGTGTATTTGACATTTTTTTTTTCGTATTGTTCTGAACTTTTGTTACTCTGAATTCGTGTCTGAACTCTGATGATCATTTTGTACTCTTTGTTAATCTGAACCTTTATTATTATGTTCTCTGCCTTTGTTCTCATGTAACCCCTCTCAGCCCCATGTATATTGAGTTGCTAATTTTGAAATTAGCTATAGGGATTCTTTGATAAAGATCTTTCACCTTACAACTTGGATGTTATATCCTCATTTGTACATGTTCTCATTTGTATATGTTTCCAATGGCATCACAAAATAAAAGAAATTGAGTTAAACATCATGAGCAATGTTCATCTGCAACTATAAAATAGATATTTAAGAATAAAAATAATTTAATTAAATTTTTTTTGTATAGTATAGTCATAAGTAATTTGTTTATAATTTTTTTCAATTAGAACAAATTATTAGTGTTCCATATTTATATTCTTTCAAAGCTATAAACGTATAATGTCTTGCAATATTTTCATATATGTCACCAAATAAAATATGATATTGTGAGGATATGAGGAGTTAGTGGCCTTATCGAGTAAAGAATATGATGAATGATTTTCATACCTTTGCTTTTTTGTTTCATTTGAGAACTCCTTGGTTGTTTTCTTGACATGCGATGCTCTTTGGCTTTTTTAGAATTTCTTGAGTGTTCTGCAATATTCTCCTTTATATTTTGAACATTTTTGTCATTGGTATTTGCGTGATATTGATGTTTACTCTATTTTGTTGTTGCTGTTCTCCTTCTCCCCCCCCTTTTTTTAGGAATTGCTTCTTTTTTGTTGTCATGCCTTGTGTGAAACTTGCTGAGATAATGGATAGTGACCCAGAGGACTCTAGTAATAGTTTAGGTACTGACTCTTCTGTGAATGATATGGACGATGTTCCTGAAGAATATGCAATGGGATTTTCTGAATCTATCCCCCAACCTTGGGTTAAACCATCAAATAAGAGGGCTACTTTTGTGGATCCTCCTCTGATGAAGAAACCTTTTTTGGACCCTCCTTCTTCTGGCTTGTTATTAGGTATGGATAAAACTATGAAACCCGCCTTTGATTCTTCAGATTGTAGAATTTTTGGTGAATTTGTTGAGAAGCCTTCATATCAAGTGGGTCCTGCTCTACTTTGTTCTCGGTTGAAGCGCCAAGAATTTCCATGGATGTCTTTTAAATCTGAGGCAGCTACTCACATAAATAAGGTTTGGCAAAAGTGGGTGTTCACAGTATTGTTTGAGGAGGGTGGTAGTTTTGTGAGGAGATTAGAATTAGCTGGTGTTGCCGAGGCTATTCGCACAACTACAGGTTGGTTGTTCTCTACCATCTATCCTCATAATTGATTCTTATAATTTCTTTACCTTGTTGCTATATGTTGAAGAAGCACTAATTGATTTCTTCTTGGCAGGCTTGGGTGTTCAGCGAAATGGATATGATATGAGTTTACTTTGGCAGAGGTGGTGTTCTCAGACTCATACTTTTCTGACTTCTTGGGGTGAGTTTTCACCCACTTTGGAAGATGTTGTGGTTCTTCTTCAACTGCCGGTGTTTGGTAGTGTGGATCTCACTCTTCTTCGCCCAGATTCTGATCTACTTAAGCTTGCACGACATCTTCAAATGAGTTTAAGTGATGCTGGTCGATATGCAAAAGAGTTGTCCAAGAGTAGGCATGCTAAGAAATCTTCCTCCAAGGAAGAGCATCCGAAGACTCGTCGGTCCTCGAGAAGAAAAGAGGTGGTTGGCGACAAGCAAGATTCCAAGAAGAAGAAGATTACTGTTAAGTATTCTTACTCTAATTGGTCTCATTATTTCTTTGGTGATTTCCTCAATGGTGAGTTTGTCCCTGCTCCTGCTGTTTCTTCAGATCTTAGGGAAGCTGCTTTTGTTGCTTATTGGTTAAGTAAATATGTATTTTTGGGACCGGCGGATGAGTGTATGAGCCATGGGGTGTTTCTTTTATCCTGCTTGATTGCTAGAGGAGAACGTTTACCATTGGCTCCTATGTATCTCGGCAGCTTATATACGCGGCTTGATCAATTTTTCCAGCAACTCAAGATTGCTCATGGTCGCTTTCCAGTTTTGTCTTTCATTGACGAAATATTTCTTCAACTCTTTCTTTTTGAGCGGTTCTCTCTATTTGCTCCCACCCGTAAGCCCCCTACAATTCTTCCAGATAAGAAGGCAAGTCTTCGTGCTTGAATTTGGGGTTCAGCTCATCCTTCGAAATCTTTGGAGGATGTTATTGACTTGGAGGAAAATTTTTGTTTTCGCCCGTACGTAACCTCTTACCAGCCCGATGCATCGGCTATTCATCGTATATATTCTGCTTGTCTTGAGCATGACCGCAATAATATTTTCACCAGCAAGGATGGGGTTTATGACTTTTGACTTTTGTGTACTTCTCCTACCCCCCTTCTTGGTTTGATTGTTATGGATAGGGATTTTCACTGTGGAGCTTTGATCTGTCCAGTGATCTACCGTCCTGATAGGGTAAGTCGCCAACTAGGGTGGGACCAGGACCCAAAAAATGTGGAGCATATTTTTTCTTCATCGGAAAATTTGATGAAAAAGGTTCTGTTTCAAGAAGAACTCCCGGAGTACAATCCTTTCTTGGTTGTTCCTCTTGACAAGGATGGGGGAGTTACAATGGAGTATGTGGATTATCTTATGTGTATGAAGGAGCATATTAGGCAATATGAGGGTAGCTCCGTCCCTGATATCAGATCATTTGTCCCGGTTTTGATCAAGGATCCATATTTCATGACTGGCAACTTTTCCCCTTCAACTATTACAAGTAATATTTGCTCTTTGCTGATTCTTATTTTTTGTTTCTTCATTTCTTTTTCGTCTCTCTCTCCTCCTTGTGTGTTTGACTGCTGTATTTTTTGTGCTGGTGTTTTGTAGACTTGAACGCTAGGTGTTATAGACATCCACCTTCTTCAAAAAGAAAACCAGATGATTCAGTTGTTACTGCTGAAGTGGTCAAGCGCAGTAAAGTGGAGAGTTCAAATTTTAATGTTTCGAAGAGGTCTCCTACAAAAATACCTGGGCCTTCCATTGATGCTACGCCTTCACTAATTTCTACTGGCTCAGGAATTTCTCCTTCTTCGACAGCAAAAGCTAAAGATTCTTCTGCTGCTGCTTGCTTTGTTAAATCATCGCAGTCTCCTGGTAAGGCTGTGGTTAGCTTATCTAGCAGTGTTGTGAAGCGTATGTCCCATCGTCTTTTGGGTAAACTGAAAATAATTCCAAATGCACCTTCTGATCTGGTAAATGTAGGCGATGAGAGCTCTCTAGAAAGGGTCAGTGGGGACTCTCCTAATTCATTTGTTGTTGGCGACATCCCTGACGAGGGTACTACCCAAGAAGTTGTGCGAGATGGCCTACGAGCAAAAGCAAGTTCTAAGAGAAATGTTGACATTGAGCTGGGTGTTACCTGCCAAGGGGATCCTACTAGACGTGTTGTTACTCCCACCTGAACAGTTCTTCCTGGTACAGGTACAACTGTTTTACTCCACCTCTTTTTTTTTTAGACTTGCATACATGATTTTGTTCATGCTGTTTGTGTGTATGTTTGTATCTTCAGCTTCTCATACTGCTTCTGAGTCCACCTTTCAAGCTTCAAGCACTTCTAAAATCACAAAGGAACTTTTAACTAGTGCTTCTTCTGGTGTGTTCCATTGTATTTCTTTTCATTTGTCAGGCGTGCCAACATTTTATAAGTTCCTGATGAAAAAAGGTTGTTTTGCTTTTCAGTTTCTGTCCGCGATGAGTTTGAGTATTTCAATGGCGATGCGAAGAACTTGTTATCGAAGATTGCATCCCGGGCTCCTTCCTTCTTGCTTCCAAATGACCTAAACTGCCTTTTCAAGAAGCTTGGGTACCAAGCTTTTCTGGACGCATGGGATTTCTTCACTTCACACTCCCTTGCATACTTGCGGGGTGCTCATCAGGATATGGTAGAAAATGATCTAAATAACCTTAAGTTATTTAAATTTAGTGGTCGTTGGCTTGAAAATCTTTCTGCAAAATTGGAGCCTCCACCTGGGATCTCTGATCTTGCTAGAGAAGAATTGTTGTCTAAAGAGCATCACGTTCTCTCTTCTGATGTTTCTGCTCTTCAAGAAAAGGTTAACAAGTTTACATCTGAATTGAACACCATGAAGGCTAGGTTAGCCAGCGTCAGCATGGAGCGAGAGCAATTGGCCAAGCATAAGGAGGCTGCTTCTTCTGTGATTTCTTACAGTGATATTTTGTGACTGTAATAGTTTCCAGCACTTTATTTTGTAAAATATGTAATACTTTGACAAAGTATATTTTTGTCCTACTGCTTCTATGACTTTCATTGTACACCTCTTTTTGGGTGTTATGTTTCCCCTCTTTTTTTAAATATAATATGCATACTCCTCCAGGGGTTTTACCTGCTTGTGTGATCATTTTATTTTGGATACACACATTTTTTTTTTTTGCAGGGGGAGGGTATGATTCTAAGAAGAGCAGGATTATCTACTGCTATTTTTTTCTGCCTCTTTTTTTTTTAGGCAAAGAAAAGGAAGGTACCCATAACTTTCTTGCCCTATTTATGTTCGACTCTTTTTAGGAGCTTGGAGGGTGGGACACTTCACTTTTTGGAACTATTTTGTATTGCAAATTTCTTAAGATGCATCACTCACATTTTTTGAGTGTATGATTGCTAAAGCAGTTTTCTCATGTATTGCAGGATGCTTGCAGAATAATATAACATAAACATTGGCTCTTGATAAAGAAGCCTTTTGGAATTGAAATTCAAACTACTAAAGCTGAAATTAGGCATAGTATTTCTTGACATACTTGAAATTGATGGGGCCAGTGGTTGTTCCATGATCTGGGTCCAGCAGGATACAGTGTCCGTTGGGGTGTACTTCAGAAACAATGTAAGGACCCTCCCATTTGGGAGTCCATTTTGGCAAATACATCTTCCTCATTACTGCGTCTACTGATTTTAGCACCAGATCACCCTCAAGGAACACCCTAGGCTGAACATGCTTGTCGTAAGCTAACGCTAGTCTCCGGTTGTATTCTTCCATCTTGCTTCCCACAACTTCTCTTTTTTCTTCCAATTCTTGCAACTCAGCTTCACGATCCCTTGCCTCGTCTAACAACATCCTGGCGGTGGGCACTTCAATCTCTGTTGGCAGTACAGCTTCAACCCCATAAACCAACGAGAAGGGTGTTACTCCGGTTGTTCTATGTCTGGTTGTTCTGTAAGCCCAAAGAGCAAGTGGTAGGTATTCACTCCAATCTTTATGAGCATCGGTCACCATCTTTGTGAGTATTTTCAAAAGGCTCTTGTTAGTAGCCTCTGCCTGGCCATTGCCTTGCGGGTAGTAGGGGGAAGACTTGTGATGTTTGATTTGGTATTGTTCAAGAACACCCCCACACTCTTTGGTTAACAAAATGGGTTCCATTATCAGACACTAGAACACTTGGCAGCCCGAACCTGTATATTATATTTTCTTTGATAAATCTCACTACTGCTTCAGCATTTGCTTCCCTGACAGCGACAGCCTCCACCCACTTGGTGAAGCTTTCTGTTGCAACTAGAATCCATTTCTTCCCCATTGATGGGGGGTTGATTGGTCCCACAAAATCTACCGCCCATGTATGGATTGGGTATGGTGTTTTGAGGCTGTTCTTCTGCACGCTTGGCGCATGTATCAAGTTTACATGCTTTTGGCATTGTGGACACCTTTTAGCCCAGTTGATTGCATCTTCCTTCATTTTTGGCCAGTAATAGCCAATCCTGATTAGTTCATACCATAAGGCCCTTCCTCCTTGGTGTCTCCCACATACTCCTTGATGGACTTCTTCCAAGACTTTATCTTTTTCTTCATCTCAAACGCATTTTAGCATCTCTCTGGTAAAATTCTTTTTGAACAACTCACCTTTTTGCAAGAAGTAGCGTTCTGATCTCTTCTTCAATCTCTCAGCTTCTATTTTCTCTGAAGGCAAAACTCCAGCATCGAGGTACTCTACGATGGGTTGTTGCCAATTGTGAACATTACATATCTGCATGCTTTCTTTTGTTTCTTGACAAGCCTTACAGGAAGCCTGTAATTCATCACAATGAAACTTCATTTTCGGCCAATAAATACCCCACCTCTGGAGCCTTTGGTACAAACCGGGACCTTCTTCTCCGCAAGTGGCTCCATGCAGTTGTTCTGCTTTTTTTCCCTTCTTCTTCTCCTACACATTTCATGAGGAGTCCATCATTACTTTTTCTAAACATTTGCCCATTGAGGAGGCAAAATCTTCTTGTTTCTTTGGTGATGTTGAGCGTTCTGAGCTGTTCATGTATAGGCGTTCGTCAATCATTGGTTTTTCCTTTCACAGACATCCTTTTTTCTCTGGCAGGACTTTCAGCTACCCGGTGTTCCAAAGCATGTTGTCCATTTTGAATAGTGACTCTACTCCCCAATGTTGCTAAAGCATCCGCATGCTTGTTTTCTGTTTGGGGTACATGCTCAAATGAGATCTTATCAAATACCTTCATCATGCGCCACACTTGCTCTCTGCATAAGGCCAGACTTCTTTCCTTCGTGCCATACCCTCCTAGGATTTATTGTATTATTAGGTTGGAGTCTCTTTTGACATGGAGTTTCTTGATACTAACTTCTTGAGCCATCTTTAGACCGAGCATTAGTGCTTCATAGTCTGCCTCATTGTTGGTGCAAGAGAAATCCAATCGAAACATGAAGGACAGATTTCTTCCATGGGAGTCTGTAAGGACGACTCCTGCCCCTCCTTGAGGATTTGAGGGTGTTCCATCAAACATGAGGGTTCATGTTTCCTCTTCATTGCAAGCATAAATAGTCTCTATTGTTCCTGGAATCTGATCTGGCAACTCTTCAATCGTTGCTTTTTCAGGACAGATTGACAAGAGGTCAGCCAAAGCTTGGCTCTTAATGGTGGTAGGTGTCACCAATTTCACATCATATTCCCTTATTAGGAGTGCCCAACGACTCATTCTTCCAGTCAACATTGGCTTTTCAATTAAAAATCTGAGACCTTCATTTTTCGATACGACTTCTACTTGGTGTGCTTGAAAGTAGTGTCGGTATCTTTGTGAGATGTACACCAGAGCGAGACAATGTTTCTCTGGTGAAGAGTATCTTTGTTCCGGCCCTTTCATGGCTCTGCTAACATAAGCAATGGGTTTCTCTTTGCCTTCACCTTCTTGTGCAATTAACCCACTAACTGCTTCTTCTCCTACCGCTAAGTATACCTTCAATGGTGCACCAGGCTGAGGGGAAGTCATGGTGTGAGTGGACGTGAGAACGTTCTTGATCTTGTCCATCACAGCTTGGTGGTGTTGTCCCCACGTAAAGGTATTCTTCTCTTTCAACAAAGGTCTTAAGGGTCCTAAGAGCTCCCCTAATGCTGGTATGAACCTTCGAATGTACCCCAGCTTGCCTATGAACTTCTGAAGTCCCTTGATGTTTTTCGGAGGTTCCATGTCTTGGACAGCTTTAATCTTATCCTCGTCAGCTGAAATGCCTCCTTTGTGGACTCTGAATCCCAAGAACTTTCCAGATGACACCCCGAAAGCACATTTCATGGGGTTCATCTTGAGTCTATACTTTCTGCATCTAGTGAACACAGCTCTGAGGTGTTCTGTGTGTTGCTTCCCGGATGTTGACTTGACAACCAAATCGTCTACATAGTCTTCTACAAAGTCATGCATTATGTCATGGAATATAGCAGTCATGGCTCTTTGGTAGGTTGCTCCAGCATTCTTTAGGCCAAAAGGCATGACAGTATAGTAAAAATTACCTACGGGTGTTCGAAATGCTGTCTTTTCTTCATCTCCCGGAGCCATTCTAATTTGGTTGTACCCGCTAAATCCATCCATGAAGGAGAACCTCTCAAATCCGGCTGTAGCATCTACCATTCTATCGACATCTGGCAGAGAAAAATCATCCTTAGGGCAAGCTTTGTTTAGACCTCTAAAATCCACGCAACACCGGATCTGCCCATTCTTCTTTTTCACTAGCACTATGTTGGCTAACCAAGAGGGGTGTTGTATTGGTTTGACAAACTTGGCTGCGAGTAACTTTTCGATTTCTTTCTTTACTTGAGCTTCTATTTCATTGGAGAATTTTCTAGGAGCTTGCTTGACAGGAGTTGCTCCTTTCCTCACGGCTAAATTGTGGGTTACCAGGTTTGGATCTAACCCCGGTATTTCATCATAGTTCCAAGCGAACACATCTATGAACTCTGTTAATAATGCTATCAAATCCCTTTTCTCCTTCTCCCCTAGAGTTTTGCACACGAACAAAGGCCTCGGGTGTTCTTCAGTCCCTAAATTAATCTCTTCCAACTCTTCCTCCTTCTGCTTTGCTTCATCTTGGAGTTGGAAAGGGGCATTTTCTATGCTGCTTTGCAGATGTTCTTTTTCTTGTAAACTTAGGATGTCGGGGCCAGGGGAGTTCTGGTAATTTTCCTCCGCTGGACCCCCGAGTTCCTATAGGATACACCACCGATATCCTCCACCTGGGAGAATTTCCTTACAAAGCCCTAGGTCTTCGATAGACGTCCCAGTAGAATGTGGTAGCTAGAGCTTCCATCCACCACATGAAACTTATTATTGGTCTTTATTGGGCCAACCTCCAAGACAGCATTAACACACCCTCTAGATTTCACACCCACTCCATTAAAAGTATTGAGCCCTACTTGAGTAGGCCTTATCTGATCAGCAGAACCTCCCATTTCTAGAAATATATGAGTGAGTATGATGTTTACCCCTGATCCAGCATCCACCAAGGCCCTTCTGACCTTCATGCCTTCTACCACTGCTTCCACGTACAATGGTTTATTATGGTAGAACTCTCCATTAAATGAGTCAGGGTCCCGAAACACCAGGGCGTTTGCATGGGCCTTTGCTAATCTTGTAAGCTAAGCGTTGATGCCCCCAAAACTTTTTTCATGCTTCTGAATGACTCCTATTAGAGCTCTGACCACCTCTTTCTGAATGTGGGGTTCCAAGCCAAGTTGGTTGAACATGATTCTATAACCTCGAGACTTCAAAAGACCTCTTGTCAAGGTGTCTTCATCCAAGGACTCCTCCATGGTAACCATCTCTTCTGCTTCATCTACGATCTCTGTCAGCATTACCTCTCCTTCAACGCCTATCATTCCAACATCATGTTGAGAAAAAAGAGTGTTTTTCACACCTTCTTGGTTTTGTTCTCCATTTAGGAGTATCTTCCCTTCCTTCACTTGCCTATGAAACATCGTCCTCACCACATAACAATCGGTCAACCCATGGCCCTTATTGCGGTGCACCATGCAATATCTTGGATCTCTCAAGTCTTCAGATGTTGGTGGCTCTCTATCTGTTTTGGGTTTAATGTTTCATCCTCAAACCATCCATTTACGACAACCATGGCTTGAGCTCTGGAGAGAGGTAGTGGGGGTGGAGGACTGTTTTTCTTAACACCCTTAGAATAAGAACTCCTTCTGCCCCTGCCATCGGTGGCACACACTTCCAGAGGAGAAACTTCTTTATATCTCCTTCCATTGCGCTTCATTGCCTCTGTTATGTTAGATGCTCTCTTTAAGAGCTCAGAGAAAGTGTTTATGTTGCTCATAGAAAGATAAATTTGGGATCCATCTTCCATATTTCTAATACACCCGTACACCAATTATGGCTCTGGGAGAGTGTCTATACAAAGTAAAGCTTGATCTCTGTACCTCTTGACGAACGCTACTAATCCTTCTCCTTGTCTCTGTTTCACTCTCCCCAGGTCCATGATGTGCATGGAGGGTTCCTCTTCCAGGAACTTGTTGCAGAACTCCGTCACTAATTGCTCCCAGGTGTTGATGCTACTGGCTTTCAACTTGCAATACCACATGAACGCCCTTCCTGTCAGTGATTTTGAGAACTCCTTGATCCTGAGCTCTTGGTGGTTCCTGAACACCCCGAGATCATCCAAGAATGACAGGATGTGTTCTTTGGCACTTCCAGTACCATCAAATTTACGAAAGGTAGGTGGTTGGTACCCCTTAGGGTATGGTTTTGCCAAAATATGATGCCCGAATGGTGGACTTATCTCCCAAGTGGGTTCACTTGCTTCTCCTTTGCCCTTTAGAATACGTGCCAACTCTCTACGAGTGACTGGGGTGTTCTCGTCTTCCTCCATATTCTCCTGGTTCGCGAATGGAGGCGGTAAGGGGGTTCTATACCTCGTTTGATCTCTAGCCATCATTTACGTGATCAAAGCTTGCATCTTTGTTTAGTTGTCTATCATATAGTTGTACATATGAGAAGGAATGGTTACATGAGTGTGCATGCCAGTGGTACCTCCAGTATGGGGTGTGCAGAAATTTGCATGGGCATGAGCTCCTTCTCCTCCTGCACCCATATTCTGCTGCTCCATGTGTTCCTCTTCTTGGTTGTGCCCGTCCTCATCTTGAGGTGATCCCAAGTTGAGGTTGAGATCCCGAGGAGTTATTGAGCGTCGCTTAGGTGGTTGATTCTGCCCAGGATGAGTAATGCTGGATTCAGCCATCATGTCAAAGTGTTCCTCCCTAGTGGAGTCACCAGATGATTTGGGTGGTTTTGTGAAAAATAGATTAAGTGAAAAATAATAGTTAAGATGAGAGATTAGGGGTAAGTAAACTTGTGAGGAAGACACTTCTATTAATGGCAAATAAGCAATACAAGAACTAATAGTGAGGAAGAGAGGTGGAGAACAAGTGTTGAGACCTCCACTAATGTCACAAGAGGATGAATGAGCTTTGTTTAAAGTGGACAGGAATGGTTTACAGAGACGAGAAGCTCTCAGAAGAGGATGAAGGTGAAGGTGAAAAAGTGAAAGTGAAGGTGAAAGTAAAGGATGAAAAGGGTTTCAAGGTCTGTGAAGAAGAAGATGATCAAGGTGAAAGTGAAAAGTGAGAGTGAAGGATGAAGGTGAAGGTGAAAAGTGAAGGTGAAGGTGAAAGTAAAGGGTGAAAAGGGTTTCAAGGTCTGTGAAGAAGATGATCAAGGTGAAAGTGAAAAGTGAGAGTGAAGGATGATTTACAGAGGTGGCTTGAGGTCCTTTTTATAGTGTAAAACCATGATGAAGAGGACACCTCTTGGCCAATGGTTTTAGTCTGACATTTGGCTTACTGCTCTTTCCAAAATATCTTTAGGTACTCCTGTCACCTCAAGTCTTGTCAACTGAAAAGGTAGGAAGTTGATTCCCACACGTTAAACTAAAGCTCCTGACATGTGACATTAGTGAAGGGACATCTAGTTTGGTTTTCTTTCAACTAGATGACACCTTTACACTCCAAATCCAACTAATTCACTTCCACCAATATAGTTCCCACTGAAGAGAAATTCAACTCCTCAAGGTGTTCTTTTGAGTTCCATCCTTTTAGCCCAATACCTTTAGGAGGAACTTAACTCTTTTTTGACCATGTTTGTAGGTCATTATAAAAATAATTATGTATAAAAAATGTTTATATTTTTAGTACACAATCGCTACTGAAGTGAAATAACAAGTGAAAAGTCATTGAGGCAAAACGTCTTAGCATCTATGCAGCTCAGCTTTGAATTTCAATGATGAAATGACAAATATTTATAATTTCGAAGGAAATGAGCAGAGGGTCATCCCCAAATTTACATCAGCTTCACTTAATCATAATCAGAATTTAAACATGAATTACACAACACACCCAACTTCAAAATGGAACAGCAAACAAACTCAATTAAGTCAACTAAAACGTACTTAAGAACATAAAACAAACCAGCTGAATCTAATCCAAAGTAAACTAACCTAAGCTAAGTCCAACGATTACTCATTGAAGATCTGGTGAAACTTTTCCAGCTCAGACCGCATCCTTATGTTCTCTTCCTGGAGCTCCCAAATTCTGTGATACGGAGGGGTAGACATCTGACCTTCAAGTTCCTCAACGCGCCGCTGCAAAGCTCCCACTTTTCTGAAGTTGTAATCAGAAATTTTCCTTCCGGTCATCGTCAAAACCTTGTCCAGCATTTCAAAGGCAGCAGCTTGCCTTACTTCTGCCTCATCCTCTGAGAAACAGCCGTTCACTACCCAGTTGAGACCATGTTCCGCAGACTGAAGCACAACCCAGTAACCATGTAAATGCTCGCCGTTTTGAGAGTACGACTCACGCCTGGTGAAGACCGGATAATCAAGACGTAACTAACAACAAACTCGAATAAGATACACTTCTATGTCTTCTGTGATAATGAAATCAGTCCCCAATGTATCTCCTTCACCCGCCTTACCTAAAATGCCACAAAAGGTACAACAGTACATCACTCAGAAACATCGAGAACGGACATGCAAATTACCAAAAGCAATGAACATCCACAGCCTAATCAAAGTTTTACCCAGGGCTCGAATCTACCTTTGAGTGATACTTCGTGTTTTGAACGAACCCCGCCTGCTTCCAACCGTTTGCGATGAGAAGCACGTACCTGCATTGTACGAAGCTGAGTCGCTAGAGAGCTACCACGCACAATCGCCGAGCTTCCTAGCAGACCCAACCGTGGCGGTGACGGTGGAGGGGGTGATGGGGGTTCCGGTGGGGGTGGCGGTGCCAATAACACACCCCCAGTATGGAGCCAACTCTCTGCCTCATCAACATTGGCGAATCCCTTGAACTCACAGTCTCTGAACCCATTGACATGCCGCTTACAATCTGCCCATGTCGTGTATATCCCAGGAACTTGTCCCTGCCGTACAGCATAAAGACGGTGCCTTCCTGACTCCATCCTCTTGTTAACGTATTTCAACCTTGGCTCCAGACCAGTTTCAAGAGAAAAGAATGACCTTTATACGGCTAACATTCCCCTGGCATCACCTGAAACAAATCCTACCAAATTTATTATTAAAATAAATTATTCATTATTTAAATATATATTATTAAATTTCTTATCTTTCTATATCTAAACAGGCATATGAAGAGTTTAGCCCACATGAACATGGATCAGACCTGTTAGGCTTTATACACAAATTTTTTTTTAAATAGTAATAATTTGCTTCAGTGGATGCAGCTAATTTTAATAAATAAAACCTAACCAACCACCAAATAGAGACTTTTTAATGTAGATATGAAAAAAAAATTAGTGTAGGACGCAATTATAAACTACATTGATCATCTAATTTGTGTACTCCGAATTGGTTAAATTTTTTTAATACACGTTCGAGATTTAAGTATGTATTTCTACAAAAATACGTTAAAGATTTCATTTTCATACAATTTATTACAAACATGATTAAAGAAATGAAATATTATTGTTCACAAAATTTTGTCATTTTTCGTGGAGTACAGGGATGGATCCAGAAATTTTAATAATGAGGGGCCAAATTTTAATTAATTTTTTCATTTCATAAAAATGATTAACATATAGTTATTACATTTATTTTTTTAAAAGGTTTATCAAGTTATATATATATATAAATATATAGTTTTTTTAACAATTTTACTTTTACTCTAAGATTTATGTAA
>NC_029794.2:122141193-122148233 GCF_000816755.2 Arachis ipaensis
TTAATGGAAGTGTCTTTGTGGATGTGTCTAATAAAAATATCTTTTTTATGGCTGTGTTTAATAGAAGTGTCTTTATAGATATATTTTTTGGATGTATCTCTTTATATATGTGTTTAAAATATAATAATTAAACATTATTGGTAATAAGTTGGCAGATAATATATTGGTACCCTATATTTTTTCTAATAAAAAATAATACATATAAAATTTTTAAATTATATAATATTTTTTTAATTTTTTAAACACGTATCTCATATATAAGTATAGTTTCTTAAAATTTTGGGGGTCGAGGCTACTACTCGACCCACTTTAGGTCCGTTCCTGGTGGAGTACATATTTTCCTTCTAATTTTTTTTGGTTAACAGCTAATAACACTTTTTACAAACCCTAGGATACTACATACTCGTAAACAAATTAACAAATTTCAAAAATAACAATGTCTCTTTTTTTGGAATATGGTTCTAAAAATTCGCATCAACATTCAATCTCTGAGGCATGTTTTAAAAAATATGTATAATGACCATTGGTATTGTTGGTGTGGTTTTAAATTATTTAAACGCGTTTATCTCGAGGGTAAAATTCAGGTGCATTTCAACCGGCGTTTGAATAATTCGGGGCATTTCTTTGTGGTTAACCGTTTACTTAACCATGTGTCGTAATGAAAATCTTTTGTGATTACTATTTCCAAAAATATAAAGTATATTCTAAATTAATAAATTAACCAACTCATTTTAAAATTTTACATTGCAGCCCTAATCGGGCAGTAAATTTTGTCCAAGGCTAAATACTGGCGTGAGACCGAGAGCGAACAAGTACTGCGAGGGAAAGATGAAAAGGACTTTGGATCACTGAATACGGGATGTGTTAGATATTAATTTGTTGGAATTTGAGAAAGTTCACACTGATGACAATGGTGTTGATATGATGACAAAAGTATTGTCAAGAGATAAGCTTGAAACATGTTGTTTGATCGCCGGAATGGCGAAGGCCTCCACCTAGTCGAGAAGGGGGAGATTTGTTGGGTTTTTTTCTTTCCTTTGTGAGGCCCAAACCCAATATTTTGAGGATGTTTCTTTACACTCATTGTGCCACAAACGTAATTCATATTTTGGGGGTCATTTGAGAAAAAGAGAGTAACCACCAAAGAGAGAAATAAGGGAGAAAACAGAATTTCTGTTTTTGCCCAAAACAGTAAATTTCAAATGCCAGTTTTTCATTTGTTCACCGTTGGATCGGCATAAAATTTAAACTGCGTCTTTTTATCATTGTGTTATTTATTTTGGTCGGTGAAGATGGTGGTTGGAGATTTTCAGAGAGAGAAATTGGCTTCACAAGAGAGAAATTAGGTTTTTCGTTTTTACACAGAGCAGCAATCTTGGAATTGCAGTTTCTCATTCTTTCACCGTTGGATCGACGTGAACTTTGGACTGTAGATTCTTCACATCTTGTTCTTCATTCTGAACGATGAAGATTTTAATTGGAGGCCTCCAGATGGCAAAATTGGCTTCGACAGCAACTCTATTTTTTGGGTATATTTCATCTTCTTGCTTCTTATTTGTGAGCTTTGATGCTTTGATGTTTTGGATGGTTATATGCACGTTTTTGTGCTTTGTTTGAGACTCTCTTGTACCTAATTTGATTATAGTGGAGCTATTTCATTGGTCTGGACGACCCGTGATTTTTACCTCTCACATTGAGGGGGTTTTCCACGTTAAAATCTCGGTGTGTTCTTGTTATTGCTTTACTTGCTATATTTGCTTGTTATAGTTGCTGCCATATTGTGTTGTGAGTGCTTCCGTTTAAAAGAATACATGTTAAGAATAAGATTGGACACGCTGACACGTGATGATATTTAGGTGTGTTCAGACGTGTCCGGAGAAGAATTTTTTATTTTTTATTAAAACACAGTTGGATACAGCAGACACACATGTCGGACGAGTGTCGGTGAGTGTTGTGTCCAAAATGTGTCCGACACGTGGACACGATAACTCAACAAAGTGTCCATACTTCATAGATTATTACCCATTCCACCCAACCCAATTCGCTAGCTTCACCATAACTTTTAGACTGCATTTGAAGAAGAAATTGAAATTGAGATATTAACTTTCTATGATATATTTGGTGTAAAATATAGATATATCTTAGTTAATATTTTATTTAGTTCAAAATAAATATAGATATAAAATGAGAATACTTATTAAAATATTTTTAGTTATTAAAAAATATTATTCAAATTTTAATTTTTTTCTCAAAAACTTTAATTTCTGTATCTTAATTTTTTAGAAATATTAAAGTGATTACAATTTTATGTCTCAATTAAAATTTTAGTTTTAATCTCTAATCACTAAATGTAATATTGAGTTTAATCTCCCAAGTTCCAATCCCAATCTCTATCAATATACTTTTAACAGTACTCATGTCAATGCTTAGGTTACTCTTAATGTTAGTTTTTTTTTTTTTTAGTAAAGTATCGTTTTTGTCCCCAATGTTTGGAGTAAGTCCCAAAGTTGTCCTTAACGTTTCACTCGTCCTATTTAAGTTCCTAACGTTTCAAAATTGATTCAATGTTGTCCTGCCGTTACAGAACCGTTAACAAAATTGACGGCAGGACAAAATTGAGACGATTTTAAAACGTTAGGGACTTAAATAGAACAAAAACGTTGGGGACAAAAACGATACATCAACAACAACAAAGCTTTGTCCCACTAAGTGGGGTCGGCTACATGAATCAAACGACGCCATTGTGCTCTGTCATGTATCATGTCTACAGAGAGACCGTTTACATGTAGATCTCGTTTGACCACCTCATGGATGATCTTCTTAGGTCTTCCTCTGCCTTTCGCCCTTTGTCCATCTTCTATCTCATCTACCCTCCTGACTGGATGTTCTATCGGTCTTCTTCTTACATGTCCAAACCACCTGAGACGCGATTCAACCATCTTTTCCACAATGGGTGCTACTCCAACTCTCTCCCTTATATCTTCATTCCTTATTTTATCCAATCACGTATGACCACTCATCCATCTCAACATCTTCATCTCTGCCACACTCAACTTATGTTCGTGCTCCCCTTTAGCCGCCCAACACTCCGTACCATACAGCATAGCCGGTCTTATAGCGGTGCGATAGAATTTACCTTTAAGTTTTAAAGGCACCTTTTTGTCGCATATAAAACCAGATGCACTCCGCCATTTTGACCAACCTGCTTGGATCCTATGATTTACATCCTGTTCAATCTCTCCATTATCCTGTATGATGCACCCAAGATACTTAAAACTTTTAACTTTTCGTAGGATGTTTTCTCCAATCTTCACCTCTATATTGGGGTTTTCCCTTCTCAAACTGAACTTACATTCCATATATTCCGTCTTGCTACGGCTTATGCGCAGACCATACACTTCTAGAGCTTCTCTCCATAATTCCAACTTCTTATTTAGGTCTTCCCTTGACTCTCCCATAAGGACGATATCATCGGCCAAAAGCATGCACCATGGCACAGGCTCTTGGATATGCTCTGTGAGTACTTCCAAGACTAGTGTGAAAATGTATGGACTTAAGGATGATCCCTGGTGTAATCCTATACCAATAGGGAATTTCTCTGTCACACCACCTTGAGTCTTCACACTAGTTGTGGCCCCATCATACATGTCTTTAATTGCCCGAATATATGCGATCCTTACTCTTCTCTTTTCTAAAACCTTCCATAAGACCTCCCTTGGTACCCTAACATACGCTTTTTCCAAATCAATAAACACCATATGTAGATCCCTTTTATTACTACAATACCTCTCCATCATCCTTCTTAATAGGTATATCGCTTCAGTGGTAGATCTGCCTGGCATAAATCCAAATTGGTTCTCTGTTACTTGTGTCTCTTTTCTCAACCTCCGTTCTATCACCCTTTCCCATAACTTCATAGTATGACTCATAAGCTTAATCCCTCTATAATTTCTGCAACTTTGTATATCCCCCTTATTCTTGTAGATAGGTACCAATGTGCTCTTTCTCCACTCATCAGGCATCTTCTTTGACCTTAAAATCTCATTAAAAAGCACGGTTAACCAGTTGATGCCTTTTTCTCCAAGACCCTTCCAAACCTCAATCGGAATATTATCAGGTCCTACTGCCCTGCCATTTTTCATCTGCTTTAGAGCCTCTTTTACCTCGAAGTCTCGAATCCTTCGATAGTAGTCAAAGTTTTGATCTTCTTCCCTTGTGCATAACCGACCAAGGTTCGGAAGAGTCTTCAGGGACAAAAACGATACATAGAAATAAATTTTACTTTTATCCTTCAATAATATCAATTTTTCACTATACATAATATTCAATTATTTTTTAATCACATCTAAGTAAATTACACTTAATTACATTACTTTCATTATAAATAAATTTTTTTATATTTTAATATTAACTTATAACTTTAAGTGTAAAATTATAAAAACATAAATTTATTTAGAATGAAAGTAATGTAATTAAGTGTAATTTACTTAGATGCGATTAAAAAATAATTGAATACTACGCACAATAAAAAATTGAAATTATTGAAGAATAAAACTAAAATTTATTTCTATGTATCGTTTTTGTCCCTAACATTTTCATCCTATTTAAGTCCCTAATGTTTTAAAATCGTCTCAATTTTGTCCCGCCGTCAATTCTGTTAACGGATCCCTAATGGCAGGACAACATTGAATCAATTTTGAAACGTTATGGATTTAAATAGGACGATTGAAACGTTAGGAACAACTTTAGGACTTATCCCAAATATTGGGACAAAAACGATACTTTACTTTTTTTTTCTTCTGCCTCCTAAGTCCTCTCTAGTATATATTAAAAAAGGAAACAAATTCCTTTTCCCATATTACATGGTCCAATTAACTATGCATAATATCAACATGTTAGTTTTCTCTCTCTCAAATTGAATATTTTTAAAAAACTGTTCCTCCACCGTTAGGCCATATACAATTTTTAAAAATATTCAATTTGAGAGAGAGAAAACTAACATGTTGATATTATGCATAGTTAATTGGACCATGTAATATGGGAAAAGGAATTTGTTTCCTTTTTTAATATATACTAGAGACCTGGAAGGACTTAGGAGGCAGAAGAAAAAACTTGCAGTAACCCACTTAACCCTTCTAGTATTCAAACTTAAGATATTATAGTAAACTTTTACAGCTCCTATTTGTAGCTATCCTGTGTTACTGCTTCCGCAAGTTTCTGCTACTTTATTCTGATCTCTCGTCTAGTACGAGCTCTATTACTTACTTCCTCAAGTACTCAACCACAACTTAGCATGACTAGCATTTCAAATCAACATTTCCAAATCCCTCACTTAGGACCATTCCTTATCTATTTAAATCAAAGGAACTAAAAGTCACGGGTTCAATTCGTTTCACCAAAAATTCAGAAATCAACCAACTACATAACAAACACAACACATCATTCTCAACAAAAAATTATTTACATCACAGGAATTTATCCATTTGTATTAAGACAAATCCTTACTCGGATCATCCGATTTGCTCCTCAGTCTAATATTAAACTCGACATTCCCAGTTTTACTGTACAGGCGGTATTATAAAATCACGCACTGTCCTTTAAGCCTGATTATTGCAATTACCTCAATCTTACTGTCGCAATCGGCCCGCATCCTGACTCTCTCCTTGTTGGCAATTTCTTGATACATGCCCTGGTAACCCGCACTTGTAACATACCCCTAACCCCAATCGGCACGGCCTATTTGGGTGATGACTCCCACATCTCTGACAGCTTGAAACATCAGAAGCAGCCGCTGCCTGTTTTCCCTTACCATTCCTTTGGGACTCCTTACTCGTCGCAAAGTTATTCTGTCCTTGGGGAAAGTGTTGTACGTATCCTCTCTCCTTAAACTCTCGACCCCTTGGTGCGAATCCTTGGTTGTGCTCTCTATGACTTCCTTTCTCCGCAATCCTCTTTTTCACACACTCTTCAGCAATTCTGCTCTTATTCACTAACTCTGAAAATGTTCGGATCTCCATTGGTCCCACTGAACTTAAGATGTCGCTCCGAAGCCCTCCTTCATACTTAATGCATTTCCATTCCTCGAAGTCTCCCGGAGCTCCTTGACACATGCGGATTGGTGGTTCCTTTGAACTTAGGTGGATTAACCTTTAAGAAGGTTGCCAGTGTCATCGGGCCCTGAGCTCCACTTCTGCCATTGCCATTATTGTTTATCTGTTGCCCAAGAGCCTCCGCAGTGGCCTGCATAGCAGCAGCCATATTCTCCAACGCCGCCATAAGGTTTATCGGGTTATTCGGGTTGATTTTTGGTTCCTGCGCATTAGTACGATCTCTTTCACGTCCCCGACCGGGTCCACGAGGTGCCGTCTGGTTCCTATACACACCAAACAATCGATATCAAGTTGATCAGTCTCAATATCGGAAGTATAGTGCTTCAAAGTACCAAAGGTACACTCATGGACTTCATGCTAGATGTATCGATTAGATACCCTAACTAGCACAGGCACAGACTCAGAGTATGCATTGAAGCATAAGCAGTTCCATCCCTCAGGCTCACGAGGACGAACAGCTCTGATACTATAATGTAACACCCTAATATTCAAATCCTTATGCTCGAGTCATAAGTCAATGATATTACGGTGGTACGACTCTCAGGTGGATTTTTAATAAATAAATATAGGCAATTTCGAAAGGAGTATTAATCGAGAAGCCTGAAAAGAGTAGAAATAAAATCGCGAAGACGTATCTCTCACGTTTTGACAACAAAAGATAAACCGTGAAGCCGAAAACGATATACGGACAAGGCGTAGAGGAGATTAAGAGATAGATAACAGATAGATATATATAACATACGTAAATAGCCACTAGTCGCGACCCGCGAAGTTTAGGTCGGCTAGGGTACATTATGAAATTAGTTGACAACAGTATATCCTAATCTCTCCCGAAGGAAACATGAGAGCCTCTATAGGCAAGTTCCAAAAGAGTTCAATACATAATATAATCTTTTTGAAACAAAGGTGGAGAGATTCTAAGCAAAACAC
>NC_029794.2:122148545-122160788 GCF_000816755.2 Arachis ipaensis
CCCGCTCAACCCAGAGCCAGTGAAATAATCACTACTGCGGCTACTACCCAGGCGGGTGTTTAAAAGCTCAACCTGGAGCGATTGGATTCACCACTACTGCCGCTACTACCCAGGTATCTCAAGCATTGGCCCGGAGCAAGTGGGACGAACCACAACCCTTGCTACTGCCCAGGTATCTCAAACATATATTCATTCAATCTCAATTCATATTATCAACATTCATTGTTACCAAATCTCAAACATTAACTTGGAGCAAGTGGGACGAACCACAACCCTTACTACTACCCAAGTATCACAAATAAACATTTATTCATAATCACCCTTCATTATTATCAATTCTCAGACAATAACCCGGAGCAAGCGGGACGAACCACGACCCTTGCTACTACCCAGGTATCACAAATACACATTTATTCAAAACTCCTTGATTAAACTCGTTTATCATAATCTTCCTTTTCCGTCTCATACCCGGAGCAAGTGGACAACGCCACTGCCTACTACCCGGGGTCGCACATCACATTTCAATATTTTTTCTTTATTATCCATTTAACATATTCATTCATTAATCATATATGCATTTATACTCAGCCATAAACAATAATGGCTTTGCCGTAACCCGGCAATAACTCAGCCATCCGGCTCATGGTCCAATCAAGAACGGGCCATTTATCAATAAATATAGCCCTCCGGCTCATGGCATACACGGTACTTCCACCTTCATCCTCCATATCTCATATAATCATCTTTGATCATCATTGATCATAACTTTTCCCCTTGCTTCACTCGCAAGTTACCACATCCCCTAGCTCCTTTCTCATTGCTAGGCATATCATAATGATTTAATACATAAGAGGTGAGATCGGAGGCTTAGAAGTATGAGATTTGGCTTTTACAACTCAAAAATCAACTTTAGCATGAAAACAGGGCCATGCGTATGCGTCATGCACGCGGACGCGTGGATTGAAAATTTGCCAAACGACGCGTACGCGTCAGCCACGCGTACGCGCGGATACATTTGTGCCCCAGGCACAAAACTGGCACAACTCTCGGGAAAATGGCTGGTTATTTGGTGCAGCGCATCGACGCGCCCGCGCACACCATGCGCACGCGTGGATGGTGCTTTCTTGAAGAACGGCGCGTACGTGCCAAGTGCGCCTACGCGCGGAGGGTCGTTCTGCTAAAAAATTTCTAAGTTAAAAGCTGCAGAATTTACAAATTCAACCCCCAATCTTCCGACGGACATAACTTTCTCATTTTAAATCATTTTTCACCCGTTCTTCAAACGTCATGGACATCCCGGATCCAATTTTATTTCTAAACAGATTTGGCAAAAAACAAAGATCCGTAGTCCAAGTTACGTCCTATCAAAGTATGCCTAAAAACCATGTTTTCATACAAAACCACAAGGTACCATTTTCAAAACAAGCCATTTTCAACTCTTTTCAAAATCAACCAAAACATGCCAATTTCAATCCTTTTTGAAATCAATCAAAATGTACCAAAATCCACATCAAGCCATTCTCAACTCACACATTGACACTTTACCAAAAATTCCCAAAACCACATCCAACCATTTTAACACTTCTCAATCAAATGGCTAAAGGACAAACACAATATCATGTCATACATCCTTCCTCATCCCAATTTCCAATAATACCATTTCCAATCAACCATCATTATACATAATCAATATCATACTCACTATCACGTGATTTCACTCACAAATCAACCTTAATCATTCCCCAAGCATATATCACAACATACATATCTCTAATGCATCATCATACCATCAAGGCATCAATAATCATAATAACATATATGATCACATAATATATCTCAACCGAACCAAACATACCTCATCTACATAAATTCACCCAAAATTACCAAATTCCACACTTCAACGTCTCAAACCTTATTATTCAATAACCAACCTAATCATTCATATATTCATTATCTGAAATTCATCCAATCACTTGTGCCATCATACAATGCATACATCGACTTACCTTTCTTACCTCTTTCCGGCCTCCGGCCCAAAATTCACGGCCTCCGGCCCATTTTTCACAATTTAAATGCATAAACCACAAATCAATACTCATTACCCAGTACATAATGTAACACCCTAATATTCAAATCCTTATGCTCGAGTCATAAGTCAATGATATTACGGTGGTACGACTCTCAGGTGGATTTTTAATATATAAATATAGGTAATTTCGAAAAGAGTATTAATCGAGAAGCCTGAAAAGAGTACCTTAGCTCCAAGCCTTACCAAAGCTCCTCAAGCAATACCAATCTCCTAATTGTGCACCAACATCACCAAATACACTAACATAACCAATATCACATACATACATCATCCTAGGGCTCATAAAAATGACAAATCACAAGGGTTTGAGCACTTCTTACCTCAGCCCATATGAAGTAGGGATAGAATCCACTTAGAATCCATGTTAGAGTATCCCTAAACACCCAAAATCACAAGATTTCAACACTAACTATCCAAAAACGTGTAACAGTGGAGAATTTCGAAAACTGGGCAGAGATGAATAAAATACTCACCACCAAACTTAGATAGAATTGTAGAGGATGAGAAGATCAACGCGTGGCCGCAAACGGCTCGTCAATCGGAGCTCCGTAGCTCAAGTTATGGTGGTTTGAAGATCAAAGAGAGTTAGGTTTTCTCTCTTCTCAAATCAGCGCCCCAACCCTTCTTTTTAGGGTAAAATGAGCTGAAATGCTCATAACTAATGTTTATATATGTTGGGTCTTGGGCCCACTTAGGCCCGGTTCACTTATTTTTGCCCATTGGCCCAATTTTGGGCCAAAACCTTTAAGATTAGTGCTCTAAATCGCACTTTAAATATTTCTACCTTCCCTAATTATAATTCCTCATTTCTTAATCTTATTTACCCATAATCAATTTCCTCAGTTGTAGTACCAGACAGATCTCAGCCGGTACTGCCGGTCAAAATTTCACTGCGCTTTTACGCAGAAAATTATATTTTCCGACTCGGAAAAATTCACTGAATCCAAATATCATATTTAAATTATCAAATTCCAATTGCCAAATCTTCCAACCATATTCGCTCCTATTTAACTTATTATTTAACTAATTTCGGTTAGACCGGGTATTACATTCTACCCCCCTAACAGAAATTTTCGCCCTCGAAAATTCCATCCATCACTATCCTCTCCCTCTGCCAAGCCAATTACCACTAATCACAGCTCAACTCCAAGCATAACCTCCAAACTTACTTTCTTATTCTCAAACCTTCGAATTTCTACATGACTTGCGTCATTCTCAACAAAAAATCATTTACATCACAGGAATTTATCCATTTGTATTTAAGGCAAATCCTTACTCGGATCATCCGATTTGCTCCTCAGTCTAATATTAAACTCGACATTCCCAGTTTTACTGTACAGGCGGTATTATAAAATCATGCACTGTCCTTTAAGCCTGATTATTGCAATTACCTCAATCTTACTGTCGCAATCGGCCCGCATCCTGACTCTCTCCTTGTTGGCAATTTCTTGATACATGCCCTGGTAACCCGCACTTGTAACATATCCTTGCCACCAATGCGATGCTTCCCCCGTGAGTAGATAGGTAGCGAATTCAACACGCTGCTCTTCAGGCACCAACTGCGCTTGCAGTGCTCGCTCCATGGCCTGAAACCAAGTATCAGCTTCAGTCGGATTGGTGGTTCCCTTGAACTTAGGTGGATTAACCTTTAAGAAGGTTGCCAGTGTCATCGGGCCCTGAGCATCCCTTCCGCCATAGCCATTATTGTTCATCTGTTGCCCAAGAGCCTCCGCAGTGGCCTGCATAGCAGCAGCCATATTCTCCAACGCCGCCATAAGGTTTATCGGGTTATTCGGGTTGATTTCCGGTTCCTGCGCATTAGTACGATCTCTTTCACATCCCCGACCGGGTCCACGAGGTGCCGTCTGGTTCCTATACACACCAAACAATCGATATCAAGTTGATCAGTCTCAATATCGGAAGTATAGTGCTTCAAAGTACCAAAGGTACACTCATGGACTTCATGCTAGATGTATCGATTAGATACCCTAACTAGCACAGCCACAGACTCAAAGTATGCATTGAAGCATAAGCAGTTCCATCCCTCAGGCTCACGAGGACGAACTGCTCTGATACCATAATGTAACACCCTAATATTCAAATCCTTATGCTCGAGTCATAAGTCAATGATATTACGGTGGTATGACTCTCAGGTGGATTTTTAATAAATAAATATAGGTAATTTCGAAAGGAGTATTAATCGAGAAGCCTGAAAAAAGTAGAAATGAAATCGTGAAGACGTATCTCTCACGTTTCGACAACAAAAGATAAACCGTGAAGCCGAAAACGATATACGGACAAGGCGTAGAGGAGATTAAGAGATAGATAACAGATAGATATATATATAACATAAGTAAATAGCCACTAGTCGCGACCCGCGAAGTCTAGGTCGGCTAGGGTACATTATGAAATTAGTTGACAACAGTATATCCTAATCTCTCCCGAAGGAAACATGAGAGCCTCTATAGGCAAATTCAAAGAGTTCAATACATAATATAAACTTTCCAAAACAAAGGTGGAGATATTCTAATCAAAACACAAAGTAGAGAAAATAAAGATCTTCGCCGTCTCTCAGACGACCCACAACTCACTTCTGGGCACCTGGACCTGTATCTGAAAAACAAGAGATATATCCGGAATGAGAACCCCGGGCCCATGGGTTCCCAGGACGGTAAAAGTGCCAAATAAATTCAATGTACTACAATAAAAACTCACTAAGCATCCTAAACTTCTTCACCAATTATTCATCCTAGGTTCTCGCTAATCCATGAATAGGCAACTGTCATAAGGGAGTGCTAAATTCAATTCATGTTTCACATGTTTCCCAACTTGCTGACTCTTCCACGAATCAGACTCAGAATCATAAGCAAAACCATCACCAGTTGTTCTGCCTCAGCAATTCTATATCAATACATCATCATGCAATCGCATCATCAATTCATCCCATCAAGAACAGCCCTCACACCCACCGACACCAGCATGAGGGGCCTCTCAGTTGTACAATCACAAGCAATACAGGCAAGTAATACACAAACATGATACAAGTAGAACAAGTAGCATATAGTCAGGTAACATGGCATATATGATGTAGAAATCCAAGACAAATGGCAAACCCAAACAATTCAAACATATGCAAATGATGAATGCCTGCCCTATAGCTGATGATATCATCTGTCGGTTATATAGCCAACCCGACATGTCCTGGTAGCTAACCATTGGACAGAAACACCCATTGCGGAGCAAGTAGGTTTGAGCTACAACCCCCCTTGCTACTACCCGCTCAACCCAGAGCCAGTGGAATAACCACTACTGCGGCTACTACCCAGGCGGGTGTTTAAAAGCTCAACCTGGAGCGAGTGGATTCACCACTACTGCTGCTACTACCCAGGCGTCACAATCTCTGACCTGGAGCAAGTGGGACGAACCACAACCCTTGCCACTACCCAGGTATCTCAAGTATTGGCCTAGAGCAAGTGGGACGAACCACAACCCTTGCTACTGCCCAGGTATCTCAAACATATATTCATTCAATCTCAATTCATATTATCAACATTCATTGTTACCAAATCTCAAACATTAACTTGGAGCAAGTGGGACGAACCACAACCCTTACTACTACCCAAGTATCACAAATAAACATTTATTCATAATCACCCTTTATTATTATCAATTCTCAGACAATAACAGGGAGCAAGCGGGACGAACCACGACCCTTGCTACTACCCAGGTATCACAAATACACATTTATTCAAAACTCCATGATTAAACTCGTTTATCATAATCCTCCTTTCCCATCTCATACCCGGAGCAAGTGGACAACGCCACTGCCTACTACCCGGGGTCGCACATCACATTTCAATATTTTTTCATTATTATCCATTTAACATATTCATTCATTAATCATATATGTATTTATACTCAGCCATAAACAATAATGGCTTTGCCGTAACCCGGCAATAACTCAGCCATCCGGCTCATGGTCCAATCAAGAACAGGCCATTTATCAATAAATATAGCCCTCCGGCTCATGGCGTACACGGTACTTCCACCTTCATCCTCCATATCTCATATAATCATCTTTGATCATCATTGATCATAACTTTTTCCCTTGCTTCACTCGCAAGTTACCACATCCCCTAGCTCATTTCTCATTGCTAGGCATATCATAATGATTTAATACATAAGAGGTGAGATCGAAGGCTTAGAAGTATGAGATTTGGCTTTTAAAACTCAAAAATCAACTTTGGCATGAAAACAGGGCCACGCGTATGCGTCATGCACGCGGACGCGTGGATTGAAAATTTGCCAAACGACGCGTACGCGTCAGCCACGCGTACGCGCGGATACATTTGTGCCCCAGACACAAAACTGGCACAACTCTCGGGAAAATGGCTGGGCATTTGGTGCAGCGCATCGACGCGCCCGCGCACACCACGTGCACGCGTGGATGGTGCTTTCTTGAAGAACGGCGCGTACGCGCCAAGTGCGCCTACGCGAGGAGGGTCGTTCTGCTAAAAAATTTCTAAGTTAAAAGCTGCAGAATTTATAGATTCAACCCCCAATCTTCCGACGGACATAACTTTCTTATTTTAAATCATTTTTCACCTGTTCTTCGAAGGGCATGGACATCCCGGATCCAATTTCATTTTTAAACAGATTTGGCACAAAACAGAGATCCGTAGTCCAAGTTATGTCCTATCAAAGTATGCCCAAAAACTATGTTTTCATACAAAACCACAAGGTACCATTTTCAAAACAAGCCATTTTCAACTCTTTTCAAAATCAACCAAAACATGCCAATTTCAATCCTTTTTGAAATCAATCAAAATGTACCAAAATCCACATCAAGCCATCCTCAACTCACACATTGACACTTTACCAAAAGTTCCCAAAACCACATCCAACCATTTTAACACTTCTCAATCAAATGGCTAAAGGACAAACACAATATCATGTCATACATCCTTCCTCATCCCAATTTCCAATAATACCATTTCCAATCAACCATCATTATACATAATCAATATCATACTCACTATCACGTGATTTCACCCACAAATCAACATTTTCACAATTTAAATGCATAAACCACAAATCAATACTCATTACCCAGTACATCAAATTCTCAATACACCAAGCATACGAGGTCACACAATTCTCAACCCAATCATTAATTCACATTACATATCAACTATGTATATTAGCACCAACCATTTACACAATCCAAACTTAATCATAGGGGCATCTAGCCTAGGAATTCTCATCACAACACACGGTACTTAAATGAAACTTAAACCGTACCTCTTGTAGCCAAATCAATTGAGCCTCTTCTTTGGAATTCTTCACCAACCTTAGCTCCAAGCCTTACCAAAGCTCCTCAAGCAATACCAATCTCCCAATTGTGCACCAACATCACCAAATACACTAACATAACCAATATCACATACATACATCAACCTAGGGCTCATAAAAATGACAAATCACAAGGGTTTGAGCACTTCTTACCTCAGCCCATATGAAGTAGGGATAGAATCCACTTAGAATCTATGTTAGAGTATCCCTAAACACCCAAAATCACAAGATTTCAACACTAACTATCCAAAAATGTGTAACAGTGGGGAATTTCGAAAACTGGGCAGAGATGAATAAAATACTCACCACCAAACTTAGATAGAATTGTAGAGGATGAGAAGATCAACGCGTGGCCGCTAGTACCAGACAGATCTCAGCCGGTACTGCCGGTCAAAATTCCACTGCGCGCTTTTACGCAGAAAACTATATTTTCCGACTCGGAAAAATTCACTGAATCCAAATATCATATTTAAATTATCAAATTCCAATTGCCAAATCTTCCAACCATATTTGCTCCTATTTAACTTATTATTTAATTAATTTCGGTTAGACCGGGTATTACACTAAGCTTTTTCTTTCCCATCACCGAGGATTCTGGGCAGCATCTTTATGGAATTGCTTGGAGAATGAATTTCTAAAACTGAACTATGATGAGAGTTTCTTTGAGAATTCTGGCAAAATTGGGTACGAGTTTATGATTAGGTATAGTGGTGGAGCATGGATGATCGGAGGTGCTGGGACAATGACCAAGGGTCTAGCGTTGGGTGCTGAGTTGGGTGTGTGGCATGGCCTTTGTATGACTCACGATTTAAGCTGCAAGTTTTTTGTTTGTAAGTTGGACTCGCCGAAAGTTTACTCCATTATATATTACCTGAGAGCTCCTGGAGATCATGCTAAGAAAAAATTGATAGATCGTATCTTTGAGCTAAAGTTTCGATAGAGTTAGAATATTCGTTTTGAACTTATAGATCGTATGGCTAACCAGGGACCGATAAAAAAATCGGTTATGCTACACATACAAGTCTTTTTGACTTATAAGTTGGGCCAAATTCAACAAAAGTTACGCTCACCCACAAAAGCATGTTAACACGTGCATTACGTTTCCAAAGCGCTCGTTCACCATTATGAACGACTTTTCTTCTTCTTCCTCAATGAAAACCACAATTGTCATTTTTTCTTCGTGTTTCTCCTCCTTCTCCTCTTCTTCCTTCTTCTTCTCCTTCTTCTTTGTGTTTCTCCTCCTTTTTCTTCGCGTGTTTCATCTTCATCATCGTGTTTCTCTTCCTTCTTCTTTTGATTTTGCAACATTATGTATTTTTTCTTTTTTTGTTTGATTTTTTCTCCCAAAAAGAATTATGAGAATATGAAATAAGAAAATGAAGAAGAAGAAACAGCAGAAGATGAGGAGGAGGAAGAGGAAGAGTTCTAAATTATGCAGAACTTATCAGAATAACAATACACCCAAATATCTTTATTTTACATCCAAATATCTTCGTGTTACACCCAAATATCTTCGTTTTACACCCAAATTGACTGCAAATATAGAAATGAGTTATGCTACATGTACACTAAAATCAACCACCAAAGTCAGCCACCAGTATAAAATACATACTGGAATACAAATATACATTAAAAATAAACTAAACCACACATGTATATATACACAAATACATTGGTGGATGATTTTAGTGGCTGGTTTTAGTGTACAAATAACATTTTTGTACAGAAAAATGTTTCCTCTAAAGCTGCATTTTTTTCTTCTTTTTTTTTTCTTATTTCTTTCTTTCTTTTAGTTAAATGAATATAAGTTCACTCTCTTCCAAGTAATTTTGTAGCATTATGTGTTTCTTCTTCTTCTTTGTTTGATTTTTTTGTTTTTATTCTTGTTAAGAGAGTAAAATAAGAAGAAACTTGAGAAGGTAAAACAAAAAGAAAAAGATGAATAAGAAAAAAAGAAGAAGATGGTGATAATGATGAAAAAAAAAAGAACCAGCAAAAGATGAGGAGGAGGAAGAAGAAGAGTTCTGAATTATGCAGAATTTATCAGAATAAAAATACACCCAAAATTTCTTAAAATACACCCAAATATCTTCGTGTTACATCCAAATATCTTCGTTTTACACTCAAATTTGCTGCAAATACAGAAATGAGTTATGCTACGTGTACACTAAAATCAGCCACCAAAGTCAGCCACCAGTATAAAATACATACTGGAATAAAAATATACATTGAAAATAAATTAAACCACATATGTATTTATACACAAATATATTAGTGACTGATTTTAGTGGTTGATTTTAGTGTACAAATAACATTTTTGTACAGAAAAATGTTTCCAATAATGTCGTATTTTTTTCTTCTTCTTTTCCTTATTCTTTCTTTCTTTTTGTTAAATGAATGTAAGTTCATCCTTTTCCAAGTAATTTTGGAACATTATGTGTTTCTTCTTCTTCTTTGTTTGATTTTTTGTTTTTATTCTTGTTAAGAGAGTAAAACAAGAAGAAACTTGAGAAGGTAAAACAAAAAGGAAAAGATGAATAAGAAAAAAAGAAGAAGAAGATGGTGATGATGATGAAAAAAAAGAAGCAGCAGAAGATGAGGAGGAAGAAGAGAAAGAGTTCTAAATTATGCAGAACTTATCAGAATAAAAATACACTCAAACATCTTCGTGTTACACCCAAATATCTTCGTTTTACACCCAAATTTGCTGCAAATACAGAAATGAGCTATGCTACGTGTACACTAAAATTAGCCACCAAAGTCAGCCACCAGTATAAAATACATACTAGAATAATATATATTGAAAATAAATTAAACCATACATATATTTATACACAAATACATTGGTGGCTAATTTTAGTAGCTGATTTTAGTGTACAAATAGCTTTTTTGTACAGAAAAATGTTTCCTCTAATACTACATTTTTTTCTTCTGAATTGAACCGCACTTCAGCCACTTGATTGGATTCAAAACAATAAAAGGAGGAGAAGACTTGTAAAGACTTGTATGAGAAAAACACTTGTATGTGGAGAGCAAACTGCTCATCAATACCATAGAGGGGCTGCAAAATACACCCAAAATACACTATATTAAAACAAGCATAAACTATAGAATACAAATAAAACTATAAAACCATCATAAAAAATAACAAATATCAGATTTATGAATCATCATTAAACAGAAACTAAAACAATTTAACTAAAAGAATAAGACAATTCACCCTCAATGAGATGAAAAGTCATAAATTGTAAATACACCCAAACTTTCCTAAAATACACCCAAATATTCCTGATTTACACCCGAACGTCTGATATAAAATGCAAAAAATTTATTAGAACTAGTACATTAGATTCAATTCAAACAAGGAACAATGAACAACAAATTTCACAGGTAAAGTCTACGTAATATTCAGCTACACAATCATAAACTACTAACTGGATTCAAATTCAGATTCAATTATTAATTGGAATTAAACTACACCTCAAAAACTTCATTGGATTCAAATTCAAAATCCATTTTGCTCTGGTTCAGCTGGCAATTTGAAGTTGAATCATTCATTATCTTCAAAACGATTTCAGAGCTTGATTTCAGAAACAATGAAAAACGAGAAAATCAAAAAAAAAAAGAACAGAGAGACAAACTTACATAAACGGCGAAGGAGAAGATAGAGAGAAACACATGAAAGAGATCGAAGAGAGAAGACAAGAAAACGCAAAAGAAATTCGAAAAAGGAAACAAAATACATTTGGAAAAGGAAGTTATATATTCGCGCGTTAATTGATTGAAAAATCTGTTAAGGAGGCACGTGAAACATACGTGCCATAAGAAGCGCGTTTTAGGGATAAGGGATATTGAGAACTTGTAAGACTTATATAGTGAAAAGGCTTGTATGTGGAGATTAATTGTAAAAAAAAAAATTATCATGGGGCCAATAACATATATAATATAAGATGTATTATAAAAATATACCGATAGAAAAAATATTTTAAAATATAAAAAATATGTGTGTATTTTTTATTAAGGAAGTGGTCGATTCTTTGTATCGTAAAATTCATCGATAATAGAATCTGTGTCGAATCTTTCAATAATTTTCTTCTCAGTGTAATTAAAAGACAATTAACAAAAATTCATCTTCCATTTTGTTTCTAAATTATTCTTTATAGTATTCATAAATAAAAAAGATCTTTCAGTAGTAATATTTAAAACAAAGAGAATTAATATCAAACCAATCAAAAAAATAATCATAAAAAAAAATTAATTTAAATTATATTTAGTACCTTATTACTAAAAAAAATTTGGAGAACCGAAGCCTCCATTCGCTCCCCCATGTGTCTGTCACTGTGGCTAACCAAACAGCAAACCATTTAGCTAAATATAGAGCCTTGCTGGTGTGAAACTGTGAATGAGATGATTTGGGCAACTTCACAAGAAGATCTTGGATAAAAGGCTTTTATTTTTCTTTTTGTTTTTTCTATTGTTTTTTTTTTTCTTTTCATCTTACTGTTCAACAAAAACAATAAGTGTGATGACCTTCCAATGGATAAATATCATCTAATTAGACAAGCTCATATCATTATTGTTGAAATCATTGACCTTAGACATTTTAATTTAACAAGAACTAAATTTAAATTTAATCTTTTTATTTTGTCAAAATTAAGGAGGTTAAAATGGATCAAATCTATTAGATGAATCCGTTAAATTTACTAAAAAAGACAAATCGAATTAAAATTTTGAATCCACTAAACTATAAAAGCTTACTAAACTCACACTGTCAAACTAATGGATTTTGACAGAATGGGACA
>NC_029794.2:122160898-122168572 GCF_000816755.2 Arachis ipaensis
TTACTGTGTTTAAAAAATTTGAATCAATAACAACTTTTATTTAAATAAATAATAAAAAAATAAACGTTTTTCCATTCGTCCGTATTGAGGGGAAGCAGCAAAGCTGAGTTCACCAAAAAAAGTTGGAAACTGAGGGACGTCAAAGATGTCAAGATGTCATATGACTGGATTTACATTTATGCCCTCGTTACTTGACACGTTAGCATCTTAACTCTCTCAGAGTTTTGGGAACCCCGCCAGTGATTTGAACACGTGGCTCCGCATCGCTATTATCTCTCTCTCTTTTCGACACAAAACAGAAATGTTTGTTTGGAAAGCGTAACCTTCATGGCCCCACTTTGTTGCCACCTTTTAGTGTTACATCAAATCATTCATTCTCATATCTCCACGTTGCTACCCATGCCACACGCCAAACAGTTCAACCATTTTCCCTTTTAAGTAAAAATTATTATTTTAGTTTTCTAAAATTTAGATTTCGATAAAATAGTTACTAAAATTAAAATTTTGATTTTTTAAAAATAATTTAAATAGATCAAATGTGTCATTTTTTATATATGACAAACGATTAATACATTTAATTCAATTTTTATTAAAAATTTGAAATAATAGAATTTTAAAAACCTTTTACTCACTTCTAATATGTCATATTTCTTTAACACATATGTTACCAATTTTTTTTCCAATATTTGGACTGCATTGATGTAATCCATCAAAATGTCCAAAAAATTATATTTAACACTGATGTAAAGATTTCTGACATTTTAAAAAATTATCACATGCAAAAAGTCCTATCGTTTTGTGAAAAAAATTCTTATTTTTTAAAAGGAAATGTCATAGGTGAAATTATTTTTTTATAGAACTCTTTTTGGTATATTAGCTGAATATTGATAAAAGAGATATTTTGTCGAAGTGTGGTGTTTGATTCAATACACTGAAAGCGTGGTGTCTGAGCCCGTCAGAAACGTATTAGCATTCCGTCAATATGCAGGAGGCGTGATGATATAATGAGCAGGAACAAGTGGCAGACTTGTCAACACGCCTTCGGCGTGTTGCTGTGGAACTTGTGAAGTTTTGTTGGGTTTCAATGTTATAGCAGCAGTACAGAAAGCGTATTGCAGGTCTGTCTGCATGCAGGAAATAACTCCTATTCCGATAACCAATGACCAACCTACATCCTTTTATAAATACAATTTTTTCCCTTCCATTGAAATATACAAAGAGTGTTGAAACAATCGAGAGAGAAAAAAAAGTGTATAGTATGAGTATGAGTAGCGTGTTAGTGTGTTAGAAAAAAAAGAGAGAGTATTGATAGCAATAGTGATAATAGTGTGCAGGTGTGAGCAGTGGTTTAGAAGAAAAAAATTAAAAATAAAAAATATTATTAGTTTATAGTAATTAAAAAATGATACGTAATTATACAGTCTCTAAAAATTTGTAAGAATTATTATTTATTTAAACTAATAAATATATTTTTGTTGATGCAAGCTAACAGGAATTTGTTGGTGCGTAAATTGGATCCGTCACAGACGTAGAACCTAATGGTCGAAAACTACTTACGCCCCACGAGATTCTACCACGTCTTTAGGATTGGGGTGATAAGAGGATTTCACCCCTTATTAGCTGCTCTGGTTGAAAGGTGGAGGCCAAAACACCTTTGTATTGCTGGTGGGTGAGGTTACAGTTTGGAAGATGTCGTTCATATATTTGGCCTACCCATTTATGGAGAGCCTATGAGTGGATGGACAGATAGTAGTGGCGACTTCCTGCAGAGCCAAAGCATCGCGATATTCGGTCATGAACCAGAAGTCAGTCGTTCTTCGAAATCCTATATAAAGCTAGGTTGGGTTTGACGTATTAGAGACGCAGAGCCATTGGACACTGAGGAGTCCATTAGGAGATACATTAGATGTCACATTTTCTATTTGTTGGGTTCGACCCTATTCGCGAATAAGTCGACCGCATACGCCCACGCGAAGTATTTACCGTTGCTTCGCGATTTCGAGCGGATCCATACTTATAGTTGGGGGTTAGCATGTCTCACACATCTTTACAGAGTACTATGCCGTGCATCACGATATGATACAAAGGAGATGGATGGCCCTCTTAATCTGTTGTTTGTTTGGGCATAGGAGCGAATGCTGTGTATTGTGCCCGTATCGAGGCAGACCCTTCCACCGGCTAAGATACCAGTTGCCATGAGGTAATAATTCTTATTTTAGTCCTGCGTTATATTCACGATGCATGTTTGATTTACGGTGACTTATTTAAAATTTTTTCAATGAATCATGTTTCAGGTGGAGTCATTTGGAACGGACCACAGCATAGTTATCGAAGACTGCAGCGAAATTTAGGCATGATATAGACTACATGGAGGAGGTAAATATTTATGATCCTTGTGATTCCTATTTCCAAACGTTAATTTTAGGGTTCTAATATACCAATAATATGTGGCAGTTTGAGTGGCGGCTATATGACGGATTGATCATACCCGACGAGTTACATGGACATTTTGAGGTGTGTGATATTGTTGCTCCGTTGTTGTCATTCGAGGGTGTCGAATGGCACCCTGTGGACCGAGTGATGCGTCAGTTTAGGTATGCACAAACTCCCCCGCGAGAAGCAAGGGACATTCCATCGAACTAGCATTGCATCACTCTTCGCGGAATGCAGCTTCATGACTGGACAATTTTATATGGGCCATGAATAATGGAGTGGGACAACAGGCGAAACACTCGGTTGCGGGATCTGCACCCCCTTCCGACAAGGGACTTTATACCAACGGTGGATTACCGGGATTGGTACGTGGGCTCATACGGATATATGCTGAGATTGCCGCAGTACGTTCCTCAGCATCCACAACCACCTACACCACAGCAACCTGCACCACAGCCACCTACACCTCAGCAACCTGCACCTCAGGGTCCACCTCAGCATGCAGTCTCTAAGCCGTTTCCTTATTATATACCATAGCCACCGGACCACAATCATGGTAGCCATCACACTCACCACAGTGAGTCCAGCCACCACAGGAGTTGCAGTCAGCATAGTGGGCACAGCCAGCACTCTCAGCACAGCCATTAGGGTCAGCCAGCCAGCTTCATCAGCCCATACTTACCATTCCAGCCGGTCATGAATGGTTTGACTTTTTGTCGCAGATTCCCGTCGACGATCATGGAGATCAGCAACTAAAGGATTAGGCCAACGCTGGTTTGGGTGGTTGGTCAGATTTTAGTCCTATGCCTTCACCGTCAGGGTCGGCTGATCCACATGGGGATCAGTAGATATGGACCATGGTATGCGGGGTCCTGCTTCCGACAACACGTCAGGGGGTGCGTCGTGTGATAGTGGTTTCATCTAGCCGCAGCGGGCATTCGTGGTTATTAACGAGAACAATCCCGGTGCATCTGCTCCAGCAGAGGTAGGTGGGTCGGTCGCTTCGGCAGAGGCAGGTGGGTCGGAAACTCCGGGTGTGGATGACTCAGTTTGAGGTCACCCGTATGACCTATGGATGGAGTGAAATCCACCTGATAGGTATACTCCGTTACAGTTCAGTCAGGGCATGATGGGTCTGGGACTGAACAGGTTGGTGGGAAAGAAGTGAGCCTGGGTTTAGGATTTTTAGATTTAATTTTATGAATTAAGTTAATGTAATTCGTAGTTAATGTTTTTATATGTTGACCTATGTAATTCATAGTTAACCTTTTGTATATTTACTTCACAAAGACAGTAAATGATAATATTATCCGACATTAACTGACAAAATGCAAATTTAAAAATACAAACACGACGAAAATAAACATCATTCACTGACAAACATAAAAACCAACAAATACCTAGGTACCATCATCGTCACTAGCACCACTCGGTCCAGCACGCTGAGGACATCAACTCTGACTATAACCCTGAGCACCACAAAGACGGCATATCTGAGGACCACGAATGTCGCGTGAGTCAATTTCATTCAAGTATCGGGTCAATTTTGGGTGACCTTTCGACGTTCGCCTCAAGGCGAGATTAGAGACCAATGTGGGTCCCTCATAAGCAGGCCATGTCTTTGGATCACCTAATGGTGTGAACCCAAATCTATATACCTTACAAACCTCTGTCATCTTGTAGATATCATGCACATACAACTTCTGATCGAGACGCTGGTTAGCACAGCAAGCAATAACATGGCGACATGGTAGTCGTTCCACCTGAAAGTGCCCACAGTCACACGTCTATCGCGCAAGATCAACAACTAACACCTTTTCGCTAGTCATTCCGCGCACCTCAAACACCTCATTTTGTCTATTAAACCAGTGCACAACTATATTCCCAGCCTGTTGCATATTTGCTTCTATCCGCTGCTGTGCAAATACGGAGTAAGTAAATCCAGCACACTTGTGTTCGTGAGTCTCGGCACTCTTCCGCGTAAAAAATTCATTTAACCGATAATATGTTGCTCGAACGGGCATCAACACAGGTAGATTACGGGCACCCTTCAACACTGAGTTAATGCACTCGACAAGGTTCGTTGTCATATGGCCCCATCGATGTCCCTCGTCGAATGCCAATACCCAATGTCTGAGTCCAATGGCATCGCACCACCTGGCATATGCCTCGCCTCGCTCTTTCAACCTCTTATGGTTAATGTTGTACTACTCCACCGTTCTTGAATACCCTATATTGACAACAAGTTTTTGCAAGTGAGGGACTTTGAATGCCCTTAGGAAGTTGTTGCCGATGTGCCTTATACAAAACATCCACTATGCTCTTGGAGGTTGCCAGTCACCTCTGAAACGATTTACTGCTGCCTGGATTGACTTATGCTGATCTGAGATCATATCCACTCCGTCTCTTCTAACAACATGCATTCGCAGATTCCTGAGAAAGAAGTGTCACGCATCAGCTGTCTCCCCTTCCACCAAGACAAAAGCGATAAGCACAATGTCATGGTTCCCATCTTGTGCAACAGCAACCAGAAGTGTACCTTTATATTTTTCGTATAGGTGTGTGCCGTTAACCTAAACTAGGGGCTTACAATGCCTAAACGCCCTAATGCATGGATTGAAACTCCAAAATACGCGATGAAGTATTTTTACACCGTGCGCCTCCTCATTCCCATTGTACAGTGGTCGTATTTCTATTTGGACAATTGAACCAGGTATCTTCTGAACCATGACCGAGAGCCACCATGACAAAGCTTGGTAAGAATCCTCCCAACCACTGAAAACTTTGGGTATGGACTTCTGCTTTGCCAACCAAGCCTTTCGGTAACTAATGGTATGGTTGAACCTTGACTGGACTTTCGCTATTATAGATTTCACCTTGATGGACGGGTCAGTCTCGACCAATAGCCTTATAGCCTGAGCAACTGTATCCAAGTCCAACTTGGAATGATCCTGTGAAATCGTTCCCATTGTGCACGTGTGCCTACCGTTGTATCTGCGTATCTCAATAACTTTTTTTCTGTATCAAGCTGGTTCGGATAAGCCAGTCACACCCACGCCATACATCTTGCATTTTGCATAGAACGTCAGTGGCTCAGACTCATACACATTGTAGTCAACTCCTCTAGAGATAGTGTAACTTCTAATTGCTGTGACAACCGACTTTCTAGAACTGTATTCCATTCCAATCCAAAACTCTTCGTCTTCAAGATCAGCAACGCCTACAGAAAGCAGAAATCATCGTTCATTAATCAATCTAAAGTATAAATTAACAAAAACGTATTATTCAGTCATCACGTACCTATGTTTGCATATTCGGAAAATTCCGATGCATGCATGGCGTCGAGATCCAAGTCACGCATAAAAGGTGGAACGTTTATCGGTTGACTGCTCGAGGGATGAACCACTACATTCTCTGTTGTTGCCTCAACTCCCACATCACCATCCTCGTCTTTGTCGCCGGCTTCATAAGTGGCTTCGAAGTCCTGTTTGTTGTCACTATTCATTCCTTCGTACACTGCAGCTCTATCATCCTCTATATTTAAATCATTTTGAATCCCTTCTGCCTCTACGTTTTCAAACTCAATATACAGCTCAATTTGTGGCTGTCACATCTGAGTCTGCCGGTGAATTTGGAACATATTCTGCATACTCGCTTCGTCAGTGATCGGCATGATATCAAACTGTATTAGACCACCAAAAACTACAACCGGATTCCGGTACAGAATTCTACTCACTCTCATTAACACACCGTTCTCCATGCTTTGATAGAGACTGTTCTGAAGCTCTACTAACGTCATAGTGCATGGAACCACAAACGAAAACAGATTCTCGCACACAAACCTCACTCCCTCATGAGTATACCGTATTATCTCACCGTTGCGATACACTACAAAGTTTGCGGTACCCTCTATTACACTACCAACACTCAAAAATTACTCAAAGCACACTCTTCTTCGGAATGAAAATGGTATTGAGCTTTGCCTTATATAGAGGTGAGCATTCAACACGCCACCACGTGCTGCCTACTTCAACCAGCCAGGTTTCGCCACGTGTCAGCACGCCCCATGCGTGCTGACTCAGCATGCCCCCGCGTGCTACCTGCTTCAACCAACCAGGGTTCGCCACATGTCAGCACGCCCTCTACGTGCTGACTCAGTATGCCCCCTGCGTGCTGCCTGCTTCAAGCAACCAGTCCCTACCACGTGTCTTCCACGCCTCCCGCGTGCTACATGTAACACGCCCCCTGTAACAGTCTAGATCACCCGCTAGCACGATATTATCCGCTTTGCCACACAAGGCCTCACGGTTTTGCCTTTGACAATAGGGATGATAGCCGAAGCCCCCCACACTCACTCGTCAAAACGTGTCATGTTAAGGAGAGGTATCCACACCCTTATAAGGCATGCTTCATTCCCTTCTTCAACCGATGTGGGATCTTACAATCCACCCCCTAAGGGAGCCCAGCGTCCTCGTTGGCACATCGATCCGGGCTCCGTTTCTAATACCATCTGTAACAACCCAGACCACCCGCTAGCACGATATTGTCTGCTTGGCACACAAGGCCTCACGGTTTTGCCTTTGACGATATGGATGATAGTCGAAACCCCCACACTCACTCGTCAAAACGCGTCATGCTAGGGAGAGGTATCAACACCCTTATAAGGCATGCTTCGTTCCCCTCTCCAACCGATGTGGGACCTTACAAGCGTGTTAGATCTTTCATCTGATACATCCACCAAAGTGTAAATACATTCTCTACACCCATTTCCAACTAAAACACCACCCTTTACTCTATAACAAAATTCTTGAGCCACGAAAATCGCTATTTTGTATTTAATAAATTTAAAAAATATTTTTACACATAAAACATAAATGACATTTTATGTCTTTTAAAAAATTAAAAATATCCTATATCAAAATAAAACTTACATACCCTACAATACTAGGACACATCACACAATTTATTCCAATATAAAAAAAATCAGCCTTACCGAAACACAACCATAAATCATAAGCTAGTAACTTAGAACATTAAAAAGTTCCAAATGGTGTTAAACACATATTTAGTTTTTTTTTTGAAAATTTAAATTTTTTGTTTGGTTATTTTTTTCCTTACTAAAGACAAACATGATTTTGTAGCCTAATTTACATTTATCTAAAACTAAAAATTTTAATTTTTACGTTCACTCTTTTCTATTGAATTATTAATTAAAAAAATTTATTTCATATCTATTAATTC
>NC_029794.2:122168762-122169097 GCF_000816755.2 Arachis ipaensis
TTCTTTTTATTCATTTTCTGAATGAAAATATTTAAAATACTTATTATTAACAAATTTTTGAACTTAAATTCACTATTATTGATTTAGTACATTAATAGTGAATTTAAGTTGTCAAAGAGAGGTACCAAGTTGGTGAAAATTGAAATATTCCACCAGTTTTGATGTCCCTCTCTAATGAATGCGTTGCATTTGACATTGCCACGTGTCCTTTCTAGCACAGTCGCAGGTACAAGGTTAGGGACCATGACTACCATATTCCCGATATCAAGAAGATAAAGATTTAGTGTAATTAATTTTATATAAATTTGATAATTAAAAATTATTAAATAATTTAA
>NC_029794.2:122169310-122190664 GCF_000816755.2 Arachis ipaensis
TAGAGTAAAATAATTTTATATATGTATTTACTTACATAATGTCATATTAATTAAAATAATTATATTTTATAAAAAGTTTAAGAGGCCAATATTTTTATTAAAATCTAGTCAATACTTAATTAGTAAAAAAAATGAGTAATATCATACTATTAAATGTAATCTCACATTATTAAAAATATTAATAATGACTAATTGATGGTTAGAAATCACAAAATCTTCTTGCCCTTAACACTCCTCATATTTTATATTGATCCCGTAAATAATTATAAAAAAATAAATGTGATTATGCAATTGTATAACTGTCAGTGCATTAAAATTAAATATATTATTTCATATATTTTTAATAACTAATTTAGTATATAATTTTATGTGTGCATGGAATATGGTCATAAAAGCTATTATCATTCTCTTATTTTAATTAATATATTGATAATCTAACACGCTTTGATAAATTAACCAGTAAGACATGAAAGGCTTATTGGAATTTATTATCTTGATTAATACGGTCTTGAGTAGGATTAAGGAAAAGTCTAGGGGCCAGCAGTTTTGTTGAATTTTGGCCAGCATGTAGCCAGCAGAGAAAGGTGAGTCATTGGATGAAAACTCACATCAATCTCACACCATTAGATCATCATTGATGGCTATTTGATGGCTACCAATCACAAAAGTTGCTGGCCCTTAGCATTGCTCTTAAAAATAATAGTTAAAAAATTAAAATATTAAAAAACACAAACATCATTTGTTTTTTCTTTTAAACTCAATCTCATCCTATTAACGGACAATTATGTTGAAGAGAATATTTTATTTAAAAAAATGTGCATGACACGGTAGGTGTTGGGAGTGGCATGCAGAAAGAAAAGAAGGATGAACCTTAACAGACGATTTGACCATATTACCCCTGGACCCTCTTAAGAATTACACATAGACAAGGATGAACAAGTGTCCTGGGTGCTTCTGCCACTTCTTGAAGACCTCAATTCTCAGAAAAACCCGCACATAAGAGAAGAGAAGAAAGATCAAAGTGTTCAAACTTAAGATGAGGTGAAACTCACGCTCTCTCCTCTCATTGCCACGTGGAACTCCTCATAAAAACACGACACACCCCCAACAACATCGTCATCAATGTGTTATTCACTCTTCTTTTACTTCTTCTTCTTCTTCTTCCATATCAAATTTGCAGCCCCCACACACTTACTTTTTGTTGTGACATTCCCACTGTGTGAGTGAGTTTTCCTCATTTCTCAATTCTTATGTTTTTGTTTTGGTTTTTGTTTTTGTTCTCTCTTCTTGTTATCATTATCAGTAATCCTGTTAGGTACCCTGTCCCATTGTTTTTTGTTTTTTAACTCACAATTCCCATTTGGGGATGTGACTTTTGTTCACAAAGATTTAAGCTTTTTTGGTGTAGTTAGTTTCTTTTTTAATGTTTATCTCATTTTGTGTAATCATCATTGCTCTGTTCTCCTTGTTAGGTAGAGTTTGGAACTATTTTAAGGTTACCATCATTTCAAATTCTGATTTTCTGCCTAACTTGTTTCTGCATAATGCATGTCCTTTGTTTATTTTTTGATTCATTGTTATCATTATTCTAATTATTGTTGTTGTTATTTTCTTCCTCTTCAGAGAGAACTCTAGGTGTCTTCTGTTGAAGGCCTTTTCTTTCTTTCTTTCTTTCCCTTTGAGTTCAATGGAGGTAATGCTGAAAAAAAAGAAAATGTTGAATTTTTCTCCTCATGCAATGCAACAAAACTAATTAAGAAAACTTTGATTATTTCAGACAGTTTATGGTGAGGAACAGATGAAGTGCAGCAACAAAATAGACCTGACATTGAAGCTGTCACCTTGTGGTGATGAGAAAGAAGAAGAGAGGAGGAGGAAGCTGAAGAGGTCATTATCAGTGATGAAAGATGGAAGCATCACATTTCTGCCATGTCTGAACAGATCAAGCTCTTTGCCATCAGAGGCTGAGGATAGCAATGGCAAGAGAATGCTGCATGAAAGGCTTAGGAGGATTGCTATGGCTGTCAATGGTGCCAACTTCTTTCAAGTCAAGTCACTTTTAAATCCTTCCGGGAATTCAAACCATATGCAGGGTAACATGCTAACATACTAACATTTTTGTTGTTCTGTTTTGGTTGTTGTCAAGTGTTCCATAGAAATTGTGTTTTTGTTTCTGTCTCCAATATGTGCTACTTTCATGCAAATGTGGAAACTACATTATATATAGGTAGATCTATACTTGCGAAAACATGTGAGAGTTGAAAGTCCTAAGGGATAGAAACAGAACATTTCATTGGTTTGAATGTGCTAATCAAAGCAGGACAATTTTTATGAATAAAGAAATGCTATGGAGAATGAAAGTTAACTCCTTGTTAAGAAAGAAAGAATCTCTCTTATGTTAAGATCCATGACTTAACATTATAACTTGTTGATTTGTTAACTGTTGTGTCACATAATCCTGTTTACTGATTTGTGCAGATGCACATAAGGCACAATCAAGCTCAGCTAAAGGACCCAACCTCAACAACAATGCATCAACCACGAAAACAAATGATTCCATGGCTTCCAACAAAACAACAAACATCAATGCAAAGGCGGTCGACCTCATCGACCTCAACACCGAAGCATCAACCACAGAGCAAAACAATTCCTTGGCTTACAAGAAAACAACCACCACCGATGCAAAGGAGGCGGAAGGCCTTGACCTCGACACCAATGCATCAACAACGAAGAAAAATGATTGCCTGACTTCCAAGAAAACAATAAACACAGATTCAAAGGAGAAGATTCCAGACAAGAGATTCAAGCTAGGGAACTACTGCAGCCTGAAAGGGGATGTGATGGAGATCCTTAGGCAGATACCGAGTGTGACGACGACAGGAGACGGCCCTAACGGGAGAAGAGTAGAAGGGTTTCTTTACAAGTACAGGAATCGCCAAGCTTGCATTGTGTGTGTTTGCCATGGTAACTTCCTCACTCCAGCAGAGTTCGTTATGCATGCTGGTGGCAAGGAAGTCGAAAACCCAATGAAGCAAATCACTGTTTATTTCAGTCCATTCTAGAGGTAAGCAAGTTGGATTCATAACTATGAATCTTAGATTAGTATGTAGAGGGAGCGTGGAAATTGTCAATCAAAACTATCTTTTATTAGTTTAACTTCCATAATTATTCATGGTTTTAAAATTAAAAAAAAAATATCGCCACCCCATAATTCTATGCATGGATCAATCATATCCGTATACCACCAAATTGACCTAGTTTAAGGAGGTTCAAAAAGAGTGAGAGTAACAACAATATGTACCCTATCAGAATAGATTAATTTGTTTAATTTGTTTAACATCAGTTGTTAAGAATGAGTACAATATTTATTGTTTTTAGTCAATAATATTTAAAAGTGTTAGACTATTCGATTAAATGTGTTGCATTATTGGTTTAAAGTGATGGCTAATACAAATTAAAATTGTTAACCCTTGAATTTTTCTCTAATACTAATATCACTTTGATCAATTGGTTGGTTGTTTGGTTTAAGTTGCACAATTACCTTGCTCATCTATCATGTATATTCCTCATGGTAATAGTAACAATTTTTAAATACAGGATTCACATATCCCTTTGGATGAATTTGTTTGATTGATCACCGCAAATATATTATTCATTGATTAGTTAGTCTCTATCAAAGAAAACTCTAATCAAAGGTTGTTCTTTTTCGTGCTAAGCATTTTATTACTAGTAATTCAATTCTGCTATTTTTTACAAAAGCAATTCCTCTCTCCTAAATCTGAGTAATTGTTTATTACGTAATCACGAATAAACGTCCTACTAAAATATATCATAAAAAATTTTTAATTACGACGGCATAAATTAATCATAATCTATGCACGGATACGGGACACCATACGGACACGCGGATTTTAAAATCTTACATGATACGGGAACACGCATACATATAAAATATAAAGTATTTTTTAGATAAATTGTAGTGATATTTTGATATTTTATTGATATTAAAATATAAATTAAAATTTTTAATTATTTTTAATGTCTTATTTTAATTATATTAAGTATTTAAAATATTTTTTATTTTAATAAATAATAATATATACTATATTTAAATTTATTTTAAGAATATATGTTAAGAATAAGATTGGACACGTTGACACGTGATGGTATTTAGGTGTGCCAAGGCATGTCTGGAGAAGAATTTTTTATTTTTTATTAAGACACGGTTGGACACAGTAGACACACGTGTCGGACGAGTGTCAGTAAGTGTCGTGTCCAAAATGTGTCTGACATGCGGACACGACAACTCAGCGAAGTGTCCGTGCTTTATAGACCATAATTGATTACCAACAAATTTGAGATCCTACATTATATTAGAGTAAATGGTCGGAAGACGTTTAGAAATTCGGGAGTCAATGGGGTGAGGTGGTTGAATGCGATAAGGCGATAGAATCATGCAAATCTTTTAGGCTACGTTTGTTTGCTGTCTTAACCAGGAATTGACAAAGACACAATAGCACATAGACATGAACATACACAAATTTTTTATCTTGTTTGGTAATATTATACATAACAGTACACTAGTATCCACAAATTTATCAAAATGACAAATTTATCCTCACCAATAACATCATTGTATCCACAACTACCACCATCTATAGCCACCATCACCATCTACTACCACTATCAGATTTATTATCTTCATCATTATCTATAATTATCGAAAAAGCATTGATAAATTTTTAATAATCACCATTTATCTCAAAAAAAAAAAAGAAAAAAAAATAGAGAAGACAGAGGTAATAATCACATTAACCATAACTAAAATAAAAAAAAATCACAGGAGAATGAAAGAGACGAGGGAGATGGTGAGAGAATGAAAGAGACGAGGGAGATGGTGAGAGAAAGGGCAGAGAAAGGTGCTACGATTTTCTGGGGCACGAGCGTTGAATGGCGACCTTGACTTGTTGTATTGAGAGGGTTGGATGGTGTTGCGACTTGCTGTGGGTTGAACGGTGCTGTGACTCTATGTCGCGAGGGATGGACGGTGAGGGCGACAGATCTGGACGAGTGGTGGCAGCGATGCAGAGGCGGCGACAGAAGAAAATGGAGGAGACACAAATTTAAGAACACAACAAAGAAGAGTTCGGCGATGGAGAGAGAGAGGACCATCGGAGGAGGGAGGCATGGCGGCGACGACGAGATCTATGGCAGAGGAGAAGAATCTGGAGAGAGGTAGAGGACTGGCGGAGAAGGAAGAGGGAGTAGAGAAAGGGGTTAGGATAGGGTTGAGGTAGGGATAAGGTTGGAATTTTTGAAATTAACTAAGGATAAAAGTGGAAAAAATTGTGTCTCATAAGTTGTATCTCAGTATCTCAACTCTAAAGAAAGACATTGAAAACATGTATTTTGAGTGTATCTGTGTACCACCGTGTCTATTCAAAATTCGTATCTCAGCGAACAAATAGTAGACGTGTACCATCGTGTCTATGCCTAAGTAAACAAACGCGGCCTTAGTGTTGGTCGTGTTTTGATTGATTCGTGTATAATGGACTTGATCAATGAATAGATTCATATAACAATTGGGATTAGTGGTTTTGATGTGTTTGTGAAAGAAATTGGTAGTGAGGTATATGGAGTGGTGTATTCCTAGGAGTGTAATCACGTAATGGAAGGAAGAGATCATGCTTCAAAGAATGGAACAGAAAGCCTAGTGATACTAGCTGGAAGCCGTCATTAGAGGGTTAGAGTGCGACGGACGAGATAGTGGTGGACGTGGTTAGAGAGTATGAGAAGGACAAGAGTAGGATAGTAGTTCCAGATATGGATTTGAATGAATGGAATAAAACTATTTCAAAAAAGGAAATGGATCAAAAGGCATTAAAGGGAGTTACTAAGGGTGTGGAATCTAAGAGATTTGATGCGGATAGTGAGAATTCTGACCAAACAATCTCTTGTAGCTATGAATATAATGGTGGAAGATCAAATTTAAAGAGTAACACTAATAATAATGAGATAATATGTGGAAGTGTGAGGCCCATTACACCAAATCATATGAGGAAGAGCTCAACATGCAGTTTGGGCCAACAAATCATAAGCCCAAATGAAGAAAGGGACTATGGACTGGTTTTGGACAAGTCTCAAGGAATGAAGCATGGGCTGATCTTGGAGTGCTCTCAAGGAATAGATCAAATCAGAGATGCATGGGCAGGTATAACAATGCATCCCCTCATCTGTCAAATTCAGCAGCGCAGCCGGAGAATGCTCAGGTCGCGCATGGTGGTCGCAATACGGTGGAAGAGGATGGAATCGGACATGGTTCAGGAACCCAGATCATGATAAGAAGTGAAGGGGACGTCTCTTTTGTCGTAGACGCAGTGACATCGAGATTGAGAAAGGGGAAACAAGTCATGATGCCGTCAATGGAGATAAATGCTAGAACATCTAAGAGGCCGTGGACAGATGAAAAAGGAAGCAACAAAATATAGAACCAAAGGGAAGAATATCAAGAGTGCGACTGTTGTAAGGAAGCACAAGTTGAAGAGGCTCACGGTGTGTCAAACTTGAGAGGTATAGCAACGACTCTAGTGATGCATGTTCAGATGAAAAAGAAGAACAATATAGTGATGGAGAATCAAATAACTCTGGTATGGATGCAAGCAATGTTATGAAGAACGAGGAAGAACGAAAGAGATGGGAGGAAGACATGGATGAAAACAGAAAAGTATGGAAGTTTGTCACAGAGACAGGGGCCATTCAGTATAACGATGATGATGACATTGTGGCTATCTTGCAAGAGCAGAATGAAACTTTAGCGATTAAAAGAAGATTTGCTAAGCAAAAGGAGAAGGCAAGAAGGAGCCGACCAAAGAATTGCAGAAAAGTGTGTAATAAGAACTCAAATGATTTTTAGTTCTTGGTATTGAGTTTGGTGAAATTATTTTTTTTTTAAAAAAAAAAAGCAAAAGCCCGTAAGATGGATATGCTAGGATTAATAGAGACAAAGAAGCAGGTTGTGACAAAACTTGATGTAAAAAGAATTTAGGAAAATGAAGAAGTGGGATGGGAATTTGTGGAGTCTGAAGAACATGGGGTGTATTGTTAATGTGGGATGAAAATATTTTTAGGATGAAAAACTGATACAAAGGAGAAAGGTGGATGTGTGTAGAAGGAGGTAAGGGAGAAAATAATTAATGGGTTGTGAATGGTACTTGGGAGGTTTATGGCTATAGTGTGGTAGTTTGAAAGGCACATTTCAAAGGCTATTTTCGGTTTCAAACCAAAAAGGATCTGTCATAAGGGAATATGAATTTTGGGATAAGATAGAGTGGGTTTGGAACTTTAGTTGGAGAAGAGAACTACTATACCAAGAAAACTGAAACTATTAAATGAACTACATGGTGTTTTGCAATTGACAAAGCTGTTAAGAGATATAGTCATATAGAGGTCATTGTGGTGTGAAAATTTGAAAAACTATACTCTACTACTATCTCCTTTGTACAAGTGTTACAGGAAGAGACAATACCATAAGACATGTCAAGTTTTAGTTTCACTAAAGATACATGGAGAGGATTGGTTGCGTCGGGAATTGAATTATTTACTTGGTTTGTCTTAGATAATAGTGTCAATATTAAGGATAGATTGAGTAGATTGGGTATAATTGAGAAAAATGATTCTGAATGTGTGGTGTGTAATAAGGATGTTGAAAGTATATACCACTTATTTGTTACGTGTGAGTTTTTGTGGCAGGTATGGTGTGCTTGGATAATTGACGCTAGAGGCATTTGGACAATACAAGGACCAACGAAGAAGCATTTTGAAAGTTGGTTGGATTGCCTTTGATCAAGGATCACTGGAAAAATGGTTGATTGAGTTATTTTTCACTTTTGGTATATTTCAACGGAGAGAAACCAGTGGATTTTTTCACAAAACGGCTATACTTGCTGCGGTGGTTATTGCTGACTCTTTTGAATGCTATAAGGCATGGAGTTGTCTTATTTCTTTTTGTTGTTGATGGCGATGCCGGAGATAATGAAAAAATTGAAGTTGTTATTCTACTCTTTTATTTCTGTTTATCTTCTGTCTAATGTTCCACCTTATTGTGTTGAGCTCTTTTTATTATTTTTTTAACTAACATCTTCATAATTTTATGTATCTAATATTTATAATAATATATCTATTACATCTATAGTATATATTTATTTCAATAATAATAAATGAATAAAAAGTAAAAACAAAAGTCAAATTAACCTTATTTTTAATTTGTAATCGTCCTCAACGTTTCAGTTGTTCTCATAAAAAAAGTGTTTAAAGACCCACAAGCGGGCCACCACAAATGTAGAAATAGAAGTTCTAAAGTAAAACTAAAAGAGAGGAGGATCATGTTCATTAGTAATCATGTTGGCTGCTCCACCAATTCAGATGGGAGAGAAAGGAAGATTTTTGACAGTTGGAGTGGAGGAGTCCAGGAGAGTTTCATCAACTCAGGCACCAGAGGTTTTTAGGTCCTCAGTAGGGATGGTCTCAGCCTCAGGAGAAACAATTTTTCCATCAATCACGACTTTGTCGGGATCAATGAGAGTGAGGTCGACCTCGGACGCAAGAACCTAAAATTGAGCCTTTAGATTTTCAGCTATCTCATCTATCCCCAGAGCCACCGATTCCTCTAAGTACATGTGCTCTTCCTTCAACCTGGCAAGTTCTTCTTTCAAATCCAAATTTTTCCCAAATACGCAAGTATAACTCTCCTCAGCCTTCTTCTGCAATCCCTCTATCAAAGCACAAGCCACCTTGGACTGCTTCACCCTCTTGTGTAGTTTCAAAAGATTGGAAATAACAACTTCTTTCTTAGCTTCCAACCTTGACTTGGCCTCCTGTAGAGAAGTGAACTCAGCACGGAGGTCGATCAACTCTTTCTGGATAGTACCAAACGGAGTTTCCTCCAATTGCTTCACAAGGGTTGAACACACCCTTGCTGTCCAAATACCCCTCGAGCCAGTTCCTCTAAGTGTCTTTTGAAAGAGACATCATCCATGCTTATAGAACTATAAGGAAGGATATATTTCTCACAAAAGGCGGAGTTTCCTCCAATTGATTCCATGTCTTTTATTAATTTTATTATGTCTTAGTGCAAAATTCATCTTTTGGATACTACTTTGAGTTTTTTTGTTTTTCCTATGATTTTAGGTGATTTTTGGGCAATTTTGGCAAAGTCTTGATCAAGGATGAAGAAAGGATAGCAGATGCTGTCAGATCCTGACCTTTGTGTATTTCAACGAGCATATCTTGAGCGACAGAGGTCTAATTGGCATGTTCTTAACGATGTTGGAAAGTTAACTTCTAGAACTTTCCAGAAATATATGATAGTCTATACTTCTCTTCTAGATCACTGCTCCTAACTGGCGTTGAACATCCACATCTGGAGTTCAATGCCCAAGAAGAACCAAAGCCCAGGTTGAACGCCCAAGATTGACGTTCAACACCACCAAGGGACCAAGGGAGCACGCACTCACCCCCTAACTGGCGTTCAACGCCCATACTCCAAGATGAACGCCAGGCTTGGACTAGCACAAGACCCAAGTGGGCCCAAAGTGGATTTCAGCACTCCTTAGCTTAGTTTCGTTTATCTTTGTATATTTTAATTTTAAATTAACATATTTTAGAGTTAGCATCTCCTATTTAAAAAGTAGATCACCTAGGTCTAAGGAGGTACACACGGATATACAGAATACTACTTTGAGACCTTAGTTTTCTCTGTAAATTATGAGCAACTAAACCTCCTAGGTTAAGGTTAGGAGCTCTGCTAATTCCTATGGATTAAAAATGTTACTGTTTCTATTTCAATATATGTTTGATTCCATTATATGATGTATTATCGTTCTTCATCCAAACGAGACTGGGTATGTCCCTTTCTCTACATGAGTTCTTGTGAGTCCTAACCTGGATAGTATTGAGCTAAAGCTTGAGAATACATCACCTGAACCAATAATTCATCTGGGCTAATCGAGGATATGTGATATATAATCCGGTTAGTTATGGGTGATGAGGTTTTTGTGGCGCTAAGGCTAGAACATTGAGCTTCATTCTCTGATCCGGAAAATCTGACCTTGTCTGTGACGTTTTGAGTAGGATCACAAAGGAGAATGAATTGCGTGAGCTTCACCCTCGTTCATATTGAATGACCACTGACAACGGCATTTGATATGAATTAGAGGAGATTAACTTGATGAGAAGACATGAGTTAATCACTTACAGCTTTGCCATAGAATGAATTATTCATTGTTAAAGTAGTCTGTAAGAAGTATTAATCCAGAAAGATAAAGCATCTCCAAAGCCTTAACTGATTTCTTATTATTGTTTCTACGTTAACCCATTATTGCTTTCTTTACTATTTGTTTTATGCGCATTCAACAACAACTATCTTTCTATTCTCCTGACTAATATCTGTAGGATAACCATTGATTGTTCAATCCAACAATCCTTGTAGGATCGACTCTCACTCACTTGAGGTATTACTTGGACGACCCGGTGCACTTGTCGGTGAAGTTGTGCGAGTTCAATTTCGCACACCACCTGTCGTGCATTCTGAGATAGAATAAAAGGATTGTAGTGCCTATATTTCCTGGTTACATTAACTTCAGTGATATTGTAGTCCTTGTACTTTTGTGTTCCTTGTCGCGAACTTGGATCATACCATTCACATTTAAACACACACACCTTGTACGTAGTGCGACAGAAATACTCTAATTGAATTATGTTATATAACACACCAAACCATCAGAATGACCACCGCCTGAATCTCCACAAACCCAAACTCTGGTGTTATCTGTTTTCTTTTCAATTGACCACTATAAATAATGGAACCGATATCTATTAACATTCTATATCAGGTAGCTAGTGCCCTTATTCATTGGGTCTCAACTAAGTATAACTAGTTCTGAATCTATTGTGTCAGTTAGATGCACGCTGACGTATTCTCTAAACCAACTTAAAAAATTGTTCAATGAGGTATCTTGATTTGCCTCTTGGAATAATCTATATGATAGAATAGGATAAAGAAGTTTTGATTAGATTAAGAAATTAGTATCTTACTGATTACAATATTTACGAAGACTTAAAAAACTCACATTAGGTAGGGTGAAATTTGGTCACAGTTAAGCAACATATGCAGATGCGCGGCATCAATTTCCTTCTGCTCTAACCAATAGTCACTGTTCACACCAATTGCAGCTCCTCCCGAGCAAAAATTGGGCTGTTGTTCCACATGACAAGGATTCTCCCCTCTCATTGTCCGTTGCAACCCTTGTTCTACGTGACTCAACGTGAGGCTAAAAATAGAAAGAGCAAAATGCAGATATTTTTTTAGCTAGGAATGCTTTGCAGATGCTGTCCTCAATTCGAGTTCTATTCTTCACGGTGCTCTTGAATGGACCAATCCTCTCAAATGGGTATATCCACCGAAATTGGATCGCCCACATAGTATTGCTTCGTACGGTAAGTGGATTGCTAAGTGTTTCATAACGTCAAAAAAGGATGGAGGGAATATCTTTTTTAGCTTACAAAGTATGATGAGAATGTTCTTGTCCATGACTGTAAGATCATTAATGCTAAGTTTCGTAGCACATAACTCCCTAAAGAACTCACTTATTTCTGTAAGAGATTTTTAGATGTTGGTTAGAAGTTCTCTGAATGCGACAGGAAGCAAAAATTCCATGAAGACGTGACAATCATGACTCTTTAACCTAGCAAGCCTATCCTGTGGTATGTTTGCACATCTGCTCAAGTTAGAGGTGTAACAATCAAGAAACCTTAATCCTCTAATCCACTTACAAAAATTTTGTCTTTGCTAATTCATTAGAGCGAATACCGCCTTTAGTTTAGCTCACCGTCCGTTATCAAGTCTCTTTAACTCAGATCTGGCCGCTTGCAAATGTCCACCAAGTCTAACCTAGCCTTATCGTTGTCCTTTATTCACTCATTGTCTATTACAGTGTGCATGATATTATCAAACACGTTTTTTTCAATGTGCATCACATCAAGACAATGTCGAATCAAGTTATCTTTCCAATAAGGCAACTCATAAAATATACTCTATTTAGTCCAATTATGCTCCTTTCCATATCTCGGAGGTTTTAGACCTTCTCCGTTATCAATGATCTTTTGGAATCTACTGACACGGTGCCAAACTTACCTACCACCTAATCTCACGGGTGTCTCTTCTTATTCAGTTTTATTCTTTTTGAACGAGTCCTTGTTACGTTGAAAATGATGATTCACGTTGAGTATTCTTTGATGGCAATCAAACCACAAATACTTACCGCCATTATTCAACCAAAATGCCTTTCTATCCTCCATACAAATGGGACACCATTTTTTCCAGAATGGACCAACCTGATAATATGCCGTATGTAGGAAGTTGTTAATTGTCCACATCAACATAGCCCGCAGTTGAAAGTTTGTCTTTGTCAAAATATCATACATTACTACACCATGGACCCTCAACTCGATTAACTCATTCACCAAGGACTGCAAAAAGATATTTGTTTTGGCCTTTGGATTGCTAGGATCAGGTATGATGCAAGTTAGGAACATGTATGGGTCCTTCATGCACATTTTGGGACTCAGGTTATAAGGTGTCATGATTAGAGGCCAACAAGAGTATGCTTTGGCAAAATTGAAATTTCGTGCGAACTCGTTAGAGCACAAATCTAGTGTAAGGTTTCTAGACTCGCTCGCAAATATAGGATGGACCCGATCAAAATTCTTCCAAGTTTCTACGTGTGACGGATGCATCATGATTTTATCATCTCTCTTGTTGTTACTATGCTAGGTCAAGTGAGGGGCTAAACTCACTGATGCATACAATCATTTTAGCTTGGGGATTAAGGGCAAGTAGTGCATCTATTTCATTGGAATTCTCTTTAAATGATGTCTACCAATCTATTCTCTCTCAACTAGAAGCCTCAGTGATCTACAAAATCTGCATTCAGTTAGGTCTGCATCTGTATTGTAATACAGCATACATCCATTCACACAACAATAAATTTTCACCAAATTTAGACCTAATTTTGAAACTAGCTTCTTTGCTTCATAATGGCTTCGGAGGATGCCAGTGGACCCGACAATTACCAATTTGTTGCAAAGGGTAGCCCACTTATGAAAATACTCTTTGGTATGATTTGACTCTAACTTAATACTCATCATTTTGACACATGCAAACAACTCCGAATAAATGCACTCATCGAACAAATATTTTGCAGCAGATTCTAAAAGATGAAAAATCTCTTTGCCTCCAGGTTAGGCTCTTCTTCAACCTCTTCCAATTCTGTAACACTTGTTGTATCAAACACCATGATATGTGCTTCAAATATTTGTGATATGAAAAGATCAAATATTATTTAAAAGTTATTAGTTTATTTTGATGTATTTTGATTTTTGTTTATTTAGTTATTAGATTGAGTTTTATATTTGTGGGATTTAATATTTTCTTGGTTTTAACCTAATAAGAGGTTATAAATACCTCTTTAGCTATTGTAGTTGCAGTACTGAGTGATTAGAGGTGCCAAAGCACTTTTTTGGTTTCACAATGAAACCATGGTGTGGACAAGTGAGGTTGAGTGAGTCCCTCTCTTGTTGCACGGGAAATTGGGTAGAAGGTTGAGGAGTCCCTTCGATTCAATTACCAAACTATGATGTGGACAAGTTAGCTTGAGGAGTCCCTTTCTTGTTGCATCAAGAAATTGGATAGAAAGTAGATTGATTCTCTTTGTATCCAATTTCAATCTATCCCTTTTATTTTCTATTTCAATTTTAATGTATCTTTCTTGTTCAATTTTAATGATAATCAAAAAGGATAAACAAAATGACATGAATTGAAATTGAATAAGAAAGATACATTAAAATTAAAACAGAAACAAAAAAGATAGGTTGAAATTAAATACAAAGAGAATCACTCTATTTTCTATCCATTTCTTGATGCAACAAGAAAGAGACTCTTCAACCTAATTTGTTGACATCATAGTTTGTGAATTGAATTGAAGGGACTCCTCAATCTTCTACCTAATTCTCCGTGCAACAAGAGAAAGACTCACTCAACCTCTCTTGTCCACATTATGGTTTCATCACGAAACGAAAAAGTGCTTTGGTACCTCTAATCACTTAATACTACGACTACAATAGCTAAGAAGGTATTTATAACCTCTTATTAGGTTAAAACAAAGAAAACTCTAAAACTCATAAACATAAAGCCCAATCTAGTAACTAAATAAACAAAAATCAGAATACATCAAAATAAACTAATAACTTTTAAATAATATTTGATCTCTTCATATCATAAATATTTGAAGCACGTATCACACCATCTAGTTGTATCTCTCTTGGTTAGTTTCCCAAGTCATTTCTTTCATGTTTAGGTCTCTCACCACCCGCACCCTCGTTGATCAACAATCGGACCTATTCAAATTAGAGGTATACCAGTTAATTCCCTACTCGTCCACTTCTCCATGTTTCGTCCACATCCAATAGCTACCCTTGAACCCGTTACGGTAGAGGTGAAGTATTATGTCCGCAGGTCCTAACCACTTAGTCAGCCAACAATTTTGACATGGACATCTAGATACCCCTTCAGATCTAAACGGTTTCATACTGAACACATGCGCGACAAACACATCAACGCCCTCAAAAAATTCAGGTTTTAAACCTCCCACGTTCACCGTTATTCCTATCATACATCCATAGGCGATGACTTGAAATCATATTGAAACACACACCTTAGAATTCAACGAACAACACAAATTATTAATTTTTTTAGAAAATTCGATAGAGTGTACTCTATAATTAGAATCTCCCGCCAAATACAATTATCATTTTCTGACAAACCAAACATGTTTTAAACAATTTAAACGATAATTTGGCAGAACTTCTCCTTAATTTAAAGACATCCATCAAATAAATATAACAGTTGTCATAGAAAAATAGTTGCAGACATAAATTATAACATACATGCATTCAATAAAACATCAAATCCGAACCATCCTAGTGCACAACCCCTTATAACTCCACAATTTTCTAGCAAACAAGGGTTTAGAGAAGGCGCCACTACGCGATCTTTTCCCATTTCCATCCTAAAATTCTATCCTAGGAAAAATAAGTCCAACATAAAATTTAAAAAATTCATTATATTCAGAGATAGAAAACCAACTTTGAATATTACCACACAAACTAATAAAAAGGACAACGTATTAAATTCACAAGACAAAACTAATTCAAAACCTAATATAAAAGAATAAGTAAAACTTATTATTCTAATTAATTAAAACCTAATTCTAATTTTACCAAACTAACAAGAGGCATGACAAAAATAAGCGACATAAATTTAATACAATTGAAAGAAATTCATTCACTAAACTCAACTAAATTCTTCCAACAACTCAAACACTCTTAATCTCACCTTACTTAACCTACTCTAACATTATTTGAGTTTTACATCCATTAAATTAAGCCAACAAATCCTAATCACATACTTCATTAAACAAATTTAATCACTGATTTACTTAAACCCTAATAAAATGATAAAGTCACAAATTAATATGTAAAAATAAAATAACCATACCAACAATAAATCCGATGATAGTAACTACAGGGTCTCTTAACGTAGTGGTGACAAAGGCGGCAGTTATGGCAACCACGGTGGATGATGTAGCGGAGACACAACAACAGCAGAATCGACGACGACGTGCATCGGCGGCTTCAGTGGATACTCCAGGCAGCAGCGACGATGACGATAAGGTCCCGACGAGATCCCAATGGTGGCGATGGTTCGGACAAGTGAGGGAAAATGGTTACGCTTTTGAATTTTAACCCAATTTTACTGATAGTAAATCACCAAAACAACGCATTTCATTAAATTATTATACCGAAGAAAAATATACCGACGAAAAATCCGATAGTAATATTGGTATCATTGAGTTATATTTTTGTGCCAATAATTACCAGCGGCTTAGCGACGGAAAATCTCTTCCGACGATAACCTTTTATGGCGACGAATTTCTCCTCCTTTCCGTCGGAAAATCCATCGGTACAGGTCGACGCTAAATTCGACGGTAATTCCGACAATACTCAACGTTTTTCTTATAGTGCATCTACGAACTGACGGAAGGTACTTTAGACGACATGCTGAGAACTATTGAACGAGACATAAAGGGTTATATCTGCAAAAATTTAATATGAAGCTATCATTGCAAAAACTCACGAGCTATAAATCGAGAACAACAACACGATATTTAAAGTACACAAAAAAGTCAGACCATCCTTAAGGATGGGACATTCAACCTACTCTACTAGAATACGAAATGACGTCATTACTTAAGATAAAAATAGCACCATTTGGCGGCAAGATAAAATCCCAGAATTCAACACAAGCTAAGAATCTACAATTTTTACAAAGATTTTGCAAACAATAACAAAATCCATAACAAAGGAATAACAAACAGAAATGATAATAGAGAATCTATCACTACAAGAGCAACCAAAAGACCATTACAATGGCAACAAATAAGAAAATCTCTATAAACAAGTAGCAAGAGACCATATTTTTGAAAAGGCCATATTTTTAGAAGCATAAAGGTTTCACCCATAAAAAATATCAACCAGCAACGGCAATGAAGAATAAAAGGAAAAAAAAACTAACATTGATGAAGAACAGGAGGTAAGAAAAACGCAGGCAGTAGCAAAGCAAACAGACGATCCCAAAACACCTCAAGAGACACAAAGATTCAAAACAGAATTTCAAGATGGAGAAATCTTGATGATCAACGGAAATTGAATCACGGAGAAGAAGAAGGAAAGTTTGATAGAAATGAAGTAAAAGTTTTAGAAGTTGAAACGAAAAAGAGGAAAGTGAAAAGAATTACGTTTATATAGCCACTAAGGGCAAAATGGTAATCTCATCCTAACATGCACAGTTACCAAGGTAACTGAAAAGACACGCAAACGGTTACGAAAAGACGTATAAAAACACGTCGAGTACCCGACCTGATTTTAAGGAAGGCCGTAAACTCGACACGATGGAGCAAAAGCTACAAGAGATCAAGACCGACTTAGAAATACTTGAACCCGATCTAGTGAAGCTCGGTCTGAAGTAGAGGCACTATTCATATCCTGACTCACGACTTAGCCAGACCCAGAAGGGATAAAATCCAATCAACACTCTACAGATAAAACTCAGCTTTACCTGATCCCTTAGAGATTGGACATGGCGACATGGGCCTTGCTCTACTTATCTAGATAAGTAACTAACTTATATAATCTCTTCTACTCATTTAGAAAGGAGATCTCAACAATCTCCCTAACTAAAGGGAGTAACAAATCCACCATCCAAAGTGAAACTAATTCAAATGTGATTATTGACTCTACATCTACACTTATAAATATCCTAATATCCTCAGATATATTTTGAATTCCAATATACTAAAAATCTATCTAAAATTCTTACTAAGTTAACCATCAGAATCTCTTGCAAGTATCATCTCCCATCTTTGCTTACAAATAATTTGGACAACTTCATTTTGTCGGAGAGGATGTTAGACCAATCTCTCATAGAAATTTAAACCTCACGTTCAGATTCAAATTTATCCGTTTTATGTAATCCTTGGAATAGAAATCTTATTTAAAATAGACAAATTGTTAAATCTGACGAGCCTTCTAAAACTTAAGGAAGAGACAAATTGAGGACGAATATGTTGATTTTCAAATTTCATAATATTTCATTGTCTTAACTCATGTCAACTCGGTCGCGTGTAATATGTTGTTACCTAAATATCAATATGTAAATTAAAGCAATTCACTTCATTAAACAAATGCTAAACGGCATAAACAGTCCAATATGGCATATAAAACAAAAACAAAATTAATAATCCAATATTTGTAACGAAAATTGTCATGTCCATGCCTGCACTATTTCTTCGTTGTCTTACCACCCCAATGCCAAAGAACTGCTTTTTTCGGTGACCCAACCTATCCAATTTAATCCAACAATTTGTTTTTGTACATTAGAGGCCCAAAGGCCGAAAAGGCAAACAAAGAAAAGAAACCAAATCAACTACCACGGGGGAATAACACCCCACTTCTATCAGCGACTAACTTTATGGAAATAACAATAGGAGGAGTTTCAAAATGTTCTTCTACTCTGGACTCCATTATCAAATTCGCGAGCCCATCAGCCACATGATCCGACACAGCTTCTTGGTCAAGAGGGGATGCTTATTAGGTGGGTGCTCAATCAAATAATATTGACTTACCTTTTCTTTCTGTTTTTGGGAACAAGTCTTGCACAAACAGGCAACAAAGTGACACACGAAAAAAAACCCTTCACATATAAGTTGAAATGTTTATATATAAAACTTGAAAAGAAAAATAATGAAATACTTATTTTATATTTACATGGCTTATTAATAAAAATGAATGAATGAATAAAGTCTATTTGGTTAGATAATTTACTTGTATAATAATCATGTGATTAGCACGTACAACATAATTAGTTTAACAAATTGTCAAAAAAAAAAAATAAATAAATCATAAAGGAGGTCAAAAACATTAATTTATAGTAGTACATGACATGTTCAATATGTAATTATTTATGCTGAAATAACTATATTATCATTTTAACTAATATTGCTATATAGTTTAGTTTTAATGTATTGATAATATAAGGAGTTTTATATAGTTATTCAATCAAATTCATAAGTTTATAGATTTTCAAGTGATGAATTTAAAAATTAATTACTTTCATTGATATGTCAATATAATACATAATCAGATATTTGGATAAAATATTTTTATACCATTAGTGAATGAAAAACCTTAAAATAAAAACTATAGTCTAACTTAATATTTAAGTTGTTATTGTCTCACAAATTATAATATTAAATACTCTGATCTCATTTTGAATATAATTTTAATGTGTATAAACACAAAAATAACCGCTAAATATTTGTATGGATCGGAGTTGACTTGACTCTTATAATTTTAGAGTAGCAAATAACCATAATAAAAAATTAATACAGTTATAGACACAATTATTTTTAAATTAAATTTTTAAAATTGAAAGTAAATAAATAAATAAATTAGTTTTAAATTCATTCCTATCTTAATTTGATCACTTAATCATAATTGAATTTTGAGTAATTACCTAAATCAGTTCCTGAAATTTTTAAAATTGGACACTTTAGTCCCTCAAGTTTTAAAATACACAAAATAATTCTCAACATTTACTTTTGTTAGACAATACAGTCTCCTTCATTAGCTACTAACGATTATTGTTGATGTGAAATATTGACTTGCACATGTGGCTGTTAAGTGTCCACTATCCGATATAGACAAATGAGTCCCGAAAATGAAGTACAAAACAGTTCTGAAAGAATTTAAAAAATCTCAAAACAGTCCCTAAAAAATTTTAAAAAATTCAAAATAGTTCCTTCAAATTATTTACATATAATTATTTTTAAATTGATAAATTTTAATTTTTAATTTTTTATCTATTTATCTCTAATTTGATTATTCATATATACAATATTATTCATTTTCAAATCCTAAATTATATACTAATTTTGAAGTTTTCCAAAATAATAATTTAATTTGTAAGTACCATATTCTATGGTCATTTTTAATGATGAAGAAGATAATGAGCTAGCTAGTGAAAAATTTTATTTAACATAAATTTTTTCACGTAACAAATTGAGAATATTTGTGCAAATGCTTGTGAAGGTAACACTTTAAAACTTACATGCAATGCAAACTAAGTCATTTATGAAGTAAAATTTGTAAGTTTTGGTTAATTATAAGGTCAATGTGGATGATTTACAAAATCTCAATGTAATGTGAAACTCCTAATACTTTACAATATTTGAAGAAGAAATGTCTTGACAAATTCAAGTATTTTGTTCATATTTTTTTTAAAGTTTTGGGATTCAATAGGCTTGCAGTTAAAGCAATTTGTGCTACTACAATTAATAGTTATATCAAGAAAAATGGATTTTTCACTTATAAATATTTTTTTAAGTTTATTTAGTACCAATATCTTAAGAGTTTAGATATATAAGTTTATAATAATGACATTTATAATGCAACAACTTCTTAGATTTATTTGTTATTATTGTGGTAGTTTTACATCACTTCGATGTAAGTATCATATGTTAATGATTAAATAATGTTATTTCCTATAACATTTTAGTGTTAATGAATAAAATTATCTTCTAGTTTATATTTTGTTATCTTTTCAATTCTTTATTTATTATATATATTTTCAATAATATTTTATTGTTTTGATTAATAAAAGTATTACAAGATATTGACTTTTGAAAAAGATTAAAAATATTTGAAGAGACTATTTGGAATTTTAAAATTTTTTCAGGGATTGTATTGAGATTTTTCAAATTTTTTGGAGAGTATTTATACTTCACCTTAGAGATTGATTTGTCCGGCTTGCATACATGGTCACTTAACGGTCACATGTGCTAGTTAGCATTTCACGTCAGTAGTTACCATTAGTGACTAACGGATGAAAATTGTATTGTCTAACAGAAGTAAACATTGGAAACTATTTTGTGTCATTTAAAACCTGAAAAACTAAAATGTTCGATTTCAAAAATTTCAAGGACTAATTTGAGTAATTATTCTTGAACTTTTAAAACTCATTCTTTCAAATTTTCTTAATTTGATTTGCACATAGAAGTGTTTTTAATATGTATTAGAACTAACTTTTTAAAAAATAGACGTTGCAAGTTTTATTTTATCTAAAGTGATGCAAGAAAGGACCATTTTATTCTTGGATGGTGAATGAAAAGGACTATAAGGGATAGCTGAAAAAATATAGATTAGTAAGCTCAGAGGCTGCCTTATGATGAGAAGGACGAATCAGCCCTGCGGTAAGTGTGTTGTGCTTGTGCGTGTCGCAATAGCTGTTATGTCAGAAATGGTTAGAGGAGACCTGTAATCTGTATGCTGCAGCGGCGAGTAAGATGCATAATCACATCTGCGACATGGATCACAGTAGATGACCGGCCGTGTCGATGTACATTAGATCCAGTAACGGTCGTCGTGTAATTTTCGCCTAGGATAGGCCCGCCGTGCTTCATCCATGTTCAAGAAGGGGATATTATGGCCGGAGATGCTATGGCCGTGGAGTTGCTGTGTCGATCGTTGATTGTGGTTGTTAGATTGTTGATGTCTGTCAGTGCCGCTACGTGTTTGCATAGGCCACTAGCAGTGGCGAATCCAGAAATCTTATAAAGAGGGAGCGAAAACAAAACATTAAAAGTGTCATTAAAATTTAAAATAAAAAAATAATTATATATTTTA
>NC_029794.2:122190739-122192640 GCF_000816755.2 Arachis ipaensis
GGTTTGAACCCATGTCTTGGAATATAAACTATCTTCTTTTAATCATTAAACTAAAAAATATATTGTAAAAATTTTAAATATTATATTAAATATATTTTAAGTTTTAAAAATTTAGGGAGACATGGTCCATGCTGGTCCCTAAATCCGCCTCGGGCCACTGGAATGTGGGTATTTAAGGTGATATATTCTTTTTGATGATGATGTCGATGAATAGAAGCCTTATGTATAAGAAAAATTGTGTATAACCAATAGTATTGTTCGATTATATGATGTGTTGAGAGATAATGCGTAGTTATCAATTAGAAGTGTGATTATTAGTTGATAAATTGTCAATATATGTGTAATTAATGGAACTAAATGAATATGAAATTTGTTATAGACATGATCGAGAATTGGCTTAAATAGACAAAATTACGAATTTTTGTTGTGAGTTTTTAGGAAAAAAATCTTTTTCAATGATTTTTTTTAAAAGATAAAAATAATTTTATATATTTAAATATTTTGTGCAAAAAAAGTCCATGTCATCACACCATACTGGACATTATGGACTTCTTCCAACTTTCATACAAACTTGCCAATGAAGAAACAGGTTAACGGTCCACCATGCCCCGATTTACCTTCATCTTCACAACATTCCTCTCTCCCATAATCTCATCTCTTCATATATTTTATATTATATCTTAATGGTTCACAGGTATGGCATACTGAACTTCCAACATAGTACATTACTTCACCTGAAACGCTTCCAAAATTATATACTTATTGAATTGACATCTCACTTAGTTAATTATAAAAAATGTAACTAAAAATGCAATCATCCCATTTTTTAAATTACAAAAATAGTTGTATCTTAAAATTTTATTAATCCAAATGGTTATTTACATCCAATCTCTTGCATTTATATCTAAATAAATGCACATAAAAGCATAAATTATACATGTAATTTACTCTACTCAAAATAAAAGAGACAAGCGAAGGAAAAAATTCATCTATGAAAAAAGATTATACAAATAATAGAAATGACAAATATTAATTATACACTAACGATCTTAAGATTGATTTAGCTTAAAAATAGTCAATAATATAATAACATAAACACATACTTGAAATAAAAGAATGAATTAATGAATATAAAGTATCACAAGTGATAGAAAAAAAAATATTTTTTATGTTTTGTTGAATATAAAAACAAAATAATATAAAAAAAATTTTACTCCTCTCCCCAGCGAGTAAGGGTGGTAAACGGGTCTAAACTCGCCGGATTGACCTGCGTAACCCGCCAAAAAAGCGGGTCGAACTGGAAAATCAGGACCGTTAAATAACAAAAATTTGCCTAACTCGCACCGTGGCGGGGCGGGACGGGCTTTCCTGCCGGGCTAAGGTTTTTTTTAGTGAGGGGGTATTTTTGTAATTTTTTGGCCAAAACCTAACTTTTTCGAACCTGACTTACAAGAGTATGAAGATAAAAATTGAGTGTTCTGTATTATGTTTATGTTACTTTGGAGACAATATGTATACTTATGTTTTGGATTATGTTTATTTTGCTTTGGAGAGAATATTTATACTTATGTTTTGGATGAAAATGTGATTTATAATTATATTTATTAGATATTTATAATGACAAAGAATTTAATATTTGTGAATATAAAAAATATAATTTTTTATGCCATTAGAAATTATAAATTTATTAATATGGTTGTGAAATTATATATATTATTTAGTAGTTAATAGTAAAAAAAAAAAAGAGGAATTTTGGCGGGCTTAGCCCGTCAGCCCACAATTAGGTGGGGCGGGACGGGCTTCCTTACTTGCCACCCTTACCTGCGAGATGCTAAAATGACACTCCCCTCCCCTCTATTTTATAAATGTACACCCCCCTCCCTTCTAACGGTTAAAAAACC
>NC_029794.2:122193031-122196287 GCF_000816755.2 Arachis ipaensis
TATCAATATATATTAATTGTTATACATATTAATAATAATAAAAAAACTTTTATTTAATGTTAAAATAATATATATTGATATCGAAAATTAATAGTAAAATATAAAAATAATTATTAACGAAAATTTTAGTAAAATTATAATTTAATAATTAAAAAATTATTAAAAAATAGGTATTTTAAAAAAAATAATTTAATTATTAATTTTTTTAAAAGTATTTTAATAAAAATACAATTTAATCAATAAAAAATAATTTATTAAAGAGTATTTTGGTAAGTAAAATTTAATGATAAAAAATAAATTTTTGCTAATGGGTATTTCTTTAAAAACTAATTTATTTTTTCTTAAACAATGAATAAAGTTAATATTAGTTAACACAAAAAATTTAAAATGGACTAAAAAAAATTTTTTAAAAGTTAAAAGAAAGAGAAATGTATATTTATAAAATAGAAAAAAATAAAGTGTTATTTTAGTATCTCATAAAGAGGAGGAATGAAATTTTCTCAATAATATAATATTGGAGCTTATGTTCTTCTCTCTATCATCGCTTTAATCGTCCACATTATAAGGTCAAAGTGAAATAAAAAAATTTCTCTAGTAAAGAGCAAAATTAGGTCAAAAGTGAAAATTTTGACTAAATTTAGAATAAATATGTGTATTGCATATAATTCATTTTAATCAGTAAATTTTTTTATTATAAAAAAATTACTATTCACTAAAATTTCACTCTATTAATTAAATAGGTATAAATATAGCAATTATAAAATTTTATTAACAATCTCCTTGTACAAAATTGTTATTATAAGATTATATTAAATTATTAATACAAACAACAATAACAACAAAGCCTTGTCCCATTAGATGGGGTCGATTACATGAATCAAATGACGTCATTGAGTTCTATCACGTATCATGTCTACAGAAATACCGTTTACTTGTAGATCTTGTTTGACCATCTCATAGATGGTCTTCCTAGGTATTCCTCTACCTTTCATCTCATTCATCCTCTTGACTGTGTGCTCTGTCGGTCTTCTTCTCACATGTCCAAACCACTTGAAATGTGATTCTACCATCTTTTTCACAATAGGTACTACTCCAACTCTTTCTCTTATATCTTCGTTCCTTATTCTATCCAACCGCGCATGACCACTCATCCATCTCAATATCTTCATTTCTGCCACACTTAACTTATGTTCATACTCCCCTTTGGCCGTCTAACACTCTGTACCATAAAGTATAGCCGGCTGATAGCAATGCAATAGAATTTACTTTGAAGTTTTAAAAGAACTTTTTGTCACATATAAAAACAGACGCACTTCGCCATTTTTGACGAACTTGCTTAGATCCTATAATTTACATCATGTTCAATCTCTCCATTATCCTGTGTGATGCATCGAAGATACTTAAAACTTTTAACTTTTCGTAGGATGTTTCCTCCAATCTTCACCTCTGTATTAGGGTTTTCCCTTCGGCGGCCGAACTTACATTTCATATATTCCGTCTTGCTACGGCTTATGTGCGAACGATACACTTCTAGAGCTTCTTACCATAAATCCAACTTCTTATTTAGGTCTTCCATTGACTCTCCCATAAAGACGATATCATCGACAAAAAGTATACACCATGGTACAGGTTCTTGGATATGCTCTGTGAGTACTTCCAAGACTAATGTGAAAAGGTATGGACTTAAGGATGATCCCTGGTGTAATCCTATACCAATAGAAAATTCCTCTATCACACCACCTTGAGTTTTTACGGTAGTTGTAGCCCATTATACATGTCTTTAATTACACGAATATGTACAATCCTTATTCTATTCCTTTCCAAAACCTTCCATAAGACCTCCATTGACATCTTATTGTATGCATTTTCCAAATCAATAAACACCATATGTAGATCCCTTTTATTACTATTATGTCTCTCCATCATCCTTCTTAACAGGTATATTGCTTCAATGGTGGATCTGCCTGGCATAAAACCAAATTGTTTCTCCATTACTTGTGTCTCTTGTCTCAACCTCCGTTCTAACACCCTTTCCCATAACTTCATGGTATGACTCATGAGCTTGATCCCTTTATAGTTTTCTCAACTTTGTATATCTCTCTTATTCTTGTAGATAGGTACCAAGGTGCTCTTTCTCCACTCATCTGGCATCTTCTTTGACATTAAAATCTCATTAAAAAGTTTGGTTATGTAAGGTCCCACATCGGTTGGGGAGGAGAACGAAGCATGCCTTATAAGGGTGTGGATACATCTCCATAGCATGACGCGTTTTGACGAGTGAGTGTGGGGGTTTCGGCTATCATCCCTATCGTCAAAGGCAAAACCGTGAGGCCTTGTGTGGCAAAGCGGACAATATCGTGCTAGCGGGTGGTCTGGGCTGTTACAGGTTAACCAACTGATACCTTTCTCTCCAATGCCTTTCCAAACTTCAATCGGAATATTATCGAGTCCTACTGCCCTGCCATTTTTCATCTGTTTTAGAGCCTCTTTTCACTCGAAGTCTCGAATCCTTCGATAGTAGTCGAAGTTTTGATCTTCTTCTCCCTCGTGCATAACCGACCAAGGCTCGGAAAAGTCTTCTATCCTTCCTTAAATAACTCATAGAAGTAGCTCTTCTATCTTTCATTAATCTTTTTCTCTTGAGACAAAATCTCTCCATCTTTATCCTTTATGCACTTAACATGATCCAAGTCTCTCGTTCTTCTTTCACGGCTCTTTGTGATTCTATATATACATTTTTCTCTTTCCTTCATGCCTAAAGACTGGTAGATACCCTCATATGTTCTTATTCTTGCTTTACTTACCGCCACTTTTGTCTCTTTTCTAGTTGCCTTATATTTTTCTCAATTATCTATATTGTGGCACAAAAGCCACTCCTTCAAAGTTAAATAAAGAGGAACAAAATAAAAGAAATAAAAAAGATAGAGTATAATAACGAATAATAATACTATTTTATAGTTTATAAAAAAATCAAAGAGTAGAAATAATGTCCATTAGGAGGAGAAAAGAAAATACTACCGAATGAAAGAGCTATTAGTAAAAAGATTAGATTCTCTTCTAATATATATGACTTTTTACAGTAAATAAGTTATGAAATATAGAAATAGATAAAATAAAAAAATGATCGAAATTGTGTTTTTATTAGATATTATATTAAACTAAAAAATGTAAACAATGAATAAAAATTTAAAATTTAAAATAAAAATATTTAAAATAAAAAAAAACCTAAGAAAAACTTTTGTTAAACAATGACTCA
>NC_029794.2:122196573-122199561 GCF_000816755.2 Arachis ipaensis
ACACAAATTAAAATAAAATAATTTATTTATTTCAGTCAAATTAAATAATTAATATAATTGATTAATTATAATTAATATAATCAAATAAAATATTAAATAATTTGATATTTATTTCAATCAAATAAATAAATAATTAATTAACATATTTAAATGAATCAAATAAAATAAATTAAAAAAAATATTTTTAAGAATCAGAAAAGTACATCCATGTAATTTTTTCATCCAAGTTATCCAAGTAACTTCAATCAGACGCGCTTCTCCAACTCCCTTATGCGTTTATTATACACGCGCCTCATATAACGTAAACCTTGTTCACTTCTTCTTCTTAATTCGTCGTTCTCCTCTATTCGCATTTTTCTTCTCTGCTCGCATTCTTCATTATTGATCTGCATTGAATTCAATGTAATAAGCTCCGTCGTTCTTCTTCTTCTTTGTTTTCTTCTGCGATCTACACTTCTGAATGGAAACAATGAATGATTCAACTTCAAATAAGTTGAATGATGTTATTACGTTGAGACAGCTAGGAAATGATTGCTGCATGCTATCACAATAATCTTAAACACTGAACAAAGTAAAAGGAGGCCACCGAACCGAACAACATTCATTTGGTGAATCAAAATCACAAAGGCCACCGAACCAAACAATGTTCATGTGGTGAATAAATGGTGATCAACTTTCAATCAACAAGAATAGTATTTCTCCTCCTCTTCCTCCTCATCCTTCTTCTTTCAAATTCGCACAAGTAGGTTCTTCTTCTGCTTCTTCTCCTTCGCGCACGCAGATTCTTCTTCTTCTTCTTCTTCTCTCGTTATAATCATCCCCCAAAACACCAATATTTTGCTCGGTTAAGTGGAGTTGCTCATTTTGATTCACTTGATTGTTAATGTATTCAGTTGAGTCCTTGTGCATGCAGAAATGTTTTTCTTACTGATTGAATATTTATCATATTTTTTCAGCACATGATTGGTGTTCGGTTCACCTAATTGTTATGTGTTCAGTTGACTTCTTTTGCATGAAAAAATGCTATTCTTGATGATTGAATGTTTATGACGTTTTATTCAGCACATGAATGTTGCTCGATTCAGTGGAGTTGCTCATTTTGATTTACTTGATTGTTAGTGTGTTCAATTGAGTTCCTTGTGCATGTAGAAATATTTTTCTTGATGATTAAATGTTTATGACGTTTTATTTAGCACATGAATGATGTTTGTTTCAGTGGAGTTGGCCATTTCGGTCCATTTCTGTTCTACACAATTTAAAACTCTTCCTCCTCACATTCTACCGCTTCTTCACCGGGGAGAGAAAGAGGAAAAGAAAAAAAATACAGCAGCAATAATAACAAAAGAATGAAGATAAGGAGAAACACGTGAAGAAGAAGGAACGCGAAAAAGAAAGAGGAGAATGATGAGGAGGAAGGTGAATCTCTGTTGCTGTTTTTGTTCGTTTTTGGTTGTTCCTTGCCAAATCTTCTCGCGATTCTTCTCCAGTAGTGGTTTTCGCAGAGAACGTCACTGGAGTTTGAGTGATTTTGAGAGAGATTCAAAGAGAAGGAGCAGTTTTGTATTGAGAAGGAAGTAACGTTTTTTCATAATGAGCACGAAGTAACGAAGGGTTTTCGAGCGCGTGTTTTTACTCGTCATTAATGCGCGTGACTCTATTTAAACTTGGGCCAAGTTGGTTACATGGTTACATGGATGTGTAGCGCACCCATTTAAAAATATACCACATCAACTATGCTATTAATTGAAGAAAACTAATTTTAATAATATATAATAAATGCATACATATTAATGTGAGAACATAGTCAACTTTGATAGTCACAAACATTAAATATGAATAGAAGAAATTTAAGAAGATCCAAAATTAAATATTTATGTACATAAATTTTTGACATTTATGCATCTCTATAAATATGCATAAAAAAGCCTTAATAGAAGCCATCGAAAGATAAAATATTTTGTTTGTAGCTCCAACATAGACTGCACCTTTTAATTCAAAAAAAACTACAGGACATGATGAAGATTGTAACCAAGACAGTATTTGTAATGATCCTTCTCAGTTTACTAGTTACCAATGGTATTTTTTTTTCATTTTATATATTTTTTTTCTTTCAATATCTAAATAGTTATATTACCAAAGATGGATTAATCTTGTTATAGTTTGTGGTAGTCTCTCACAACACAAATTTTTAATTACTTTCCTTCAATATCAAAAGTCAAAATTAAGACCCCAAGAAAGGAGTCTAGCGTGGCATGACATCTTTAAACCAACTCGATTTTAGTTAATATAACATGTTTATATTTTTTTTTCGTTTTTTTCCTCTCAAATATAGTACTTATTTAAAAATAATTTTTACAGTATTTAGATACAACTTTTAAAAGTGACATTTTTAATTAAAACAATAAATAAGATACTTTGACTTAAACTAACAATGTGCTTTTTTTTAATATATAAGAGGTTTTTGATGAAATATTTGTTTTAAAAAAATCATCTTTTAAAAATAAAACTATTTTTGTAATAAAAAATTTTGTACAAAAAAAAAGTTTTAAAAGCCAATCAAGACACATCCATTTATTCTTCTTCCTCTGTGTTTGTGGAAACCTTGTAAACTTTCTATGATGATCTAATTATATTATGCATGATTTTTTTTTTTTTTTGTAGGATTTAGTCTCCCAAAAACCCAAGCAAACGTGGTGCCTCAGCAAAGAGATTGCCCTGGTGGTTGTAGTTTTTTAATTCCTGTTTGCGCTCCAAGATTTCCTGTGTGTATAAATGGCTTTTGTTCATGCGGAAAATTAGATGGTGAAAAACAAAACTAGTAACCTAATATTTGTATGTGTAGCCTGTGGTCTATATATGATATAAAATAAATAAAAATGCTATTTGAATAGTAAAAATTAACCATCAAATCAAATAAATATATGTACAATTTAATATTTTAACTTCTTTATAATATATATTTTATACTAGTGATTAATTTTAATTTAC
>NC_029794.2:122199586-122206816 GCF_000816755.2 Arachis ipaensis
GTGGAAATTAGAATAAAATTTTAATCTAGTTCTTATCCGTTTTTACTAAAATTAACGCGATTCTTTACAAAAAAAAAAAAAAACAAAAATTTCGATTTTAATATTATTATTTTTGTTAGAGAATAATTAGAATCAATTTAGATCAATTAGTATCGTTTATATTTATATAGAATATCTGTATATTAATTGTAGGATTTTATGCCTTTATTACTTTAATCTCATTTAATACCTATAAATACCCCTTGTATATTGTACTTTTGATCAGACTGAATAATACACAAAACACTTTCTTTAGTTTGGTCTCTTGTTTCTAACATGGTATCAGAGCTTATGTTCTCTTTTTTTCAATGAAAATTCGTTCATAGTCCTTTGTTTTTTCCTCTTCCGGCAGTGTTCTTTGGTCTCTCTTTTGCTCCTTTTCCGACGCTTTGGTTCGTCGCCGCCTTTATTACCGCCTTTGTCTCGTCGTTGCGAGTTCAACGAGTCCAGCCTTGTCGTCGGAAACCACCGCACGCGCCGCCACGCCCCGTCTGAAGGTCGCCGCCCGTTTGTTTCCGAGCAATATTTGTGCTCAGTTTTCAACTCCTTCCTGACGCTTTGGTTCGTCATCGCCGCCACCGTCGCCTTCTACTCGTTGCAACGTTTCCAACACCACCGAAATCACCGTCAGACTCCGCCGGACGCACCACCACGCGCCGCTCGAAGTTGCCTGTCCGGTTGCAAGCGTTCTCCTTCCAGAAGCATCCGTCGCCATCAGATCAGTGCCCCAGATCAACGACTCAGCAACGCGCCACGTGTCAGCCAAACGAGAGACGGACCGGGATCGACCTGCGCGCCCGACCCGACCCGAATCGATAACCCGTGTGCCACCTCACGCCCAGTCAACCGCTGACGTGTCTTACATCTCCAATCACTCCTTGCCACGTGTCATTGCCTGTTGACGTGGCTGACAGTGGGACCCTTTCTAAGGTTTTTTGGTGAGCTCTTTCCAATTCCGGCCTCGGATTTCTCATTTTCTGCTCCGAAATTGCAGTTTTTCTCTCCTCTCCTTAATTTGTGTGTCTACAATTATGGAAACATCAGCTGTTTTTGCTACCACAGACAGACAGGGTACTTTTTGTCGAAACTGTAACCGCTCTGGGCACCTCTTCTCCGACTGTCCTTCTGTTGAATCTTGCACATGCCACCAAAAGGGTCACATTAGCTACCATTGTTCACAACTGTTCTGCCATTACTGCAAGCTCTCGGGACATTTAATTACTGCCTGTCCTACTCGCCCACCATGTCCTGATTCACTCAACCTGTCTCCTGTCTCTCTATCTTATATTGCATCTCTTCTTCAGCGTCTTCTCTCCGTTTTTGGTAATACCCATGCTGCTTTTTCAACCTCTCCAGGTAACTCTAAATGGTACTTTGACTCGGGTTGCTTTAATCACATGTCTCTGTTGCATAATATTTTCTCGTCCCTGTCTACCACTACTAATGGACCTTCTATCAATACTGCAAATGGCTCCCTCCTGCACGCAACACACAAGGGTTCTACATCTCAGTCAACTCTTAATCTTCCTGATACTTATTATATTCCCAAATTAAATTTTAATCTTATTTCTGTTGGTCAACTTGTTGATCTGGATTTTGAAGTCACTTTTTCCGTTTTTGGTTATCGTGTACAGGATCCTCGAATGGGACAAATCATCGGGACTGGACGTAAGGTTGGAAGGTTATTTGAACTCAAGAATCTTCATATTCCTCCTGTACCAAATCTCTGTGCTGCTTCTTCTCCCTCCACCCTTCACTTATGGCATCAACGTCTTGCCCACACCTCCTTAGAAAAACTGCGTCCTCTTGTGTCTCAGGGTGTTTTAGGTTAGGTTCCAAATGAATCTTTTGATTGCATTTCTTGCCAAACTGCCAAACAACCTGGTTTATCTTTTCACAATAATTCATCTCTTGCTTGCTCTCCTTTTGATCTCATTCACTCTGATGTTTGGGGCTCTGCTCTCACTGCCTCTATGGGCGGAGCTCGATACTTTGTCGTTTTCATTGATGATTATTCCCGTTTTACTTGGGTTTATTTGATGACTAATCGCCATGAGTTACCTCAGATCTATATCAACTTTGCTACTATGATTAAAACTCATTTTTTCCAAGGTCATTAAGGTTTTCCGACGTGATAATTCTATGGAATACCATGATTCCAGACTCTTAACCTTTCTTGCAGAACAGGGTACTTCGTCTGAGTTTTCTTGTCCTGGTACGTCTCAACAAAATGGTAGAGTTGAACGCAAACACTGTCACATTCTTGACTCCGTCCGTGCAATGCTTCTTTATTCTTCGTGTCCTGAGCGTACTTGGGGTGAAGCTGTTCTTACTGCTGTTCATGTTATCAATAGACTCCCTTCTTCTGTTCTTGGTAATGTTACTCCCTTTGAGCGTCTTTATCATACCTCCCCATATTATAGTTCTCTTCGAGTTTTTGGTTGTGTATGTTTTGTTCTTCTTCAGCCTCATGAACATAGTAAACTTGAACCTCGGGCTCGTATGTGTTGTTTCCTTGGTTATGGCACTGAACACAAGGGTTATCATTGTTGGAATCCTCTCTATAAATGTATTCGTATATCTCGTCATGTTGTCTTCTGGGAGCATCACATGTTTTCTCGATTCTCATCCTTTGAGTCCATTCCTACTACTCAGTCACCTTTGTTTACTAACCCGAATATTGATCTTTTTTCTAGTGATGATTCTACAGATTCTATCTCGAGTGACCCTCCACAGCCTCCTGTTCTTTTACCTTTTCCATCTCCCGATGATTCCAGACCGGACAATGATCCTGCTCCTACCGTCATGCCTCATCCTCCCGCTCGTTCTTCTAGGGTAAGGAATTCACCTCCTCATCTTCTTGATTATCATTGTTTTTCTACTATCCTTCATCAACATGAACCTAAGTCATTCAAAGAAACCTCCACAAATCCAAATTGGCAACAAGCAATGCAGGAAGAAATACAGGCACTTGAAAAAGCACACACTTGGGATTTGGTTGATCCTCCTTCTGATCAGGAAGTTGTGGACAGTAGATGGGTATACAAGATCAAGACTCGCTCTGATGGTTCTATTGACCGTTATAAGGCCCGCTTGGTTGCTCAAGGTTGTACGCAAGAGTATGGTATTGATTATGAAGAGACTTTTGCTCCTGTCGCTTGTCTTACATCTGTTAGAGCTCTTCTTGCCATCGCCGCGGTTAAAAAATGGTCTCTCAGTCAGATGGATGTGAAGAATGCATTTCTTAATGGGATTTGAAAAAGAAAGTATATATGAAACCACCTCTGGGATATCCTTGTCCTTCTAGTAAGGTTTGTCTCCTTCACAAGGCACTTTATGGACTTAAGCAAGCTCCTCGTGAATGGTTTGACAAGTTCAGCGCTACCATATGCAGTCTTGGTTTTACTTCTAGCCCTCATGAGAATGCCCTCTTCATTTGTAAAAGCGAACGTGGAGTTGTTCTTCTACTTTTGTATGTTGATGGCATGATCATTACTAGAGATGATGTTGATGGTATTTCTGATCTCAAGGCCTCACTTCACCGTACCTTTGAGATGAAAGATCTTGGTTCTCTCAGCTATTTTCTGGGTCTCGAGGTCATCTCCACCGATGATGGCATCTATCTCTCTCAGGCTAAGTATGCTTCAGATCTTCTTGCTGGCATTGGGATTACAGATAGTCGCACTGAGTCTACTCCTCTTGAGCCTAATGTTCGATTTACCCCTATGGATGGCACTGTTTTGGATAATTCGACTCTCTATCGACAGTTAGTTGGAGGTCTCGTCTACTTGACTGTCACCCGACCAGACATCGCCTATCCGGTTCATGTACTTAGCCAGTTCTTGTCAGCTCCTCGTACCACTCACTATGCGGCAGTTCTTCGCATTCTTCGCTACATCAAAGGCACTCTATTTCATGGCTTTTATTTTTCTGCCCATTCCTCTTTGTCTCTTCAGGCTTACTCCAATGCTGATTTGGCTGGTGATCCCACTGATCGTCGTTCTACTACTGGTAACTGTTTGTTTCTTGGCAACGCTCTCATTTCTTGGCGTGCTAAGAAGCAAACGTTCACTGCTCGCTCAAGCACAGAAGCTGAATACCGTGTCCTCGCTGACACCACTGCTGAGGTTATCTTGGTTCGTTGGCTTCTCGAAGATCTGGGTGCTCCTCAGTCGTCTCCTACTGATGTTTTTTGTAATAACCGCAGTGCTATTCAGATTGCACATAATGATGTGTTTCATGAACGCACCAAACACATTGAAATTGATTGTCACTTTATTCGGCAACATATCCTTATTGATGTTGTTCGTTTCATTGTTGTTGGAACACTGGATCAGACTGCTGATATCTTCACGAAAGCTCATCACCCGACTCGTTTCCGGACTTTGTTATCCAAACTCAAGCTGGTGTCCTTAACTCCCACTTGAGTTTGAGGGGGGATGTTAGAGAATCATTAGAATCAATTTAGATCAATTAGTATCGTTTATATTTATATAACATATCTGTATATTAATTGTAGGATTCTATGCCTTTATTACTTTGATCTCATTTAACACCTATAAATACCCCTTGTATATTGTACTTTTGATTAGACTGAATAATACACAAAACACTTTCTTTAGTTTGGTCTCCTGTTTTTAACAATTTTAAGACAATTCAAATATTAATTTAAGGAATTATTAAATAGTAATTAAAATTAATTTTGTAGGAATTTATTTGTAAAGTGTGAAACCCCATAAATTATTAATATGTTTAATTTTAAATTTTTTTTATTAATGATGGTCAAGTGAAGAAAAATTATTGCTGAACATGATATTGCAAAAAGAAAAAGTAATTATAATATGAAAACTAATAAAAGAACATATTATCATTTATCACACAAAAAATCAACTTAGTATAAGGAGGTTAAAGAAAACGAAAGTAACAACAATCTGTACCTCTATTCTCAAGAATAGATTAAAGAGCTTTGAGAAAAAAGTTTTTTTGAGGGTTTGTGAGATCAAGAAGATTTTTAATTTTGCTCAATAATCCAGATACTAATATCATTTTGATCAATATCTACGTTGCTTCTTTATTTAGTTTAAGTTGCATAATTACCATGTTCATTCATCATGCATTTGAGCATATCTGATCTCTCTTAGTAGTAGTTAGTAGTAGTAACAATAATTTTTAAATTCAGGTTGCAAAAGTCCCCCTTGAATTTGGATGAAAGTCGAAATAACAATGAATTTGTTTATTTATTTGATAAGGTCCTTCAATCACCACAAATATAAATTAATTAATTAGTCTATGAAATCCTCATCCAAGGTGGTTGTTTCTTTAAATTAATCATTAAAAAATATAATTATAAATCAAATTAATTATTTCATCAGTTAGATAATGATGTGTCACGTTAAATGTCACGTAATATAATGACATATCCGATTAGATGATGATGTGTCACATTAAGAATCGTGTGATATGATGACATGGCCGGTTATTAATACCACATATTACAAAATAATTAGTTGATATGTCATGTTACATTAAGATAGAACCAATTATTTTGTGACATATTAACCTATTATGTTATTGTGTCACGTAACACTTAACAACATATATCATCATCTAACTGAAAGAATTGATTTTACTTACGGTTGTACTTTTCAAGAACTAATATGACTAATAACAATCTTTCAGATACTAATTTAAAAAACAAATTAGTTTTCATAAGCAAATTTGAGTTTTTTGTTTAATTTTTCACGATATTTCTTAATTTGATATGCCGCAAACTAAAAATTAATCCTCTATAAATCTAAACTCTATTTAAAAATTTATTATTAATTAATAAATTACTTCATTTAAATGAATTTAAGTGTTAATTCCTTCTAAATCTGAATCATTATTTATTTATTACATCATCATGAATGAGCCTCCTACTAATATCACTTTGATCAATTTTTACATTGGTTCTTTATTTGGTTGAAGTTGCACAATTACCTTAGTCATGCATTATGTATATCTATCCCTCTTAATAATAGTAGCAATTTTTAAATACAGGATTCATAAATTCCATTTGGATTTGGATGAAAGTTGAAATAACAATGAATTTGTTTATTTATTTGATGAGTAGAAATTTTTAATCACCACAAATATATATCGACTAATTAAGTCTAGAAAACTCTCAACGAAGGTGATTGTTTTTTATTTTTTATTTTTTGTGCTAAGCATTTTATTATTAGTAATTCATCATTAGCTATTTATTACAAAACAATTTCTCTCTCAATGAATAAATCCGGTTAATAATCAAATTTTATCCCTAAAACAATTTTCATTTTTTAAATTGACTATTAAAAATTTTATTAGTCATATTAAATCTTAAAAAATATAATCATAAGTTAAATTGATCATTTAATAAATTAGATGATAATATATCACCTTAAATACCGTATAATATAATTACATAGCTAGTTAAAACTTAAAACTAATGTATCACATTAAATACAGTGTGTAGCATAATAATATAATCTGTTATTGCCATGTCTAATAAAATAATTGATTGACGTATTATGTCAGGTTAAGATACCACTAATCATTTTGTGATATGTTAACTAATTATGTCATTGTATCACGTGATACTTAATATGATATGTTATTATTTAACTGATGAATAGATCAATTTAATTTATAATTATATTATATTTTTTAAAAACTAATATGACTAATAAAATTTTTTTGAACCAATTTAGAAAACAAATTATTTTTCATGAACGAATTTAAAGATTAACCCCTCCTAAATCTAAATTGTTATTTATTACATCATCATGAATAAGCCTCCTACTAAATGTACATAATAAAAAAAAGAGTAATTACTCAAACCAGTCTCCAAATATTTTAAGAGTAGATATTTTAGTCTTTAAGAAAAATTAATACACAAATCAATTCTAAGGTTTTACTCCGATAGACAAATCAGTCCCCAATTTAATTTTCGGCAGAATAATTACCCATATCAGTACCCAAAAATTTTAAAAACGGACATTTTAGTCCTCAAATAAAATTAATATATAGATCAATCCCCAATATTTTTTTCCATTAGACATAATAGTCCTCTGTCTAAAAAAAATAAAACAAAATTATTATTATTATTATTATTATTATTATTAATTACATAATAATATTATACCATAATTTTTTTATATCTTTTGGATTAAA
>NC_029794.2:122207318-122244438 GCF_000816755.2 Arachis ipaensis
ATAATTTATTTTATTTTTTTGGGATGGAAGACTGTTATGTCTAACAGAGAAAAACGTTGGGGATTGATTTGTGTATTAATTTTTCTTGGAGATTAAAATGTCCGTTTTTAAATTTGTTGGAGACTAATTTGGGTAATCACTCTACCAAAAAATAAACTGGAGACTGATTTGTCTGTCAGAGTAAAACTTTGAGGATTGATTTATATATTGATTTTTCTTGAAGCCTAAAATGTCCGCTTTTAAAATTTTTGGAGTTTAATTTCGATAATTATTCTAAAAAAAACTTAATTAGTACTACATAAATTAATCACAATTAATTACCAATAAATTTTAGATCCCATATTATATTATGGATTTGATTTGATTTGGTTCAAATTTTATCTGCTAAAATTGAAAATCGAATAGGACCACAAAATTGTAAAAGATTAATTTTTCAATTTTTTTAGTTTTTAGTTTTTGGGTTATTGGTTTTTTTGTTCCAATTTGTCAGTTTTGTTTAGTTTAGATTAATTTAAACACCCTTAATATTATGGGTTTAGCTAATAAGAAAACATTTTAAAATTTTCAATAAAAAAATTATATAAAAAAATTCAATTTAAATTTTAATATATTTATTGTTCATTTATTAAAATAAATAATTTAAAAAATTTTACTAATAGTAACCTTAACATAAGCTCATATGGTATAAGTTAGCTAAAAGTTTGTATTATTACCAAATTCTCTTGATTCTTTTTGGCCTAGATTGGCAATACTAAATCTATCCGCATGTAGGTAATCCAACTCAATTTGTTCGAATAAGGTTGGCAATCCAACCTGCATCGGGTTGAGTTAAAAGTAGTCTGAATTAAAGTACGAGTAGGATCTGTTGCAGGTTTATATTAGTTTTAATTTTAGCTGACCTATTCGCATTTCTAATATATAATATTATGTTAAAAATTATTATACATGTATAATAAAATTGGGTAAAGATCAAACTCATATATTTTCATTTTCATAATTTTAACATAAATTTTATTATGATTTTATTACTTTTAACTTTAATATGACGATTAATTTTTCATTTTATTATATGTTTATGAAATATAAAATAATGATTATATGTGTTTGATTAAAAAGAATTATTTTGTTGCGAATAAAATTATTAGATAAAAATTTTTAGAGTGCAAGTAAGATAGAATATGATTAAGAGATTCTCAATTCGTAAGTATGATATAATTAAATTTTAATAAAAATTTAAATTTGAGAGTCGAGTTAAAATGGAGTTTGAATTATATCCTACTTATTACCAGCCTTACTTGGCTTCTTTCCAAACAAAAAATATCTTTAACTATTTAAGTAAGTTAATTAATTTGAGAGACTTTTATGGCTTTATATATTTTGGTCAATATTAATTACATTGTTGACTATTCTCTCAATTAATTAAGATTTAAATTCAGATTCGACCAAAAATATTTTAGGTTATATTTTCTCCTACATAAAGAATATTACAAATAAATTTAATATACATTATTATTATTATTATTATTATTATTATTATTATTATTATTATTATTATTAAATATTTTTTTATTTTATCATTTTATTTATATGCATACATATTAACAAAATTTAAAATCAAGAAAGAGATAAAATATATTTCTATTAAACTAAACTTATTTTGAGTCAATAACTCAATATGTTATATGAAAAACACAAAATCACATTTAATTTTTGCTAACATGAGAATTAATTATCATCCTAACAATTTAATTGATCATTGACTAATAAATTTGATATAAAAAAAATAAATATTTTGTTCGCTTCTTTAAGCCTCTAGAATGAAAGAAATATTCTTTTTTCCCCCCAAAATTAACAACTTGTTTTATTTTATGAGTAAGTTGTTTATATTCCTAAAAAGAAAAGCTAAAAGCCTAAAAGTAAGCAGTTTTTTTAGAATCACGTCATGACTTGCTGCTTCTCGAAGAAGCAGTTAAAGAAAAAGAAAATTTGCAAAACAATATACAAGGGGGGTAAAAATGAGCTTATAGTCTAATTAGAATAATTTTTCTAGTAATAAACCTATATAAATAGATATAGTGATTGATTTTTTTTTTCTTATGTCCTAACTGGCTGGAGTTCTTTTTACTCTCACTTCTCTCCATTGATCTTAATTGAAAAATTTCTTATTCTATCTCTATCTCTTAAATCTTTTGTCTTATATTGATACTTTTATTGATCGCCATGTTAAAATTATTATGGTAATTCACTGGACTCAACATGAAACCAGATTGAAACTACCTTAAAATGTTTAAATTCAAAATATCATCAATTGCTTATCTGTATTTCTCTTGATGATTTATCTATCCTAAGCAATCGATCATTTCAAAAAATAGAACAACATCTAAAAAGAAATTAAGCAAACTTGTGTCATAATTAGTGTAACTTTATTTGAACAAGATAATTCAAGAAAATTTAGAAAATCCAGAATCAAAAGTGACAAGAAATGAGGTTTTCAATCAACCACAACAATAACAAAAAGAATCAACAAAACTTATAAATCAATCACAATTTCCAAATCCAGATCCAATTTTAACAAACATTACAGATCACGCAGAAGTTCAAACTTCACATGTAGATTCAATTTCAAAATCAGAACCCCAATCTTCACCCGTAAGCAAAGACGGCGAACCAATAGCGCAACTGATATCGTCAGAAGCTGAAGGTCTTAGTAAAGGTAGCAGTGCTGAGGACGGTGCCATCACGAAGGGAAAGGTGGAGGACGTAGATCTTGAAATGGCAGAGGAGGAGGGGGTGACTCGACCACCACCAAAGCCACCAAATCAGAATTCGCACATGATGGTCTTGGGAGAAACTGCATCAGTAGAGATCATGGCAGAAGCAACGCCGCACTGGGCAGAGAGCTTGACAGGTGAAGGGAATGGTGGGGTCGCAGTAGCAATTGTAGGAGGAGCGACTGCGAGAGGGACCCCGCTCGAAGAGAAGCGTCACGGATGAGCAACATGGCGGCAACAAGTCATTCCTGGTCCGTTTCTCTGATCGTGGTTAGGCCACCACCACTCATGGCGGCGATGTTTCCATATGAGCACGAGAATGGGATCGCCCCAGAGAAAAAGTAGGACCACAACGATGGAGTTGTTTCAGGCGCGATTATGACTAGAAGAAGTGGCGACTGACGTGCATTGTGGAGAGATGGATGCGGGTTGGATGCAGTGGCGGCGTCGGTGGTTCTTTTGGCAATTGTGAAAGCCCGGGCAGAGAAGGAAGGAGCCGCTGGGGATCTGCATATCAGAGCCTGCTAGGGATGGCAACGGGTCTCCATAGGGGTGGGGCATCCCGCCACCCATAATTCGTCCCCGTCCCTGCCCCATTCTCGCGACGGGTAACGGGGACCCCATATCCGCTGGGATCGGGGTCTCCGTGGATATCCGCGGATTTTTTAAAAAACTAAAAAAATTCAGAAAAAAAGAAAAATTAAAAAAAAAAGATCAAAGATAATGTGAAAATCATCATTAGAAGCATACTCTTTATAGCTTTCACATACTTAAATAGCAACAACTAATACTATCTCAATTCAATCATCAAACATATTAATAAAACAACCAAAATATATCTAAATACTAAACTTATTCATCACATTCTAAAAACATAAACTTAAGCCTTTCTTTCATCACATCATGGCAGGGATAGTAGATTTTGATTTGTTTGAATCTGCATAAAAAAATCGAAGGTTAAACAATTTGAAACACTCAATCCATGTTTCTTTTGGCTACTACATTATTAAAAAACGAACAGAGGAATATATATGAGGCACAATCACCAGATATTTCTATGTAATTAAAAAAATCACAGAAATTACAAGATAATTAATGACAAAATACTTCAAAGTAAATGAAATCTAAGGCTAACTTACCAGAAGAAAGAGCGGTCAACGGAGAAATAGATATTGCTAGACGCTACGATGGAGACCGGACTGCCTTTGTCAAAGACAAAGACGAAGACGATGATGGGAACAATGTCTCTGCCATAGACGAAGATGGCGATGGCGAAGAACGATTGTGCCTCTGCCAAAGATGAACACGACAATGACGAAGAGTGCCTCTTCTGAAGACGAAGACGTCGACTGCGAAGAACGCTTCTGCCTTTGTCGAAGACAATAGCAACGCTTCAAGCTCCTCGGGGTGACCTTGAAAGTGAGACGTGGAAGCCGTGAGAGGGGACGAGGCTCGCAATGATGCAGACGGCAGTGAGAATGGAGAAAGGTGGTGAAGAGGAGAAGAGGAACTGAGAGGGACCGAGAAGGAGAGGCCGAGAGGGAGAAGATCTAAGTTTTGAGAGGAGAGTGAGTAATGAAGGCTGAGAGAATAGAAGGGTATGGCTTAGGGTTTCTCATAATATATATATATATATAGGGGTATGGCTTAGGATTTCTCTTATATTTGGGTATTACACGGGTCCAGCTCCCCGTCCCCGCCCTCCGAGGGTAAAAAATCTCCTCCAAATCTGTCCCCCGGCAGGTAAATTTTCGCGAATACTCGGCCCACCGAAAAAAATTGGCCTGCCTAGAGCCTGCAACCTGCCTTGTATTTGGCTTGTTCTGGCCTGACTTGTTATAATAGGCACATATTTAGATTCTTGTAAAAGTCTTAATATATTAATAGGCGAGTCCCAAATTCACTAATTAACCTTATTGGTCTATCAAACCTGTATGAGCTAATTGATATTTTTATTAATTATAATTAGAATTTATATTTTGTTTTCACAACCTTGAGGCAATATTGTCGTTAAAGAAAATGTAATGTAAAGAATAAAAAGTAGCCTAGAACTCAATTAGAATAGTTTCACTTGTAATTGATCTATATAAATAGATATAGTAAGAATGTAATGATAATGAATGATTTTAGTGATTGATTTCTTTTCTATTTGACCCTAACTGGGATTCTCTCTACTCTCTTTTTTTTCTATTGGTCCTTAATTGAAATTTTTTTTATTCTATCCATATCTCTTAAATCTTTTTCCTCAAGGTTATAAATTTATTTTTTATATTTTTAGAAAGAAAAATATATTTATTTAAAAAGATAACATGTTTTTCACTCAACAACTTATTTCAGCTCCGACCTTAAGCAATGGTATTATTCATACTTATGTCCAAATATATAGCGCAGCCCAGAATATACTTGGTAACAACTCTCCAATTGAGTCATTCTCTACAAACTCGACTCAACAGTATTAATCAAGTTCGTGTGGCCTTGCCAACATAGGTTGGACTGATATATATATACTATCCCTGTATCTTATATATGCTCTGACTTGGAGAATATGTTAGATGCTCTCCCTACTACTTCGGCAATCACCATTAAGATAATAATCAATCCAAATATGAGATAACTTTTCACTCAGTAAGGGAATAACATGTAATCTGTAAAATTCGGTTAATTAATGACTAATTAACCCATAAATTAGAATTTTTTCTAGAAAGCCAAAAATGTGATTTTTATGTCTTAATATGATAGAGAGATTGAAATGAGAATTTTGATACCACTTTTATAGAAATCATCCCAAGATTGGACCGAACAGACTAAACCGGACCAATCGAACCCATATTGGGCCCTTGGCCCAACCAAACTAAACCAAAATCCCCTATTCAGCACTCTCTCTCCTCCCTTAAACCCCAAACACGTTAAGTAGCCATGGAAGGGAAGAAAACTCTTCCAAAAATATAAACCCTTGCTTGATCTTCAAATTACCATAACTTTTGATCCGGAGCTCCGATTGCCGCCCGTTTGTGGCCACGCGTTCACCACGACGAGCTCTATAAAATTCACTATTTTGTTCTTGAGGTAAGCCACGATTTTAGTCCAGCTTTTTCAGCCTTAAATTCGAATTTTATGGAAAAAAGTGTTGAGATTTTGGACTCTTTGATGTTATAGGATCCAACTAGCTTGAAGGAGAACATTAATCTTGTCTCTTTGATCCTTGGGTGTGGTAAGATTCTCAACCCACTATAAGAAAAAGCAATATTTGTAACAAAAAAATTGTTACAAAATATCGAAATTTTGAAACAAAAGTTTTTTGTAACAAAAAAAGGGGCCGTTGCAGTATGTCCCGTTACAAAAAGTTTTTGTAACAAAAAATGGAACTGTTACAATTCAATATGATATTTTGTAACAAAATTTTCTGATACAAAAAATCAGAAGCTGTTACAAAAGTGGTAACAAATTTTGATTTTCAAGGTATTTTTGGTGACAATCTATTTTTTCCTATCATAAAATTTTGTTACAAAATGTAACATGATTTTGTAACGTTTTTTTCTTTAGTTGCAAAAGAAAATTAATTATTTTGTAATAATTTTTTTAATACAAATTGCATACATAATTTACTAAATTATTTTTTAAGAAGCAAGTTTATATCTGTATAATATGCAAAAACATACATAATTCAAATAAGATCCTTTTAGCTAAAATTGTTTAAAAAAAAAATTAACATTAGTGAGTACATTGATTAGTTCTACAAGTTATATGTCTTGCATAAGTTCAACAAAAATTAAAAGTTCTAACATAGATTAGTGTCTTTATAAATCAAAATATTCTTGAGCCCTTAAGGTAGCATGTGGATGGTCACCATTTCAGTACTCCTGTAAATAAGAAAAACCGAAATAAAAAATTAGAAACAAGATATAACACTAATTATAATTTTTTCCATTAAGTTTTATCCATAATACTCCATATTACCTCTCTCTTTGCACATGTCCACCCTAGCGACCACCCTGGCACCACGAATTGCTGAAAATTGTTTAATGTAACAACGGCCTGCAGTAGACTCAATTGTGTTTTAGCAAGATCAAGCTTCTAACAGAACAAAAATAAATGAAATCATTTCAAAACCATGTATAATTCTAAAAGAATATACTTATAACATAATCATCTAGTGTCCAGCTTAATATCCCATCTGATTGTAATATTTCCATTTGGATCAAACACATAATATGCTTCTAAAAGACAAAATGTCGAATCGAAAAGCAAACTTTACTAGAAGTAATCATTGAACCTTAAGTCTTCACATCACATACTAACATTGAATCAATAAAGTGAAAATAGTTATCAAAAGGCATACAAAAATAGCATACAACTTCACTTTTACATACTTAATTTCCACGGAATGGTTTCAACCTTCACATGTAAGATACTGTATTAGTAAGGGCATTCATATATGAATTAATGAATTTAAAGCTGAAGTTAGTACCATAGTTACTGAGTCAACTGTTGATCCAAAATAAAGTCACTTTTAAAATATATTTTCATAAGAACTCGGACAGAACTTCCCTTTACAATTTGACTTCACCCTTACAAGCTTTCTCACTTTCATAATTTCTCAAGTCAACAACCAAACCAAGACATAAACATAACCAGAGATCCCAGCATCAATCACAGCCTCAATTTATAAGACTCGATTCATATTTCTAATTCAACAAGTAACACCAAATTTATCTTTATTCACAATCATAATACAATCAGCAGCAACGACAACAATATCATCATCACTAACAAAATCACAATTAACAAATACACATATAGCTCATCTGAGAACCCAATTCTTTACAGCACCATCAAATACCAAAAATCAATTTTAGCATATTCAAACATAGTCACATTCACTAACAATTTTCAACTTCATCAATTCTCATTAATTGATCATCATTTATAAATTATTTGCAATTACTCAATATGCTTCTTAGCATTCTTAAATTAAAAACTCTTAATTTTAAAACGAATCCCCTACATCCGTCAGTCGAAACCACAGAATTTAAACGTGACAATCCCCTTTCTTTTTAATCCATGGCAGCAGCAACTTTAGCAATTCCATAGCGGCACAATCATCAACACTCAAGACAGCTCCAGCAGAAAAATAGGAGGAGCAAAATGGCCGTGCTAAAACAGAGACATGCTATTGAAATTAAAACAAGAATGTGACCAAGAAATAACAATAGAACAAAACAAAGGTAAAATCATAGTAGCAAACCCTAATAGAAGAGAGGCGAAATTTGAGGAGTAACAGTGGCACTGGTGGCTCTGGAAGCTGTTGTTAGTGACCACTCAGAGGGCGGCACAGGTCAAAACAAAACCAAATAGAGCGGCAGTAAGAGCGGCGGCCATGGGTGACGGCGACGCGGGATCCATCACCGCGACCGTGAAGTATGACAGCACCGTCTTCCCTCTATCAACGGCGTTCTTCTCTCCGTCGGCCTTCCTCCATCCACGGCCTTCCTCACGGCGGCGGCAGAAGCTTCATCAACGGTGACTTGGCAGCGGCTTGAACGGCGAACAGCGGTGACTGGGTGACATTGGCTCCGACGGCGCACGGGTCTCCTTCCTCCTCCTCTCTTCAATCGCGTTACTTCCTCTCTCCACGGTGACAACGCTTGCGGCAGTTCGATGGCAGACCGGCAGCAAGGCGCGGCTCCACGGAGTGGCGATGCGTGTGACGGCGGCGAGGCAGTAGCCCTCCACCTTCTCCTCTGTTCTCTCGGATCCCTCTCTTTCTCGTTCTCTCTTCTCCGCTGTAAGGGGTATATGTGTTGAAGGCTGTTATGCGAAGCTGAAAGAGGGGTTTTAGGGTTAGGTTTCTCAATTTGAGAATTAGTTTCTGATTTTTAATTTGGGAATTAGGATTAGAAATTAGGAATTTTATAAAAGAATAAAGGATAGATATGAATAGATATTTTGATAAAATTAAAGAGTAGAATAATTTTAAAATCAAATATGATTTTATAAAAGAATAAAGGATAGATATGAAAATTTGACTTAAATATTTTTAGTAAAATAAATTTTTGAATATAAAATCTTAAATAAATATAATAAATAATTATATAAATTTTTAAAAATTTGAAGTCTAACATTTAATATGTTGAAACAAAATTTTTTATTAGTTACAAAAAATCTTTGAATTTTGTGACAAATAAATAACTTGTTACAAAAATATAGTATTTTGTGATAAATTAATTTTTTGTTACAAAATATTTAGAGCTTTTGAAACAAATAGATATTTTGTTACAAAATGTTATGAATTTTTGCAACAATATAATCTTTTGTTACAAAACATTATAACATTTTGCAACAAAACAACGATTTGATATGAAAGCCAATATAATTTGTAACAAAAGAAATCACGTTGTAACAATAATTAATTATTGTTACGAAAAAATTATAATTTGTAATAATTTTAAATTTGATACAAATTTTTTGTTACAAATGTTCCATTTTCTTGTAGTGACCCTAGTGGATTTGTGAGTTTATGATGTTTGGGTATTGAGTTGTTGTGTTTGAATATGATAATTGTGTCTTAGGTAGTGTGTATGTGAATATTAAAACTTGATTGAGATTTTGGACAGCTTCGAAAAGGGCTTTGGTGTGCTAAAAATCTGTTCTTGAAGGTGTTGAAGCCTTGAGAGCTTGTGGAAAAGTGATTTGAAAGTGCTCCGGGTTGAGCAAAAAAATCGGCTAAGGTATGGTCTCGGTTTCCTATATCTAAAATATAATGTGGTGTGAAAGCTTAGGGTAGAGGCCCTAAGATAGGAATTGAATCGTTGATGTTGTTGAATGGTTGAGATATATCGTGTGGTCATATATGTGATCATGAATATTGATGTTTTGATGGTATGATGCATGAGTGATATGTATGTTTTGATATATGCTTGATGATTGATTGAGGTTGAATTGTGGGTGGAACCATGTTGATGGTGAGGGTGATATTGATTATATGTAATGATGGTTGATTGGAAATGTTGTTGTTGGAAATTGGGATGAGGAAAGATATATGACATGATAATGTGTTTGAAATTGAGTTATTTGATTGAGTTGGGTTAAAATGTGGGATGGTGGTTTGTGAATTTGATAAAAACATTGATGTATGAGTTGAGGAGGCTTGAGGTTGATTTTTGGTATGTTTTGGTTGGTTTTGAAAAGGGTTGAAATTGGTTTATTTTGAAAATGGTACTTTGTGGTTTTATATGAAAATGTGGGTTTTAGGCATACTTTGATGGAGCATAACTTGGGCTCCGGATCCCCGATTTGTGCCAAACTTATTTAGAAATGGAATTGGATCCGGGATGTCTATGTCGTTCGAAGAACGGGTGAAAAATGATTTGAAACGGAGGAGTTATGCTCGTCGGAAGATTGGGGTTTGAAACTGTAAATTCTGCAGCTTTTTTTTTAACTTAGTAAAATTTTTGGCATAACGCACTCCCACACGTGCGCCTAGTCTATGCGTACGCGTCGATGTGCTGATTCAATTGCCCAGCCAAGTTTCCCAAGAGTTGTGCGGGAATTGCGCTGGTTTCGTGCGTGTGGCACAAAACGCACCCACGCATACGCGTGGTTGACGCGCAGGCGTCACCTGATTTTCATCCCATCCACGCGTGTGCGTGGGCGACGCATACGCGTCACTTTATCTTTTGGCTTTCCACGCGTGCACGTCGGCGACGCGCACGCGTGACCCTGTTTTCACCACAAGGTTGATTTTTTTGAGTTTTTAAAGCCAAATTTCATACTTCTAAGCATCTGATCTCACTCCTTATGTCTTAAATCATTATGATATGCCTGGCAATGGGAAGGAGCTAGGAAATGTGGTAACTTGTGAATGAAAAAAGGGGAGAATTAATGATCAATGATGATCGAAGATGATTGTATGAGATACGGAGGATGGTGGTGGAAGTGCATTATATGCCATGAGCCGAAGGGCTATAATTGTTAATAAATTGGCTGGTTATGGATTGAATTATGAGCAGGATGGCTGAGTTATTGCCGAATTAAGGCTGAGCCATTATTGAATTATGGCCGAGTATGATTGCATATATGCTTATTGAATGAAATGAGAATGTTGCACTTCCACTATCTGAGATACGAGTTTCCCTAGGAGAAAGTAGTGGCTAGCCACCACGTGCTCCAAGTGGAGACTCGATACTCTACTGACCCTATGTCGTAAGTGTGGCTGGACACTGTGAAATTTCTGGATGAGTTCGCCCCCGTGAATATACAATGGTGAGGGTGTTGGATATGAATTATGATTTATGTTGTGGATAACTCGAGTTGGGGATGCACGACAGAGGGACAGTCCAATGGTTAGCTACCAGGACTTGTCGGGTTGGCTTTATAACTGACAGATGAGACTCATCAGCCATTAGGACAGGCATACATCATATGGATATTATGTGAATTGTTTGGAATTGCCTAATTGACTGCATATTACTTGCTAATTGTCTAAATGCCATATCTGTTTCCTATTTGTATATCTCCTTGTCTGATATAAATGTGTTTGCTATATTATATTGCTGGTGGTGGTTGGGAGGCCTGAAGGATTTAGAAAGGGAAGCATTAGTTAGACTGAAGGTCTTTAGTTAATTGCCATTTATGGTTTAGTCTATTTATAAGCTTTGATTATCTGTTGGAAGTTCTAGGATTGCCTTCGGCTTTCCCAGGACATTACATGTTAGATATGTGGGCACTGTTACCATACTGAGAACCTCCGATTCTCACCCATGCGGGTTTTGTGATTTTCAGATGCAGGTCATGAGGCTCCTCGCTGAGGCATGCTGGAGACTTTTGGATTTGCGAAGATCCTTGATTCTCGGGGCTTTACTTTGGTTTTATGTTTTGCTTAGAGGTTATGTTGGAGAACAGGTTTTGTAATTCGTCTTTTGGGTTCCTTACTTTACATATACATGTATATACTATTATGCTCGGACCGGTTATCTTTGCAACCGGATCTTGAGTTTTTGATATTCGTGTTTTTGGCACTCTTTTGTATATATATATATATATATATATATATATATATATACTCGCGTTAGCTTATCCTTTATCCATTGCATTATGTTATCGATCGGAGTGTTGCGCTTTTCAATTTAACGATTTTGTTTTACCCCTTTTTCTTCAAAGACTCCTAGTTATAAAATTTATTCACAATACTACGTATAGTAAATTTTATTTTTGAGGTCGTAATACCTTGCCATCTCTGTTTTATGACTTAAGCATAAGACTTTGTATGGTAGGGTGTTACATTATGGTATCAGAGCAGTTCGTTCCTGTAGAGCCTGAGGGACGAACTGACTATGCTTCTGCACATTATCTGTATGTGTGTTTATGTGCTATTAGAATATCTAACTGATATACCTGGCATAAACGTTCATGAGCATGCATTTGGGACTTTGAAGCACTAAACTTTCGATATTAAGACTGATCAACTTGATATCGATTGTTTCATGTGTATAGGAACCAGATGGCGCCTCGTGGACGCGGTCGAGGTCGTGAGAGAGGTTGTACTAGTGCTCGGGGGCCGGGGATCAACCCAAATGACCCGGTAAACTTTATGACGGCGTTCGAGAATATGGCTGCTGTTATACATGCCACTGCGGAGGCTCTTGGGCAACAGATGAAAAACCATGGCAATGACGGAAGTGAAACTCAGGGCCCGATGACACTGGTAACCTTCTTGAAGGTTAATCCACCTAAGTTCAAGGGAACCACTAACCTGACTGAAGCCGATACCTGGTTTCAGGCTATGGAGCAAGCACTACAAGCGCAGATGGTGCCTGAGTGGCAGTGTGTTGAATTTGCTACCTATCTGCTCACTGGAGAAGCATCGCATTGGTAGCAAGGAGTCCAACGCTTCCTGTAGCAGGGTAATGACCCTATCACCTGGGATGCCTTTCAGGATGAGTTCTATAAAAAGTACTTTCCAAATTCTAGCAGGACGGCCAAGGAACTCGAGTTACTGCAGCTGAAGCAGGGTGCTATGTCCGTATTTGAGTATACTGACAAGTTTGAGGAACTGTTCAGCTTTTCCCGTATGTGTCTGGGAGCTTCGGGAGACTTTGAGGAATGGAAGTGGATTAAGTATGAAGGAGGACTCCGGAGTGATATCTTCAACTCAGTGGGGCCAATGGAGATCAGAACTTTCTTAGAGTTGGTGAACAAGAGTAGGTTGGCTGAAGAGTGTGTGAAGAAGGTAGCTACAGAGAGAGGAAGTCATAGGGGACCATTCCCACAGAATTAAGGGAAGAGCTTTGCTCCTAGAGGTCTGCCTTTCAAGTAAGGAGGTTCTGGATCACACCAGACTCAGAGTCAGAACAATTTCAGGAGGCCCAACAATAACAACTCCCAGGGGAGGCGATTTGGAAAGAAGTCTCAGAACGAGCAAGCTTGTGGTAGGTGCAGAACTCACCATCCGGGAACCCCGTGCAAGGCCGGATGGGCTTGAGCTATAATTGTGGTAAGGCAGGACATAAAGCCGTAAACTGTCCAGAGAAGCAGAAGTAAGGTCCAAGGAGAGCACAGCAGCCTGGTCGGGTATTCACCACCTCAGCTATAGATGCTGAGGGATCTGAGACACTTATCCAAGGTAACTATGAAATGGCTGGTCAAATTTTAAATGCTTTATTTGATTTGGGAGCAACATATTCATTCATTGCATTCAAAAAATCTAGTGAGCTAGGATTGAAGATTGTAGTTTTAGGTTTTGACCTAAAGGTGTATAATGCTACCTATGAAGCCATGGTAACTAGGCTAGGATGTCTACAAGTTTCATTTAGGGTCAAGCAACATGATTTTGTCCATGATTTAATCTGCTTACCGATGATCGGTCTTGATCTTATCTTGGGACTGGACTGGTTAGCTAAGAACCATGTCCTGCTCGACTGTTCTGCAAAATCGGTGTACTTTATGCCGAAAGATACAGATGGAACAGTTGTATTGAATAGTTATTACTTGAATTCAACGATGGAGAATTGTTCAGGGACTGAATGTTAGGGTATCTTGTTGCTAACCGCGGGTGTTTCGGGTGATGATCAAAGATTGGAGCAAATTCCAGTTGTGTGTGAGTTTTCGGAGGTGTTTCTCGACGATACTGATGAATTTCCAGCTAACCGAGAGGTTGAGTTTGCTATTGAGTTGGTGCCTGGGGCTGGATGATAAACCCTAATTTTGTGGTTTATATTGTGTAGAATTTGAGGGGTTTTGTCAATATTTTCCACACTTATTCACAAGAATTACATGGTTTTGTGTTCTCTTCCTAATATTGCTTCATGATGGAAAACATGCTTCTTTTGCCTTAAAATTGCCATATTTTGATCCTCTTTTATTACCATTCGATACCATGATGTGTTTGTTGAGTAATTTCAGAGTTTATAGGGCAAGAATGGCCTAGAAGAGAGAAATAAAGCATGCAAAAGTGGAAGGAACATGAAGAATTGAATTTTGGGAATTCAGCATCGACGCGCACGGGCACCTCACGCGCACGCGTGGGTGCGGAAAGTTGGGAATGGCGCGCGTAGATTGGTGCATCCACGTGGATTGGTGAAACTTTCATCGACGCGCACGCGTGGTTTGCGAAATTCAATCGACGCGCACGCGTGCGTGGCGCGTACGCGTGACAAGCTGCACGTGACCTCATTAAAGGAAATCGTGCCTGGCAATTTCTGAGGCTCAACAGGCCCAAATTCAAGCTGGTTCTGCATGGAAAAGACCCAAGAATTCTAGAGAAAAAGGGGGGGGATCATTCATTAGACACTTAGACACAATTTTAGCGTGTTTTTTTGGTTTTTGGTTCTTCTAGAGAGAGAAACCCTTGTTCCTCTCTAGATTTTGTCTAGATCTTGTGTTAGATTTATATTTTCTTGTCAATTGTCATTTTCTACCCATTTTGTGAATCTTGTGGATCTTGAATTGTTGATGTTACATTGATGATTTCCATGATTAATAGTGTTGTTTGAGTGATTTTCTATTGATAATTGTTAGTGAGTACTTTTTAATTTCAATTTAATTGCATTTTGAATGTCTTTTAGTAATGCTTACCATGTGTTTGATGAAATATTTCCTTTAATTATGGAGTAGTTTTCTTTACTCTTGGCCTAGACTAAGGGAATCGGGTAAACTTGAGTCATTGGGTCTAATTGGTTTGGTGATTTGAGAATTCTTAGTGGTCAAATTGATACCCATTGACACTAACCTACTACTAAGTCAATTGGTAGTTGGATTGGGACTTATGAGTTGAGATTGATCAAGCCACTTGACCTACCTCAAGCTTAGGAGTAAATATTATGTACTTAAAGCTCTTGGAGGTAGACCTAGTGAGTTTGGTTCCTCATAGTTGTCAAGATATGGTTATTAGACAAGGATGGTGATCTCAAATTCCCATGCCTAGCCAAGAGTTGCTTTTATTATTCATATTTGAAAATCAAAAATTCTAATTGCTTTGTCTTAGTTATAGTTACTTATTTAATTTTAGAGTAAAATTATAGTGGATGTTCTCTTATTAGTTTGGATTTGCCCATACCTTTCTTTAGTTACTTGAGTTAGTTTCTTGCACTTTAAGATTTCTTACTTGTTAAGTCTCTTAGTTTAATTTATTGCTCATGATTTGCAACCCTGGAATTCTAACCAATGTTGATGCACATGTTTGCCTATTCCTTGTGAGACGACCCGAGGTTTGAATACTTCGGTTACTTTTATTGGGGTTGAACTTGTGACAACCAATTCCTTAAAATTTGATTCGAGGATTATTTGTTGGTTGAGAGCTATACTTGCAACGTGAACATTTTGTGAAATTCTTACCGACGGTAGTCTCCACATCAAATTTTTGGCGCCGTTGCCAGGGAATGGTTGCAACGTATGCCTTGATATTGGTTATGTGAATATGTGAATATTGTAGATAGTTTACTTGCTTTCAATACTTAGTTGTAGTTTCGATTTCTTTTGTACATGTGCTATGACTCCCAAGTTTGATGACTCGGTCTCAACCGAATTCTAGCGTAGCTGAGTTTGACCCTGAGATTGAAAGAACTTTTTTTATACACTCGGTAAGCTAGACGGCGGTTGGACTATACGGCTAGTACTTCGGCCTCTCTTGAGAAGTATACCGAATCACTAGACGGTACCGAGAGTGACTTGGAGTCCGCTACTTCCTATTCGTCTATTGGCACTGCTAATACATCTTTGCATCCCACAGGTGAACCATATATGGCAGAGCCACGCCGGATCACTTTGCATGAACAAGGGGCTTCGGATATCATACTTCAACCTTTGCAAGCAAGGTATCCCAACCTTGATCCAAACTTTGAGTTGAAGAATAGCTTGATAAATCTACTTCCCAAGTATCATGGGCTTCCGAGTCAAGACCCCATCTGACATCTAAGAGATTTTCAAGTTGCTTGTTCTACGGTTCGAAGGCATGAAGCCGATGAGGTGGCTATTATGGTTTTTTCCTTCCCCTTCTCTCTTGAGAGGCAAGCAAAAATATGGTTTTATTCGCAACCGGATGAGATTGTGACCAATTGGGATTTCTTGAGAAGAGAGTTTCTAGACAAGTTCTTTCCGCCGGAGAAGACCGACTACATCTGGATGGAGATCTCAGGTATAATACAAAAGGACCAAGAGAGTTTGTATGAGTATTGGACTCGGTTCAAGAGGCTATTAGAATCTTGTCCACACCATGGATTGGATACTCACTTGCTCATTAGTTACTTCACCGGAGGTCTTTGTGCGGAAGATAGAAGATTGCTCACTGCTTCTAGTGGTGGTTCCCTTTCCAAAAACAAAATGGCGGGAGAAGCTTGGAGCTTGATAAATGATGTTGCCGAGACTACACAACATGTAAGGGTAAGAAGCAATCCCCTCAAGGGTGTGGTAGAAGCACCACCTTCCAAAACAAGCTTAACTAAGGTGCTTGGGGATATGACCACTATCCTTACGGAGATGCATAAAGAGCAAAAGGCATTCTATTCCATCCAAGCCATTCAAGCCCCACCCCAAGTTGCTCAACTTGAAGGTCCTCCTAGAATTTGTGGTTTGTGCTCTAGCACCACACATTACACCGATCAATGTCACCAAATTCAAGAGGAGTACACCCTTGCCGTGGCCAATGTAAATTACAACAACCGTCCACCCTACCCCTCTCAAGGCCAAAACAACTACTCTCATGGCAATAATCACAATCAAGGGTGGAGGGATAATGCACAAGGGGGCAATCAAAATCAAAGATGGAACAATTTTCCTTTTCACTACAACAACAACCACCAATCTTCATCCCAATACTACCATAACAACAACAACCACCAATCTTCATTCCAAAACCACCATAACAACAACAACCATCAAGCCAACCAAAATTACCACAACCAAGCTCCCCATCAAAAACAAAACAACTACACCAAGTACCAAGCACCACATCAAAGACAACACTCCAACCAAGCCTCTTCATCCTCCACCAACCAAGTTGATGAGCTTAGAGCTACTATGGAGAAACAAGAGGAGAATAACAAGGCTCAATTCAATACCTTGATTGCACAATATGGTAGCATGAGTGCTCAATTAGCCAATCTCACCGACATGATTTCGAAGTTGTCCATGTCCTCCTCAAACAACAACACCAACCAACCCTCAAGCTCTTCTAATCTTCCATCCCAAACCCTTTTCAATCCAAATGGCGGTCTCAATGCCATCACACTACGGTCGGAAACTACATTGGAGGAGATACCTCCTAGGATCATGGAGGACATTCATGAGGAAGAAGTGGTTGTTGAAGCTCTACATGAAGAAGAGGAGGTAGACAAAAGGCGTAAGGAAGAAGAAGCAAGCCTTAAAGAACCCAAGAGGAAAGCTATAATGGACGAATCCATTCCTATCCCATTCCCTTCCATGGTGAAGAAGGCAAAGAAGACTCCAGAGTTTGATTTAAATATGCTTCAAGTGTTCAAGAAGGTCGAGGTAACGATACCACTTCTTGAGGCTATTCAACAAATTCCGAAGTATGCAAAATTTTTGAAGGACTTGTGTACACACAAGGATAGGATAGGAGAGTTAGAGACATTATCCTTGGGTAGTTCAATTTCTTCCTTAATGAAGCCTATTCCAGAAAAATGTGGTGACCCTGGACTGTATTTGGTGTATTGTCGTATTGGTGGGCGTACTTTTCATGATTGTATGTGTGATCTAGTGGCTTGCGTAAGCATCATGCCCCTTTCTATCTTTGTGCGGTTGAATTTAGCTCCATTAAAGAAGTCGGCGGCAAAATTTGCCTTAGCCGATAAAAGTGTGATCACTGTGATGGGAATAGCAGAAGATGTACTTGTGGCGATCAAGGATTTGGTATTTCCAGTTGACTTTTACATCCTTGAAATGCCCCCAACAGAGAATAGAAGCGCCTCCTCCGTTCTACTTGGTACACCCTTCCTTAAGACCTCTAAATTCAAGTTAGATGCCTTCACCGGCACATATTCCTTTAAGGTTGGAGACAAGACTATCAGGTTCAATTTGGAAGAAGCCATGAAGCACCCTTCCAAAGAGCATTCCGTTCTCCGATGTGATATAATCGATGAAGTGGTAGCGGAGGTACGAAGAGAAGACCACAACAAGCTGTGCTACCCCATTGTTGAAGAGACGGATAACCAAGAGGGTGAACAAGAGAAAGTTGTTGAGAATGAACTCCATGAGCTTGATGAAAAAGAATCTCAGCTTGAGGCAAAGAGTGAACTGAAGCCTCTTCCATCTCATTTGATGTATTCTTTCTTAGAGGAAAACCAAAGGTTTCGGATCATTATTGCTAGTGATCTTTCTAGTGAAGAAGAAAGAAAGCTCCTAGATGTTCTAAGAAAGTACAACAAGGCAATTGGTTGGAGCCTGGCCGATATTGTGGGGATTGACCCCGCAAGTGCATGCATCGTATCTTTCTCCAAGAGGGAGCTCGGCCGGTTAGGCAACCACAAAGAAGGCTCAACCCCACCATCCTTGATGTGATAAAGAAGGAGGTCACTAGACTGCTTGATGCGGGTATCATATATCCAATTTCTGACAGTGAATGGGTGAGCCCGATCCAGGTTGTTCCCAAGAAATCGGGCATCACTGCGGTTAAAAAGGATGATGGTGAAGTGGTCACCAAGAGAGTTCAAAATGCTTGGCGGGTGTGCATCGATTATAGAAGGTTGTATGCCGCTACGAGGAAGGACCACTACCCTTTGCCCTTTATTGATCATCTACTGGACCGATTGGCGGGTAAATCCCATTATTGCTTTCTTGATGGCTTCACTGGTTACTTTCAGATTCACATTGCTCCTGAGGATCAGGAAAAGACCACATTCACTTGTCCTTTTGGTACCTTTGCTGATAAAAGGATGCCATTTGAACTATGCAATGCACCTGCTACTTTTCAGCGGTGTATGACCAGTGTCTTTTCCGATCTGATGGAGAATGGTCTGGAAGTCTTTATGGATGACTTCAACATTTATGGAACTTCATTTGATTGTTGTTTAGAGAACTTGGCCAAAGTCTTAGCTAGATGTGTTGACACTAACCTTATCCTAAATTTTGAAAAATGTCACTTCATGGTAAGGCAAGGTATAGTGTTAGGACATGTAGTATCTAATGAAGGCATTTCTATAGACCCGGCCAAGGTCGATGTTATCACCAATTTACCTCACCCCTAATCTGTGAGGGAGGTCCGCTCCTTTTTGGGTCATGCAGGATTTTACAGGTGCTTTATTAAGGATTTCAGCAAGATTGCTTTGCCATTATCGCACCTACTCCAAAAAGATGTGGACTTTAAGTTTGACAGTGCATGTGTGAATGCGTTTGAGAAGTTAAGGAGAATTATTACCATGGCACCGATTGTGCGAGGCCCCAACTGGACGCAGCCATTCGAGATAATATCCGACGTGTCAAACCATGCTGTAGGTGTCGCGCTTGCACAGTGCGATGGTAAACTCCCTTATATCATTGCTTATTCATCAAAAACATTGGATGCAGCACAATCCAACTATACCACTACAGAAAAAGAACTCCTAGCTATTGTTCATGCTTTAGATAAATTCAGATCATATTTGCTAGGATCCAAGATAGTGGTATACACGGATCATGCAGTTTTAAAGTACTTATTGACAAAGAATGAGTCGAAACCTAGGCTCATACGTTGGATCTTGCTCTTGCAAGAGTTCGACATTGAGATTAGGGATCGAAGTGGGTCTCAAAATTTGGTTGCGGATCATTTGAGCCACCTTGAGAATTTGAAATATGACCCATTTCTGATCGATGACTCATTCCCATTGGATAGTTTGCATGCTATGTCAGATAGCTTTCCTTGGTTTGCACCAATGGCGAACTACTTGGTTGCTAAGATCTTCCCTCCTAACTTTTCTAGACACCAAAGGGACAAGTTGATGAGTGATTTCAAATGCTACATTTGGGATAATCCTCACTTGTGGAAGAGGGGAGTGGACCAAGTAATTCGAAGATATGTCCCGAAATATGAGATCCAACCCATTCTTGAAGCTTGCCATTTGTCCGAGTGTGGCAGCCACTTTGGCCCACAACGGACAGCTAAAAAGGTGTTGGATTGTGGATTCTGGTGGCCAACCTTATTCAAGGATGCTAGCCGCTTCTGTGTGTCGTGCCACCAATGTCAGAAGTCGTGAAAAATACGTCCGAAAGGGATGAAATTCCTCAAGAAACGATGTTGTTTTATGAGATATTTGATGTAACGGGCATGGACTTTATGGGACCGTTTTCCAACTCAAGTGGGTATCTATATATTCTATTGGCGGTTGACTACATATCAAAGTGGGTAGATGGTGCACAAAATTGTGATCCTTAACAACGGCGCCAAAAACTTGGTGCTCGGAACGTAATTCACACACTTTATCACAACTTCGCACAACTAACCAGCAAGTGCACTGGGTCGTCCAAGTAATAAACCTTACGTGAGTAAGGGTCGATCCTACAAAGATTGTCGGCTTAAAGCAAGCTATGGTCACCTTATAAATCTTAGTCAGGCGGATTCAAATGGTTATAGAGTTTTAATAATTAAAAGATAAATAAAACATAAAATAAAGATAGAGGTACTTATGTAATTCATTGGTGAGAATTTCAGATAAGCGTATAGAGATGCTTTCGTTCCTACTGAACCTCTGCTTTCCTGCTGTCTTCATCCAATCATTCCCACTCCTTTCTATGGCAAGCTTTATGTAGGGCATCACCGTTGTCAATGGCTACTTCCCATCCTCTCAGTGAAAATGGTCCAAGATGCGCTATCACCGCACGGCTATTCATCTGTCGGTTCTCGATCATACTGAAATAGGATTCACTAATCCTTTTGCGTCTGTCACTATGCCCAGCACTCGCGAGTTTGAAGCTCGTCACAGCCATCCCTTCCCGGATCCTACTCGGAATACCACAGACAAGGTTTAGACTTTCCGGACCTCAAGAATGGCCGTTAATAGTTCTAGCCTATACCACGAAGACTCTGATCTCACGATCAGAAGGCTAAGAGATGCACATTCAAGCTTGTTTGCATGTAGAACGGAAGTGTTGGTCAGGCACGCGTTCATAAGTGAGAATGATGATGAGCGTCACATAATCATCACATTCATCATGTTCTTGTGTGTGAATGAATATCTTAGAGAAGAAATAGGCTTGAATTGAATAGAAAAACAGTAGTACTTTGCATTAATTCATGAGGAACAGCAGAGCTCCACACCTTAATCTATGGTGTGTAGAAACTCTACCGTTGAAAATACATAAGTGATGAAGGTCCAGGCATGGCCAAATGGCCAGCCCCCATAAAGGTCTAAGATAGCATAAAACTAATCAAAAGGACTCCTCTAACATGATAGTAAAAAGTTTTATTTATACTAAACTAGTTACTAGGGTTACAGAAATTAGTAAATGATGCAGAAACTCACTTCTGGGCCCACTTGGTGTGTGCTTGGGCTGAGCATTGAAGCTTTCACATGTAGAGGTCTTTCTTGGAGTTAAACGCCAGTTTGTAACCTGTTTCTAGTGTTTAACTCTGCTTTGCAACTTGTTTCTGGCGTTTAACTCCAGAATAGGGCAGAGAGGTGGCGTTGAATGCCAGTTTGCATCATCTAAACTCGGGCAAAGCATAGACTATTATATATTTCTGGAAAGATCTGGATGTCTACTTTCCAACGCAATTGAGAGCACGCCATTTGGACTTCTGTAGCTCCAGAAAATTCACTTTGAGTGCAGGGAGGTCAGAATCCAACAGCATCTGCAGTCCTTCTTCAACCTCTGAATCTGATTTTTGCTCAAGTTCCTCAATTTTAGCCAGAAATTACATGAAATCACAGAAAAACACACAAACTCATAGTAAAGTCCAGAAATGTGATTTTTATTTAAAAACTAATAAAAATATACTAAAAACTAACTAAATCATACTGAAAACTATGTAAAAACAATGCCAAAAAGCGTATAAATTATCCGCTCATCACAACACCAAACTTAAATTGTTGCTTGTCCCCAAGCAAATGAAAATCAAATAAGATACAAAGAAGAGAATATACTATAAATTCCAAAATATCAATAAAACTTAGCTCCAATCAGATGAGCTGGACTAGTAGCTTTTTGCCTCTTGAATAGTTTTGGCATCTCACTTTATCCATTCAAGTTTAGAATGATTGGCATCTATAGGAACTCAAAATTCAGATAGTGTTATTGATTCTCCTAATTCAGTATGTTGATTCTTGAACACAGTTACTTTATGAGTCTTGGCCGTGGCCCTAAGCACTTTGTTTTTCAGTATTACCACCGGATACATAAATGTCACAGACACATAACTGGGTGAACCTTTTCAGATTGTGACTCAGCTTTGCTAAAGTCCCTAATTAGAGGTGTCTAGGGTTCTTAAGCACACTCTTCTTTTTGCTTTGGACCTCGATTTTAACCGCTCAGTCTCAAGTTTTCACTTGACACCTTCACGCCACAAGCACATGGTTAGGGACAGCTTGGTTTAGCTACTTAGGCCAGGATTTTATTCCTTTAGGCCCTCCTATCCACTGATGCTCAAAGCCTTGGATCCTTTTTATTACCCTTGCCTTTTGGTTTTAAGGGTTATTGGATTTTTGCTCTTGCCTTTTGGTTTAAAGAGCTTTTGGCTTTTTTTGCTTGCTTTTTTTTTTCTTTTTTTCGCCATTTTTTCTTTTTTTTTTTTCACAAGCCTTTGTATTCACTGCTTTTTCTTGCTTCAAGAATCAATTTTATGATTTTTCAGATCATCAAATAACATTTCTCCTTTTTCCTTATTCTTTCAAGAGCCAACATATTTAACATTCATAAACCACAATATGAAAAGACATATGCACTGTTCAAGCATTCATTCAGAAAACAAAAAGTATTGTCACCACATCAAAATAATTAAACTAGTTTCAAGGATGAATTCAAAACCATGTACTTCTTGTTCTTTTGTAATTAAAATATTTTTCATTTAAGAGAGGTGATGGATTCATAGGACATTCATAGCTTTAAGACATAGACACTTAAACACTAATGATCATATAGTAAAGACACAAACATAAATAAAACATAAAGCATAGTAAACGAAAAACAGAAAAATAAGAACAAGGAGTTAAGGAACGGGTCCACCTTAGTGAGGGTGGCGTCTTCCTCTTCTTGAAGAACCAATGGTGCTTTTGAGCTCCTCTATGTCTCTTCCTTGTCTTTGTTGCTCCTCCCTCATAGCTCTTTGATATTTTTTAATCTCATAGAGGATGATGGAGTGCTCTTGGTGCTCCACCCTTAGTTGTCCCATGTTGGAACTTAATTCTCCTAGGGAAGTGTTGATTTGCTCCTAATAGTTTTGTGGAGGGAAGTGTATCCCTTGAGGCATCTCAGGAATTTCATGGTGAGGAATTTCCTCATGCTCTTGTTGAGGTCCATGATCTCTTGTTTGCTCCATCCTTTTCTTAGTGATGGGCTTGTTCTCTTCAATGAGGATGTCTCCCTCTATGTCAATTCCAGCCGAACTGAAGAGGTGGCAAATGAGGTGAGAAAAGGCTAACCTTGCCAAAGTAGAGGACTTGTCATCCACCTTGTAGAGTTCTTGAGGTATAATCTCATGAACTTCCACTTCCTCCCCAATCATGGTACTATAGATCATGATGGCCCGGTCTATAGTAACTTCAGACCGGTTGCTAGTAGGAATGATTGAGCGTTGAATAAACTCCAACCATCCTCTAGCTACAGGCTTAAGGTCCAGTCTTCTCAATTGAACTGGCTTGCCTCTTGAGTCAACTTTCCATTGAGCTTCTTCCACACATATGTCCATGAGGACTTGATCCAACCTTTGATCAAAGTTGACCCTTCTAGTGTAGGGGCGTGCGTTTTCTTCCATCATTGGCAAGTTGAACGCCAGCCTTACATTTTCCGGACTGAAATCTAAGTATTTCTCCCGAACCATGATAAGCCAATGCTTTGGATTCGGGTTCACACTTTGATCATGGTTCCTAGTGATCCATGCGTTTGCATAGAATTCTTGAACCATTAAGATCCCGACTTGTTGAATGGGGTTGGTGAGAACTTCCCAACCTCTTCTTCGAATTTCATGTCGGATCTCTGGATACTCATTCTTTTTGAGCTCGAAAGGAACCTCAGGGATCCCTTTCTTCTTGGCCACAACTTCATAGAAGTGGTCTTGATGGACCTTTGAGATGAATCTCTCCATCTCCCATGACTCAGAGGTGGAAGCAATTACCTTCCCTTTCCTCTTTCTTGAGGTTTCTCTGGTCTTAAGTGCCATTAATGGTTATAGAAAAACAAAAAGCTATGCTTTTACCACATCAAACTTAAAATGTTTGCTCGTCCCCGAGCAAAAGAAGAAATAAAGAAGGAGAAGAAGAAGAAAAATGGAGGAGAGGGAGAGAGGTGTGTGGATCAGCCAAGGGGGAGAAGAAAGGGTTGTGTTGTGTGAAAATGAAGAGAGAATGAGGGGTTTATATAGGAGTGGGGGGAGGTTTAGGGTTCGGCCATTAGGGTTGGGTTTGGGAGGGAAAAGAGTTTGAATTTTGGAGGTAGGTGGGGTTTTTGGAGAAGAGAGGATGGATGTGAGTGGTGAAGAGGTGATGGGGAAGAGTGATTGAGGTGATTGGTGAGGGGTATTTGTGGAAGAGGGTTATGAAAAGGTGTGAAGAGGAGAGAAGAAAATGTGGGGATCCTGTGGGGTCAAGGACTTAACATCCCTGCTCCAATTAGGCATGTAAAACGCCCTTAGCATGCATGCCTGGCGTTAAACGCCAGCTTGCTGCTTGTTTTTGGCGTTAAACGCCCAAATGTAGCTTGTTTCTGGCGTTTAACGCCACTTCCATGCTCTGTTCTGGCGTTAAACACCAGTCTGGTGCTTGTTTCTGGTGTTTAACGCCAGCTTGATGCTTCTTTCTGGCGTTAAACGCCAGTTTGATGCTTGTTACTGGCGTTTAAACGCCAGTAAGTTCTTCTTCCAGGGTGAGCTATTTTTAAAGTTGTTTTTCATTCTATTTTTGATTTTTTAGTAGTTTTTTGTGACTCCACATGATCATCAACCTAAAAAAATATAAAATACCAATAAAATAAAATAGATATAATTAAATAACATTGGGTTACCTCCCAACAAGCACTTTTTTAATGTCAATTGCTTGACAGTGAGCTCTCATGGAGCCTCACAGATGTTCAGAGCAATGTTGGAACCTCCCAACACCAAACTTAGAGTTTGAATGTGGGGGTTCAACACCAAACTTAGAGTTTGGTTGTGGTCTCCCAACACCAAACTTAAAGTTTGACTGTGAGGGCTTTGGTTGACTCTGCAGTGAGAGAAGCTTTTCATTCTTCCTCTCCATGGTTATAGAAGGAGATCCTTGAGTTTTAAACACAAGGTTGTCCTCATTCAGTTGGAGGACCAACTCTCCTCTGTCCACATCAATCACAGCTCTTGCTGTGGCTAAGAAGGGTCTTCCAAGGATGATAGATTCATCCTCTTCCTTTCTAATGTCTAGGATTATGAAATCAGCAGGGATGTAAAGGCCTTCAACCTTTACTAGCACGTCCTCTACTAGTCCATAAGCCTGTTTTCTTGAGTTGTCTGCCATCTCTAATGAGATTCTGGCAGCTTGCACCTCAAAGATCCCAAGTTTCTCCATTACAGAGAGTGGCATTAAGTTTATTCTTGACCCCAGGTCACACAGAGCCTCCTCAAAGGTCAGGGTGCCTATGTTACAGGGAATTAGGAATTTACCAGGATCCTGTCTCTTTTGAGGTATTTTCTGCCTATCCAATGCATTTAGTTCATTGGTGAGCAAGGGAGGTTCATCTTCCCAAGTCTTATTACTAAATAATTTGGCATTCAGCTTCATGATTGCACCAAGGTACTTAGCAACTTGCTCTTCAGTAATGTCTTCATCCTCTTCAGAAGAAGAATACTTATCAGAGCTCATGAAGGGCAGAAGGATTAAAGTGGCCTTAGATAGACCAGAGATTATATTTGCTAAGCTAGATGGATTCTGCTCAGAATTCTATGTCTGTTGCTGAGTGGATGATGGGAAAGGCTTGCTATTGCTAAACCTGTTTCTTCCACCATTATTAAAGCCTTGTTGAGGCTTTTTTTGATCCTTCCATGAGAAATTTGGATGATTTCTCCATGAAGGATTATAGGTGTTTCCATAGGGTTCACCCATGTAATTCACCTCTGCTATTGTAGGGTTCTCAGGATCATAAGCTTCTTCTTCAGAAGATGCCTCTTGAGTACTGTTGGATGCAGCTTGCAATCCATTCAGACTCTGAGAAATTATATTTTCTTGCTGAGTCAATATTTTGTTCTGAGCCAATATGGCATTCAGAGTATCAATTTCAAGAACTTCCTTCCTCTGAGGCGTCCCATTACTCACAGAATTCCTTTCAGAAGTGTACATGAACTGGTTATTTGCAACCATGTCAATGAGTTCTTGAGCTTTTGCAGGCGTTTTCTTTAGGTGAATGGATCCACCTGCAAAATGGTCCAATGACATCTTTGATAATTCAGATAGACCATCATAGAATATATCCAGGATGGTCTATTCTGAAAGCATGTCAGAAGGACACTTTTTGGTCAGTTGCTTATATCTCTCCCAAGCTTCATAGAGGGATTCACCTTCTTTCTGTTTGAAGGTTTGAACATCCACTCTAAGCTTGCTAAGCTTTTGAGGAGGGAAGAACTTGGCTAAGAAAGCCGTGACTAGCTTATCCCAAGAGTTCAGGCTATCTTTAGGTTGGGAGTCCAACCATATTCTAGCTCCGTCTCTTACAGCAAACGGGAAAAGCATAAGCCTGTAGACCTCGGAGTCAACCCCATTGGTCTTAACAGTATCACAGATCTGCAAGAACTCAGTTAAGAACTGAAAAGGATCTTCTGATAAAAGTCCATAAAACTTGCAGTTCTGTTGCATCAGAAAAACTAATTGAGACTTTAGCTCAAAATTGTTTGCTCCAATGGCAGGGATTGAGATGCTTCTTCCATGTAAATTGGAATTTGGTGCAGTAAAGTCACCAAGCATCTTCCTTGTATTGTTATTATTTTCGGCCATGTCTCATTCTTTTTCGAAAAATTCTGTCAGATTTTCTCCAGAGAGTTGTGCCTTAGCTTCCCTTAGCTTCCTCTTCAGAGTCCTTTCAGGTTCAGGATCAGCTTCAACAAGAATATTCTTATCCTTGTTCCTGCTCATATGAAAAAGAAGAAAGCAGAAAAGAAAATATGGAATCCTCTATGTCACAGTATAGAGATTTCTTACGTAAGTATAAGAAGAGAAGAATAGAGGAAGGAAAAGATAAGAATCCAAACATAGAGGGGAAGAGTGGGTTCGAATTCTTGGATGAAAGAGAAGTGTTAGTAGATGAATTAATAATTAGAAGGAGATGAGAGAGGGAAGAATTCGAAAATTAAATAAAATAAAATAAAAATATTTTTGTTTTTAATTTAAAATTAAAGTTAAAATTTGAAAATAAGAAAAAAAATAAAATTAAAATTAAAATTTAGAATAATTAGTTAATTAAAAAGGAATTTTGAAGAAGAGGAAGGTGATTTTCGAAAATTAGAGAGAAAATTAGTTAGGTAGTTTTGAAAAAGATATGATTGAAATAGTAAACTTTTAAAATCAAACAAAAAAATCAAGTAGTTAATTGAAAAGGATTTGAAAATCAATTTTTGAAAAGATAAGAAGTTAGAAAAGAAGTTAGAAAATATTTTGAAATTGATTTTGGAAAAGATGTGATTGAAACTTATTTTGAAAAAGATTTGAAAAAGAAATTCAAAAAGATTTGATTTTTGAAATTAAAGTTGATTACTTGACTAACAAGAAACTAAAAAGATTTGATTTTAAAATTTAAAGATTGAACTTTTCTTACTAGGCAAGTAACAAACTTAAAGTTTTTGAGTCAATCACATTAATTGTTAGTAAAGACTTTGAAATTATGAAACAAAATAAGAAAAAGATTTTTGAAAATCAATTTGAAATTTTCGAAAATCATAAAAGAAAAATGAAAAAGATTTGATTTTTTTTTAAAAAGATTTGAAAAAGATAGGATTTTTAAATTGAAAATTTGATTTGACTCATAAGAAACAACTAAATTTTAAAGAGTTTTGAAAAAGTCAACTCAAATTTTCGAAAATTTATGAGAGAATGAGGGAAAGATTTTTTTTTTTTATTTTTGAATTTTTAATGAAGAAAGAGAAAAATAATAAAAAGACTCAAAACATGAAAATTTTGGATCAAAACAAAGGAAACATGCAAGAACACTTTGAATGCAAAGATGAACACCAAGAACACTTTGAAGATCATGATGAACATCAAGTATGTATTTTTGAAAAATTTTCAATAAAAGAAAACATGCAAGACACTAAACTTAGAAATTTTTAATATTTAGATACTAAGAATTCAAGAATGCATATGAAAAACAAGAAAAGACACAAAACAAGAAATTTTAAAGATCAAACAAGAAGACTTATCAAGGACAACTTGAAGATCATGAAGAATGCAATGCATGAATTTTCGAAAAATGCAAGAAAGAGATAAACATGCAATTGACACCAAACTTAAACTCAAACAAGAAACACAAAATTATTTTTGGTTTTATGATTTTATAAATTTTTTTGGATTTTTCGAAAATTCTTTTAAAAAGGAGAATAAGGATTTCAAAATTTTTTATAGGAATTCCAAGAATCTTGCAATGTTAGTCTAAAACTCCGGTCCAGGAATTAGACATGGCTTACTAGCCAACCAAGCTTTCAGTGAAAGCTCCGGTCCAAAACACTAGACATGGCCAATGGCCAGCCAAGCTTTAGCATACATAGTTCAAGCATGTGAAGAAGAAGCCTCAGTCCAAAAGAATTTAGACATGGCTTTACAGCCAGCCAGGATTCAACATTTCTCATGAAATTCCAGAATTCCTCCTTAAAAAATTCTGAAGAACATATAATTTTTTTTTGAAAAATTTCTTTTTCATTTTTGAAAATTTTTTTTGAGAATAAAAATAAAAATAATAAAAATAAAAAGCTTAAAATTAAAATAAAATTACCTAATCTGAGCAACAAGATGAACCGTCAGTTGTCCAAACTCGAACAATCCCCGGCAACGGCACCAAAAACTTGGTGCACGAAATTGTGATCCTTAACAACGGCGCCAAAAACTTGGTGCTCGGAACATAATTCACACATTTTATCACAACTTCGCACAACTAACCAGCAAGTGCACTGGGTCGTCCAAGTAATAAACCTTACGTGAGTAAGGGTCGATCCCACGGAGATTGTCGGCTTGAAGCAAGCTATGGTCACCTTGTAAATCTCAGTCAGGCGGATTCAAATGGTTATAGAGTTTTAATAATTAAAAGATAAATAAAACATAAAATAAAGATAGAGGACTTATGTAATTCATTGGTGAGAATTTCATATAAGCGTATAGAGATGCTTTCGTTCCTCCTGAACATCTGCTTTCCTGCTGTCTTCATCCAATCATTCCCACTCCTTTCTATGGCAAGCTTTATGTAGGGCATCACCGTTGTCAATGGCTACTTCCCATCCTCTCAGTGAAAATGGTCCAAGATGCACTGTCACTGCACGGCTATTCATCTGTCGGTTCTCGATCATACTGGAATAGGATTCACTAATCCTTTTGTGTCTGTCACTGCGCGCAGCACTCGCGAGTTTGAAGCTCATCACAGCCATCCCTTCCCGAATCCTACTCGGAATACCACAGACAAGGTTTAGACTTTCCGAACCTCAAGAATGGCCGCCAATAGTTCTAGCCTATACCACGAAGACTCTGATCTCACGATCAGAATGCTAAGAGATACACATTCAATCTTGTTTGCATGTAGAACGGAAGTGTTTGTCAGGCACGCATTCATAAGTGAGAATGATGATGAGCGTCACATAATCATCACATTCATCATGTTCTTGTGTGCGAATGAATATCTTAGAGAAGAAATAGGCTTGAATTGAATAGAAAAACAGTAGTACTTTGCATTAATTCATGAGGAACAGCAGAGCTCCACACCTTAATCTATGGTGTGTAGAAACTCTACCATTGAAAATACATAAGTAATGAAGGTCCAGGCATGGCCGAATGGCCAGCCCCCATAAAGGTCTAAGATAGCATAAAAATAATCAAAAGGACTCCTCTAACATGATAGTAAAAAGTTCTATTTATACTAAACTAGTTACTAGGGTTACAGAAATTAGTAAATGATGCAGAAATTCACTTCCGGGCCCACTTGGTGTGTGCTTGGGCTGAATATTGAAGCTTTCATGTGTAGAGGTCTTTCTTGGAGTTAAACGCCAGTTTGTAACCTGTTTCTGGCGTTTAACTCTGCTTTGCAACCTGTTTCTGGCGTTTAACTCCAGAATAGGGTAGAGAGCTGGCGTTGAATGCCAGTTTGCGTCATCTAAACTCGGGCAAAGTATGAACTATTATATATTCCTGGAAAGCCCTGGATGTCTACTTTCCAACGCAATTGAGAGCGTGCCATTTGGACTTCTGTAGCTTTAGAAAATCCACTTTGAGTGCAGGGAGGTTAGAATCCAACAGCATCTGCAGTCCTTCTTCAACCTCTGAATCTGATTTTTGCTCAAGTTACTAAATTTCAGCCAAAAATTACCTGAAATCACAAAAAAACACACAAACTCATAGTAAAGTCCAGAAATGTGATTTTTATTTAAAAACTAATAAAAATATACTAAAAACTAACTAAATCATATTGAAAACTATGTAAAAACAATGCCAAAAAGCGTATAAATTATCCGCTCATCAGTAGAAGCGATACCTACCCGCCTTGATGACACAAATACCGTGATTTCTTTCATTAGAAATAGTATTGTATGCCGCTATAGGTCGCCACGAGCAATCGTGAGCGACCAAGGTTCCCACTTTTACAATAGGAAAGTAGAGGCACTGCTCAAGCGCTATGGTGTATTGCACAAGGTTGCAGCTGCTTATCACCCCCAAACCAACGGACAAGCGAAGGTGTCCAACTGGGAGATTAAGCAAATTTTGGAGAAAGTGGTGAATCCACAAAGGAAGGATTGGAGCTTCCGGTTGGGAGATACACTATAGGCGTATAGGACGGCCTACAAGAATCCGTTGGGGATGAGTCCCTTCCGGATTGTCTATGGTAAGGCATGCCACCTTCCGGTGGAGATTGAGCATAAAGCCTATTGGACGGTAAAGTAGTGTAACATGGATTTCACCAAGGTGGGTGTGGCCAGAAAGTTGCAACTAGAGGAGCTTGAATGTCTGAGGATGGAGGCATATGAGAATGCTCGGATCTACAAGAAAAAGACTAAGGCATTTCATGATCACCATATCCGAAGGAAGGATTTTCAAAAAGGTGATGAGGTTCTTCTATATAATTCAAGGCTTAGATTCATGCCTGGCAAGCTCCGTTCTAGATGGGAAGGACCCTTTAAGGTGAAAGAGATAAAGCCCTATGGAGTGGTGGAATTGTTTGACCCTCAAAGTGACACAACTTTCAAGGTGAATGGACATAGAGTGAAGAAGTACCATGGCTACAAGTCAACAACGGAAGTGGAAGTGCTCCTACTTGAGGATGCACCAAAAGGAGAAGAAGCTTGAGCGACTGACCGTCCAACTTAAGGAGGTTAAAGAAAAGTGCTTGGTGGGAGACACCCCACCGTGGTAAGATCTTCCTTGTGTATACCGTCTTGCTTTTAGCTTTAGATTCTTGTGAATTTTGTGATTTCTTAATGTTGTTGAGTGCTTAGGAATGCTAGCTTTTGTTGATTTTGTTGAATTGTTAGGATGTTCATATAAATTTCATTGCTCTTGGTATGGATGAATTGTGAAGTTACAGAAAATGCTTTATTTTGAATAGTGGATAAATTTGAGGGTGTTTTCTTGACTATCTAGCTTAAATACCTACCAAGAATGTGTTACATTAGCTCTCTCTATGTTGTTTTTAAAAAAGAAAAAGGGGGGATGCACGCGTAAGCATGCAGGATGTGCGCGCGTCCCTTGCATTTTTGCAAGTCTGGGCATCTGACCCGAGAGTTGCGCGCCCAATGCGCATTCAACGCGTGAAACGCGCAAAAGCATATTCACGCGTATGCATGAAGCGCGCCCACGCGTCCCTTGCCCCCAACCCTATCCACGTGTACGCGCACACGATGCATACGCGTCGGTTGCTCTGCATTCCATTCTTGGTACATTTGACCCGAGAGTTGTGCGAGCATTGCGCAAGCATTGCGCCCAACACGCAACTCCTCATCACGCGTGCGCGCACTTGACGCTCACGCATTGTTTTGCCATCATCCATTCCACGCGTGCGCACACATGACGCGTACGCGTGGATCGCCCAGCACGCATTCCCTCAGTACTTGGCACCCGAGACTTGCACGAGCATTGCGCAAAACGTGCACTCATTCCACGCTTGCGTGCGATGTGACGCATCCGCGTCCCTCGCCTGTTTCCTTATCCACGCGTACGCGTGGGTGGTGCTCGCGCGTCTCTCCCCTTTCCTTCATTCCAGGCGTACGCGTAATATGCGCGCGCGTCGATCTTGCGACGCAGATAATGACTAGCGCGCCCTGTTTCAAACATTCTCTCCTCTCTTTCTTTCTTTCTTTCTTCCTCTCTTCTTCTACCTTCTTCTTCCCCTTCCCTCTTCACCATTTCTCTCGCCCACCACCACCGGCGACCACCACTTCCTGCGGTCCTATTTTCTCTCTCCTCTTCTCTCTTTTCCTTTCTCTTACTTGCACCTTATCTTCTCTACTCCACCCAAGGTCATCCTCTTTTTTATTCTCTTTGTTTTTACTTTATGCCTTTCTTTCTTAATTGCATTGTCTTTATTTTCTCTTAATTTTCTTAGTTGCATTTTGCTAAATTATCCATTATTTATTTGCTTCTCTCTTTTACTTTGCTATTTCCTATGGATGTTGAATTTTGCTAATATCTCTTGCTTTGATGGGTTGATTTGTTATCTTGTGATTCCATTGTAATTATGTGATATTGTTTTGTAGTTGGGTATATCATTTTGGGCAATTGCACCTTTGCATTTCTTCAATGTGCTTATGATTTGCATGTTGCACGCCAAGTGTTTGTTGAATTGTACCTATCACATTTTTAGTCAATTTTGACAGTATGCTTTCAATTTGGTGCTCTTCTATCAATACGCTTGCCTTCTCATTGCACATTACCTTCTTTGCACTTCATTTTACCACTCATAGGTGCATACCCATGACTTGCTTCTTTGGATCATATTGCAAGAATTGTATTCCAATCCTCTCTAACTCCACTTTATGCCTTTTACACGCCTTAATGTCTTGGAGTTAGATTTGGAATTTGAATCCTTCGTGCTTTTATCTTTCTTGCATATGTCGTTTGGGGTTGTTAGCGATGCTTGAGTTTATTCTTCTCATGCCTCATTTGCATGCCGTTTTCACTCTTGCATCCCATGCTAGTGCATTGCTCCATTTTCACGGGTTGTCTTGCTTGCATGTTACAGCTGTCATGTTTGCATGACACCTTTCCTTTTGTGGCACTCTTTCTCAATAGCATGTTATAATTCAAGTGTGGGCTCTTTGAGTTTAATATCTTCTTTTTCCTCACCTTTTTCAGATGGCCATAAAAAAGGACAAGGAAAAAGCACAAAAGAAGCCACCTTCCAAAAGAGAACCTCAAAAAGCAACCGCCAAAGCGCACCACACGCCCACGGCTAAACCTCTCCCCAATAAGGCATTTGAAGGACAAACCAGTGAGAGATTCTACTAGGTTTCCCAACCGCTATTGCGAGCTAATGTTCCCCATCGTGATTGCATGGAATTACCATTCTGAACCCCTTCTTAACCCTATGGGTCATGTAGTTCAGTTTATCATACCTCGCATTGAGCGACGGGGATGGGGCTTTCTCATGAGGAAACCACAAGAAGCTAATCTCTCGTGGGTGGTAGAGTTCTACACCAATTACTTCTCACCCTCTCTTCAGACTGTCTTCATGCGCCGGAAGCAAGTCCCAGTTTCCGAGAGAGCTATTCAAGAAGTACTCCGAGTCCCACCCGTATCGGATGAGGTAGATGGTTACCAAGAGGCCCTCTGCCAGCGTGATGCCTTTGACTTTTTTTATTGGGACGCTGTGCACCGGGTCATTGCTGAACCAAATACATTTTGGACCCAAGGACACCTCAGGTCCCGACCCAAGGGCATTCTTGCACGTTTTCTGACTGTAGAGACTCGAGCATGGACTCAGATTTTGTCTCATTATGTGTTTTCCAGCACTCATGAGACCTTGATTACCGCAGACCTTGCCTTGCTAGTTTGGTGTATACTTACAGAGTGACCGGTCAACATTGCTCGCCTCATCCACCAAGCCATGGGTCATGTTCATGCCAAGGGTAACCTACCCTTCCTGGCCTTGGTGACGGAGTTAGTTGCTGCTGCTAGTGTTCCCCGAGAGACTAAGGATTGAAAAGTGATGATTTTGGTAGAGGGCGATGTGGTCCCAACCGAAAAATATCTCAAGCCTCCGGCGGAACAAAACACCCTTGAGATAGCTACAAAACACCCTTGAGATAGCTGCCCCCTCGGTTATTCCTACCATTTCTTCTACATCACAAAGATCTTCCCACCAAAGGCTTGAGGACCTCTACAAGAAGATAGATAGATATGAACGGCGGAACCAACGCCGATATGCTTACATTAAGAAGCTTTTGAGTTGCTTGACACCTTCTGTGGAAGAACTGGAGATCTCCATGTCCACCTCGTACTTAAGTGAAGAAAGCACTCGCGAATGGGATAGTGGAAGTTCCAAACCCGACCACCACTTGTGCCTTGCTAGTAGCACGGAGGACCGTGCTAATTCTTAAAGTGTGGGGAGGTCGTTCGACCGATCTCTGTGGGTAATAATCTCATCTTTTCAACATCCATGGACTTTATTTCTCTTTTATTTTGTTAATTAGGACACCTTGCATGTTTAGTTAGTTTTTCTTGTTAGGATTACTTGGTTAGGGTGATAGTTTCTTTTCCAAGAAACTATATTTTCATGGTTCCCTACCAATTTTGAAATTTTTTTTTTTGTGATAAACTTGTTTAAAGAATGTATTTTGGAACATAGTGATTGAGCTAAGGACACAAGCATGTAAGTTTTGAGCCTTATTGTGTGGTGGTGCACGAAATTGTGATCTCCAGGCTCGAACAATCCCTGGTAATGGCTCCAAAGCTTGGTGCTTTGATCTTAATTCATAATTGTCACAACTTCGATACAACTGACCAGCAAGTGCACTGGGTCGTCCAAGTAATACCTTACGTGAGTAAGGGTCGAATCCCACGGAGATTGTTGGTATGAAGCAAGCTATGGTCACCTTGTAAATCTCAGTCAGGCATAGTTCTGTAGCTCTAGAAAATCCACTTTGAGTGCAGGGAGGTCAGAATCCAACAGCATCAGCAGTCCTTCTTCAACCTCTGAATCTGATTTTTGCTCAAGCCCCTCAATTTCAGCCAGAAAATATCTGAAATCACAGAAAAACACACAAACTCATAGTAAAGTCCAAAAATGTGAATTTAACTGCACTGTTCAAGCATACATTCAGAAAACAAGAAGCATTATCACCACGTCAATATAATTAAGCTAAGTTCAAGGATAAATTCGAAACTCATGTACTTCTTGTTCTTTTGAATTAAAACATTTTTTTTATAGAGGTGATGGATTCATAGGACATTCATAACTTTAAGTCATAGTTACTACTACTAATGATCATGTAATGAAGACACAAACACAGATAAGTACATAACATAGAAAACGAAAAACAGAAGAAATAAGAACAAGGAATGAATCCACCTTAGTGATGGTGGCGTTTCCTTCTTGAGGAACCAATGATGTCCTTGAGCTCTTCTATGTCTCTTCCTTGTCTTTGTTGCTCCTCCCTCATTGCTTTTTGATCTTCTCTTATTTCATGAAGCATGATGGAGTGCTCTTGATGTTCCACCCTTAGTTGCTTCCAATAATTGTGTGGAAGAAAATGTATCCCCTGAGGTATCTCAGGGATCTCTTGATTTGCAGTCATATGTTCTACCACTGAGCTATAGACCCTTGATGGAAGCTTTTGTCTTCCCTTTCCTCTTTCTAGAGGTTTCTCTGGCCTTAGGTGCCATCAATGGTTATGGAAAAAACAAAAAAGCTATGCTTTTACCACACCAAACTTAGAATGTTGCTCGCCCTCGAGAAAAAGAAGAAAGAATAGAAGAAGAAGAAGAGGATATGGAGGAGATGGATGGAGGTGTGTATTCGGCCATATGGGTGGGATTGGGTGGGAGAGAGATGTTGAATTTTGAAGGTAGTGGTTGTATGGATGTGAGTGGTAAATGGAAAAGAAGGGATGATCATGAATGGAAAGAGAGATGATGAGGTAGGTGGGGATCCTGTGGGGTCCACAGATCCTGAGGTGTCAAGGCATTTACATCCCTGCACCAATTTAGGCATGTAAAATGCCCTTGCACACAACTCTGGGCGTTCAACGCCCCTTTGCTGCCATTTCTGGCGTTGAACGCCAGAACCATGCTTGTTCTGGGCGTTCAGCGCCAGGATGCTCCCATTCTGGGCGTTCAGCGCCAGAACTATGCTCTGTTCTCGCGTTTGAACGCCAGACAGATGCTCCTCCAGGGTGTGATTTTTCTTCTGCTATTTTTGATTTCATTTTCAATTTTTCTATTTATTTTGTGACTCCACATGATCATGAACCTAAGAAAACATGAAAAACAATAAAAATAAGAATTAGATAAACATTGGGTTGCCTCCCAACAAGCGCTTCTTTAATGTCAATAGCTTGACAGTGGGCTCTC
>NC_029794.2:122244463-122321092 GCF_000816755.2 Arachis ipaensis
TTTTGAAAAAGAGTTAGTGATTTTTGAAAATAGTTTTTTTTTTTTGAAAATTAGTATTTTTTTCGTTTCGAAATTTTTTTTTATAAAGAATAAAAATAATTAGTTAATAAAAAAGAAATTTTTGAAAAAGAGGGGAGATATTTTCGAAAATTAGAGAGAGATAGTTAGTTAGGTAGTTTTGAAAAAGTTAAGAAACAAACAAAAAGTTAGTTAGTTAGTTGAAACAAATTTGAAAAGATGAAGTTGGGAAGTTAGAGAAGATATTTTGAAATCAAATTTTGAAAAAGATAAGATAAGAAGATATTTTTTTGAAAAGATATGATAGAAATTAGTTTTTGAAAAAGATTTGATTTTTAAAATCACAATTAATGACTTGATTCATAAGAAATCACAAGATATGATTCTAGAACTTAAAGTTTGAATCTTTCTTAACAAGCAAGTAACAAACTTCAAATTTTTGAATCAAAACATTAATTGATTAGTTATTTTCGAAAATTTTATATAAAAATAAGAAAAAGATTTTTGAAAAAGATTGTTGGAATTTTCGAAAATAACTAAGAAAAAGATTTGATTTTTGAAAAAGATTTTGAAAAAGATAAGATTTTCAAATTGAAAATTTGATTTGACTCATAAGAAACAACTTTGATTTTTAAAAACTTTTGAAAAAGTCAACTCAATTTTCGAATTTGATGAGAGAAAAAGGGAAAGATATTTTTTTGATTTTTTGAATTTTTATGAAAACATGAAAATTATGCAATGTATGAAATTTTTAGATCAAAACATGAATGTATGCAAGAATGCCATGAATGTCAAGATGAACATCATAGACACAATTTTGAAAAATTTTTTAATGCAAAGAAAACATGCAAGACACCAAACTTAGAATTCTTTAATGCTTACGCACTAAGGATTCAAGAATGCATATGATAAACATGAAAAGACACAAAACAAAAAATCATCAAGATCAAACAAGAAGACTTACCAAGAACAACTTGAAGATCATGAAGAACACTATGAATGCATGAATTTTCGAAAAATGCAAGATGCATATGCAAGTGACACCAAACTTATGATATGACTCAAGACTCAAACAAGAAACAAAAATATTTTTGATTTTTATGATTTTCTATTTTTTTTTGGATTTTTTTTTTCGAAAATTATATGAAAAAGAAAAATAAGGATTCCAAAATTTTTAACATGAATTCCAGGAATCTTGCCATGTTAGTCTAAAGCTTCAGTCCAGGAATTAGACATGGCTCACAAGCCAGCCAAGCTTTCAAAGAAAGCTCCAGTCCAAAACACTAGACATGGCCAATGGCCAGCCAAGCTTCAGCAGGTGATCATGGATCAGCAGCAGGTGGATGAGCAACAACTAATTTGTTCTTGATAACAAATTGCAAGCCTCAGTCCAAATGAATTTAGACATGGCTTTACAGCCAGCCAGGCTTCACATGCTTCATGAAACACTAGAATTCATTCTTAAAAATTTTGAATAAATTTTTGAAAACATTTTTATTTATTTATTTATTTATTTTTGAAAACAAAAGAGAAATTTTTTTTTGAAAATATTTTTGAAAGATTTTTGAAAAGAAAACGAAAAGAAAGTTACCCCATCTGAGCAACAAGATGAACCGTCAGTTGTCCAAACTCGAACAATCCCGGGCAACGGCGCCAAAAACTTGGTGCACGAAATTGTGATCTCTAGGCTCGAACAATCCCTGGTAATGGCTCCAAAGCTTGGTGCTTTGATCTTAATTCATAATTGTCACAACTTCGATACAACTAACCAGCAAGTGCACTGGGTCGTCCAAGTAATACCTTACGTAAGGGTCGAATCCCACGGAGATTGTTGGTATGAAGCAAGCTATGGTCACCTTGGTGGTTATATCTTCTAACCACTATTTCCCATTCTTATGTGTATTATTCTCCCTCTATGATTACAATTCTTGCTTTGTCTGATTCTATATATCCATTACTTTGTGTATGAATGCATTTACATGATTGAGGCCATCATTTCAATAGTCACTTTTCCCAAACGGCCTTAACCCTTTTATCTACCATTGCTAACTAATTTTGAGCCCATGATAAACCCTTTTTGTTCTTAAATGGAGCACATCAACACCCCTAAGTGAAAAATAATGAATGTATCTGGATTTGGATCCTTGATTAGCTTAGGTGAGTGAGAATGTGTATCATTCAAATAGGAGGGTGTACTTGGGAACTTGGGTAGATGTAAAGGTGTGTCTTAGTATTTGTAATTGAAATTTCTGGGAATTGGGAACATACTCATGTATTGAATGATTGAACCATATACATTGACACTTTTGTACATGAAACCCCAAAAAGGAGACAAACAAAGAAAAGAAAAAAAAATGTTTGTGTATATATGAGAATGAAGAAAAAAAAGAGAAAAAAATGTGAGAAAAAGAAATAGAAAAATAGAAGAAACAAAAATATGGAAAAAGAAAGTAATAAAAAGGGGACAAAAATGCCCCAAGGTAAAGTAACAATAACAATGCATATGGAATGTGAACTAAAGAGAATACATGAGTATGTGGAGAAGTGAAACCCATGGGTAGCTAGGTATTGTATTAGAATTGTATAGGTTGTTTTATGTGTTTGGTGAGATCTTAGGTTAATCAAGGATTCAAATTTTAAGCCCACTTGACCATATACATCCCCACCTTTACCCTAGCCCCATTACAACCTATAAATAAGACCTCATGATACTTGTACGCATGCATTGAGTAATTATTGATTGTTAGATGAAAGACAAATCTTAGAAAGCATGATTAGGAGAGGATTGAGTGACAAATCCTATACACTTGAGCGAATAGAGCGGATACACTTCCGGTGAGGGTTCGATGCTCAACTCCTTGTTTCCGGCTTTCACAAGCGTTCATCTAGCAAGTTATATGTACTTCATATTGACGTTCAAATTGGTAGGATTTATGGACTACATGTCATTTTCACTTTATTTGCTCATATATATTCTTGGAGGATAGATTTACCCTTGACCAAGTAGGTAGATGCCTTTACATTAGTTGCATGCATTCATTTAGGTGATTTGCACTTCATGAACCCTTTCTTCCCATGGTCTTTGGTCTTTTTATTTTTAGCATGAGGACATGCTTGGTTTAAGTGTGGGGAGGTTTGATAAACCCTAATTTGTAGTTTATATTGTGTAGAATTTGAGGGGTTTTGTCAATATTTTCTACACTTATTCACAAGAATTGCATGGTTTTGTGTTCTCTTCCTAATATTGTTTCATGATGGAAAACATGCTTCTTTTGCCTTAGAATTGCCATATTTTGATCATCTTTTATTACCATTCGATGCCGTGGTTTGTTTGTTGAGTAATTTCAGAGTTTATAGGGCAAGAATGGCCTAGAAGAGAGAAAGAAAGCATGCATAAGTGGAAGGAACATGAAGAATTAAATTTTGGGAATTCAGCATCCACGCGCACGCGCACCTCACGCGCACGCGTTGGTGCGGAAAGTTGGGAATGGCACGCGCAGATTGGCGCATCCGCAAGGATTGGCGAAACTTCCATCGATGTGCACGCGTGCTGGACGCGCACGCGTAGATCGTGAAATTCAATCGACGCACACGCGTGCATGGCGCGTACGCGTGACAAGCTGCATGTGACCTCATTAAAGGAAATTGTGCCTGGCGATTTTTGAGGCTCAACAGGCCCAAATTCAAGCTGGTTCTGCATGAAAAAGACCCAAGAATTCTAGGGGAAAGGGGAGGGGATCATTCATTAGACACTTAGACACAATTTTAGCGAGTTTTTTTGGTTTTTGGTTCTTCTAGAGAGAGAAACCCTTATTCCTCTCTAGATCTAGTTTGATTTAATCTTCCCTTGTTGAATTCTGAATTGGATCTTGTTGATTTTTAGTTTTGATTACTTAATTTGAATTTCTTAGTATAATTTTGTCTATATCTTGTGTTAGATTTATGTTTTCTTGTCAATTGTCATTTTCTACCCATTTTGTGAATCTTGTGGATCTTGAATTGTTGATGTTACATTGATGATTTCTATGATTAGTAGTGTTGTTTGAGTGATTTTCTATTGATAATTGTTAGTGGGTACTTTTTAATTTCAATTTAATTGCATTTTGAATATGTCTTTTAGTAATGCTTACCATGTGTTTGATGAAATGTTTCCTTTAATTATGGAGTAGTTTTCTTTACTCTTGGCCTAGGCTAAGGGAATTAGATAAACTTGAGTCATTGGGTCTAATTAGTTTGGTGATTTGAGAACCCTTAGTGGTCAAGTTGATACCCATTGACACTAACCTAGTACTAAGTCAATTGGTAGTTGGATTGGGACTTATGAGTTGAGATTGATCAAGCCACTTGACGTACCTCAAGCTTAGGAGTAAATATTACGTACTTAAAGCTCTTGGAGGTAGACCTAGTGAGTTTGGTTCCTCATAGTTGTCAAGATATGGTTATTAGACAAGGATGGTGATTCCAAATTCCCATGCCTAGCCAAGAGTTGCTTTTATTATTCATATTTGAAAACCAAAAATTTTAATTGCTTTGTCTTAGTTATAGTTACTTGTTTAATTTTAGAGTAAAATTATAGTGGATGTTCTCTTATTAGTTTGGATTTGCCCATACCTTGCTTTAGTTACTTGAATTAGTTTCTTGCATTTTAAGATTTCTTGCTTGTTAAGTCTCTTAGTTTTATTTCTTGCTCATGATTTACATCCCCGGAATTCTAACCAATGTTGATGCACATGTTTACCCATTCCTTGTGAGACGACCCGATGTTTGAATACTTCGGTTACTTTTATTGGGGTTGAACTTGTGACAACCAATTCCTTAAAATTTGATTCGAGGATTATTTGTAGGTTGAGAGCTATACTTGCAATGTGAACATTTTGTGAAATTCTTACCGACGGTAGTCCCCACATCACTGGACCAATCTCGAGTGCTCCTTATAGGATGTCACCACTAGAAATGGCCGAGCTAAAGTCTCAGCTGCAGGATCTGTTGGGTAGGAACTTTATCCGACTAAGTGTTTCTCCGTGGGACGCGCCAGTGTTACTACTAAAGAAGAAAGACGAAAGTATATGGCTCTGTGTGGATTACAGACAGCTGAACAAGGTCACAATAAAGAATAAGTACCCGCTACCGAGGATTGACGATCTCATAGATCAGTTACAAGGAGCCGAGGTTTTCTCCAAGATCGATTTGCGATCCGATTATCACCAGATAAGGGTGAGGGGTGAGGACATCCCTAAGACCGCTTTCAGGACTCATTACGGTCATTACGAGTGCACTGTAATGTCCTTTGGGTTGACAAACGCTCCTGCAATATTTATGGATTATATGAACAGAGTTTTCCATCTGTTTCTGGATAAATTCGTTGTTGTCTTCATTGATGACATACTGATTTACTCCAAGACTGAAGAAGAGCATGCAGAACACTTGAGGGCCATGTTGCATATTCCAAAGGAAAAGAAACTCTATGCGAAACTGTCGAAATGTGAGTTCTGGAAGAGTGAGGTGAAGTTTCTGGGTCACGTGGTGAGTAAGCAGGGGATAGCAGTAGACCCATCTAAGGTGGAGGCAGTAATGGATTGGGGCGACCAACCTCTGTAACTGAGATAAGGATTTTTCTGGGCTTAGCTGGCTATTACCAAAGATTCATCAAAGGCTTTTCGCAGATAGCTTTGCCATTGACAAGGTTAACCCGCAAAGACGCGCCATTTGTTTGGACTCCTGAGTGTGAGGAGAGCTTTCAGGCGTTGAAGCAAAAGTTGACCACCGCACCTGTGTTGGTGTTACCTGAGCCAAATGAATCATTCGAGGTGTACTGTGATGCCTCACTGAAGGGTTTAGAGTGCGTGCTGATGCAGCATCATAATGTGGTGGCGTATGCCTCACGTTAGTTGAGACCTCATGAAGTTAATTATCCTACGCACAATTTGGAGCTTGCTGTGGTTGTGTTTGCACTAAAGGTGTGGAGGCATTACCTCTATGGGGTTAAGTTCCAAGTTTTCTCTGATCACAAGAGCTTGAAATATCTCTTTGATCAGAAGGAACTTAATATGCGACAGAGGAGGTGGATGGAATTACTGAAGGCCAACGACTTTGAGTTGAATTACCATCCGGGAAAGGTGAATGTAGTGGCGGATGCGTTAAGTCAGAAGTCGTTTTATGCTGCTTGGATGATGCTTCGAGAAGAGGAGTTGCTCAAGGAATTCGAGTGTCTAAAGATTGGTATTCAAGAAGTGTCTGGAACTCTGTGTTTGAGTCGATTACAGATCTCAAGTGATTTTAAATCCGAACTCCCAAAGGCTCATCAAGACGATGACGTGTTACCGAATGTGTTACCCGCTATTGAGTAAGGGAAGCAGTGGAGAGTGTCGGAGGATCAAGATGGATTATGGAGATTCAAGGGTAGGATCATTGTGCCGGATGTTGGCACTTTGTGGCAAGATATCTTAAAGGAAGCACACAAAAGTGGATTCTCTATTCACCTGGGGAGTACTAAGATGTACCATGATTTAAAGGCGATGTTTTGGTGGCCAAGTATGAAGAACGATATGGCAGAATATGTTTCAAAGTGTTTAACCTATCAGAAGGTAAAGATCGAACACTAGAGACCTTCCGGGATGTTGCAACCTTTAGAGGTTTCGTAATGGAAGTGGGAAAGCATTGCGATGGACTTTGTGTCGGGATTACCAAGGACTAGGGCCGGTTTTGATGCTGTCTGGGTGATCGTGGATCGACTGATGAAGTTAGCTCACTTTTTACCTATTCGGATGACTTACACCCTCAAGGAGCTGGCACGGTTATACATAAAGGAGATTGTGAGACTTCATGGTGTACCTGCTACTATAATCTCCGATAGAGATCCTCGTTTCACTTCGAGGTTTTGGGGTGCATTTCAGAAAGCTTTTGGAACCTGATTAAGTTTGAGAATGGCTTACCATCCTCAAACAGATGGTCAATCCGAGAGGACGACCCAAACCTTATAAGATATGTTGAGGGCTTGTGTTCTGGTTCAGCCGGTGAGCTGGGATCGATATATGCCGCTAGTGGAGTTTGCGTACAATAATAGCTACCATGCGAGCATCGAAATGGCTCCGTATGGGAGGAAATTCCAATCCTTGGTATGCTGGTATGAGACTGGGGAGAAAGGCTTGTTGGGGCCAGAGATGATAGCTGAGACTACTAAACAAGTTAAGAAAATCCGAGACAGGATGCTTACTGCGCAGAGTCGTTAGAAGAGTTACGTCGATCAGAGGCGGAGGCCCTTGGAATTTGAGGAAGGAGACCATGTTTTCCTTAAGGTTACTCCAACGATAGGAATAGGTAGGGCAATTATAGCAAATAAGCTGAATCCTCGGTACATCGGTCTGTTTCAGATCCTGGAGAGGGTTGGACCGGTGGCGTATCGAATGGCTCTACGACCCCAACCTTTGAACCTGCACGACGTATTTCATGTGTCGCAGCTTCGGAAGTATACTCCTGTTGCTAGCCATGTGTTTGAACCTGAATCTGTTCAGTTAAAAGAAGATTTTACACTTCCAGTGGCTCCGGTCTGAATTGACGATACGAGTATCAAACGGTTGCATGAAAAAGAGTTTTCGTTAGTCAAAGTGGCATGGAGTCGAGCCGGCGTTGAGGAGCACACTTGGGAACTTTAGTCGGAGATGCGAACTGATTACCCGCACTTATTCTCAGGTAATTGAAGTCAAATTTTGTGGGCAAAATTCCCAATTAGGTGGGTAGAATGTAAAACCCAGTTAATTAATAACTAATTAACCCATAAATTAGAATTTTTTCTAAAAATCCAAAAATGTGATTTTTATGGCTTAATATGATAGAAGAGATTGAAACGAGAATTTCGATACCACTTTTATAGAAATCGGCCCAAGATTGTTCCGAACGGACTAAATCAGACCAACCGGACCCATATCGGGCCCTTGGCCCAACCAAACTAAACCTAAAACCCCTATTCAGCGCTCTCTCTCCTCCCTTAAACCCCAAACACGTTGAGCAGCCATGGAAGGGAAGAAAACTCTTCCAAAAACATAAACCCTTGCATGATCTTCAAATCACCATAACTTTTGATCCGGAGCTCCGATTGCGACACCGTTTGTGGCAACGCGTTCATCGTGACGAACTCTACAAAACCCACTACTTTGTTCTTGAGGTAAGCCATGATTTTAGTCCAGTTTTCTCAGCCTTAAATTCGAATTTTATGGAGAAAAAGTGTTGAGATTTTGGGCTCTTTGATGTTATAGGATCCAACTAGCTTGAAGAAGAAGATTAATCTTGTCTCCTTGATCCTTGGGTGTGGTAAGATTCTCAACCCTAATGGATTTTTGGGTTTATGATATTTAGGTATTGAGTTGCTTTGTTTAGATATGATAATTGTGGCTTAGGTAGTGTGTATGTGAATATTGAAGCTTGATTGAGATTTTAGAAAGCTTGGAAAAGGTTGATGGTATGATGCATGAGAGATATGCATATTTTGATATATGCTATATGATTGATTGAGGTTGAATTGTGGGTGGAACCATGTTGATGGTGAGGGTGATATTGATTATATGTAATGATAGTTGATTGGAAATGGTGTTGTTAGAAATTGGGATGGGGAAAGATATATGACATGATAATATGTTTGAAATTGAGTTATTCGATTGAGTTGGGTTGAAATGTGGGATGGTGGTTTGTAAATTTGATAAAAATGTTGATGCATGAGTTGAGGAGGCTTGAAGTTGATTTTTGGTATGTTTTGGTTGGTTTTGAAAAGGGTTGAAATTGGTTTGTTTTGAAAATGGCACTTTATAATTTTATATGAAAATGTGGTTTTTGGGCATACTTTGAGGGAGCATAATGATAATAAGAACTATTGTTAGTCTAGAATCAATCAAAGACAAGCATCAATTCGTTAGAAGCATAGTCCAGCTCCAACAATGAATTCTCAACATCAAATAGTAAATCCAATACAAAACATATAAACCGAGAGTATTTAGCTCTCGGGTCGTCTTCCCTAGGAGTTGCAATGAAATGTACAATTATTGGCTATGAGAGAGAGCATGGGAATTGTGAATGAAAGCAAGAGAGCAAGAAATGTAAATATCAAGGAAGTAAGTGATCATGCAAGGAATTAAAGGAAAGCAATTAAAGCAATGGAAATGGAAGTTAAATACTAAAAAGAGCTCTTAGTGAGAATTGGGGAATTTAGGGTTCCTATCTTAGTTATGGACCACAAGCATGGCAATTGTGTGGAATCAATCCAAATTAGTCAATCCTCCTTGAGAATTAGTCAAAAGAGCATAATTGATCTCAATCTATAAGTCTTAGTCAACTCACTAATTACTTAGTGAAAGACTAGCTTCAATAGAAACCAAACCAATTAACTATTCTCACACAATGCGGAATGGACATCCGCAACTCAATTCCACCCAAACATCCAATTTCTCAACCAAGAGTGTGAAAACTAAACATGCAAGAAATTAAACATCAAAGCAATAAAAGTTAAAAGCAATTAAATATAAGGAAAGGAAACTTAAAATGCAAGAAAACCTCATGATAAGTAATTGAGAGCTAAGGCTACCTATCCTAGTCATTGACCACAAACATATGATGATTATGGAGAGTTAATCCTACTTAGTCAACCTTACATCGAAGATAAGTCAAATAGGCATAGTTAATTTCAATCTCTAAGTCCTATGTCAACACTAAGGGGTCACGTGCAGGGACCTGTGCGGATGCACAGATGTGTGTGTCTGCACACACATGCTGGATCCTGACTTGTGCGTACGCACAAGTACCTGTACATACGCACATTTAGACTTATGTCCACCTTAGCAAATTACATATCATTTTGAAGCCCCGGACGTTATCTTTCCAATGCCGCTAGAACTGCCTCATTTGGATCTCTGTAGCTCAAGTTATGACCAATTTAGTACACAGAGGTCAGGGCTGGTAGCTTTCCAAATCCTTCATTTCTTGAATTCTTCCCTTTTACATGCTCTTTTCCTCACTTCTTAAACCCATACTTACCTTGAAAATCTGAAATCACTTAACAAATATATCAAGGCACCAAATGAAATTAAAATGAATAAAACTGACGAAATTAAGCACAAAAGAGCATGTTTTCACTTTCAAGCACAATTTAGAAAGAAATCTCAAAAGCATGCTATTTAGGTGAATAAATGTGGGTTTATGTGATGAAATCCACTCAAATCAAACCAAAATATATCGTAAAATATGGATTCATCAATTTCTCCACATTTAAACAATAGCATGTCCTCATGCTAAACACAACCAAAGGAGATGAATGAAGGGGAAATAATTTATTTAATGCAACTACTTATATGCATGCAACTATACTAAATGCTATCTACCTTTATTTACAATAAGATTTCTATTGAGTTTGGCAAAAACAAACAAAAGTATCTCAATCAATCCAAAGTAAAAACTTAGGGCCAAGACATAGCAAATATAGCAATATGATCAATGTCCAAAGATTTGATTTGAAATTTTCAAATTCATTTCAACAACTTGCATGAAGATACAAGATAAGGGATGGAAACATAGATTTTAGCAATTGAACCCTTCACCGGAAGTGTTTACACTCTAGTCGCTCAGTGTGTAGGGTTTAATCACACAATCTTCCTTTAATCATGTTTCTCAAAGATTTGCAAGTTGTCTAACAAGCAACTAACATTTGATGCATGGATGCAAATATCATGAGGACTTTTGTAGGTTGTAATGGGGCTTAGGTAATGGTAGGATTAATATGGTTAAGTGAGCTAATAGATTGGATCTTTGATTAGCTCAAGTATCCCACCTAATCCTATATCATCCTATATACATAACAAAGCAACCTAACTACCCATTTATCCCTTTCTCACATTCACTCATGCATGCTTCTTTTCAATTCAACCACATATGCATCTCTTATTTACATTCTTATTATTATTCCTTGTTCTTTTTCTTTTCTTTTCTTTTTTCTTTTTTTTTCTTTTCTTTTTTTTTTCTATACAAAGTATATACACTAAATTTTTTTTCTTTTATTAACAAAAAAAAGAGATGCATATGTTTCAAGTGATGAATGCATGAGTGTTTATCCATTTTTTCAAAATCTTCTCAATGAAACCCAAAGTACTAACTACCAATATTTTCCCACAAATTTCCCCACACTTGATTAACATACACACTCAAACCCAAGCTAATCAAAGATACAATCATAATGGTTTTTCACTTAGGGCAAATGATGTGCTTAAAATTAGAACAAAGGGAAATTAAAAGCTCAAAAAGTGGTTTACAAGGGTAGATGTAAGGGTTGGCCATATGGGTTAAGTGAGTTCAATTTCAAAAATGGCCCCAATCATACTAAATGCAATTCAAAACATCAAATATAGGATATATAGACTAAAGCAAATCTAAGATCACAATCATAAAATGAGTATAACACACAAGAACAAAAATTGTGATTGAAAATATGCAACCACACCATTAAAGCTCAATTCTCACTAGGTATTTTGTTCAAGCTATTTTTTATGTTCCATATAAAGATATTTCAAGCAAGTTCAAAAAAATAATTTTCAAATCTAATCAATGGAATGCCCAAAAAGGGATTTCTTGAAAATTCTTTGTCATTTTACCAAAATTTATTTACTATATGTATGTATGTATGTATATTGTGATGGATGCAAATTTTTTAAAATCTTTCCTAGTTCTATTCCTAATTTTCAACAAGCAAAAATTAGCATGAACAATTAGGACAAAATTGAACTAGGTGTTATACTATTCATATCATCCAATCACAACTTCTATCTATAAAATATATACTAAGAAAAAGATGCAAAAATGCAACATGCAATAACTATAAATAAACTATGATATATATACTAAAAGAAAATGCAATGCAACAATAAAAAACAATCCAAATATATACAAGAAGCCTACTAAGAGAAATAAAAATAAGGTGCAAAGTGTTTGGGAAAAGAAAGTTTGCACCCAAAATGACGAGTCCTCCCCCACACTTAAAGGTTGCACGGTCCTCCGTGCACGAACACAATCCGGGGGGTGTCTCTCAAGAGTTCCACCTTCGGTTGGTGGATGTGGGGCTTGGGTTGTGTGGAGATTGCCAAGTCCACTGCATGCTCGGCATCTCCCTCTTCGGTGTCCTCCTCCTCTACCGGCTCCTCGCCTTTATGTCTCATCCTCAAAAAGAATGGATAAAGTATCATTAAGAATCATAGGGCAAGTAGCACAAAAAGGTAAAGTAGAGAGTAAATAAGCATCTAGTTGAGAAAGTTTGCATAGTGGTATGGAATAGACACAACGACTGGCTAACATGGCATCCACACAATGAAAAAGTAAGTATTAGTTCTTCAACTAAATAGGCTAAGATGCAAGCAATAAATGAGCATCAATTAAGCATATGCAAACTTAGGCAACAACAATTAATAGTGAATTAAATGTAGGAACTATTGGATATTGAAGTTGTATAAATGAAAGAGCAAAACTGATATAATAGCACAACAAACAATAACCAATGCAATGATTAAAAGAAAATTATTTATTCATCCTTAGGAAAAATAAAATAATCACATGGTTAAGGTGTTTGTTATAAAAAGTGACAAGTCTTGATAGGAATCAAGTCAAGTCAACTCAAACAAATGTAAAGCATTAACAAGAAACAAGGACATCGTGACGTGATTATATTGACTTAAAAACCATGATGAACAAACAATTCAATTCAATTCATTAAATTTCAAGTGCACTTATAAAAATTTCACCTAATACGCAACATGTAAATGTGAAAATCTAATTAGGTGTTAGTAACTTAAAGCCAAGTATAAGTGCATAGATGAATTTCAATCAAGCAACCCCATCAATATTAAGCAAACACATGCAACTTATTTAATTAATTAAATAACAACTAAACAAAAACTAACATAATTACTAAAATAAAAATGAAATGAAAACAAAACAAAGTAAAACAAGTAAAGAAGAGGGCAAAAGCAAAAGAAGAGAGCGGTGGAAGAGAGAAGAAGAGAAGAAGTAGAGAGAAGATGAGAAAAGAAGTATAAGGGTGAGAAAACAGGGGTGTGCGTACGCACAGGTAAGTGGGTACGCATACTAGGCGAATCAGGGGAGGTGTGCGTCTGCACCAGGTGTGCGAACGCTATCAGTAGAGAGGAAATCAAGATGCGTGCGTACGCACCTAGGTGTGTGCAGGCACAGAAGGTAAGGAAATGAAGGGTGAGCGGACGCACAAGTGTTTGCGAGCGCTCTGAACAGAGAGGGGATTAGAAGGTGTGCGTACGCACAAGCATGTGCCCACGCACAGAACACTTCTTCTTTTTTTTTTACATAGAATGAAGCGTCAACATTGCCAGCTATCACGCCTTCTGTGCGTATGCACACAGGCCTGTGCGCAAGCACAGAGGCAAAAAGAGAGGGGTGCGGACGCATAAGGAGTGCGAACGCTCCCAACAGAGGAGGCACAAGCTGGTGTGCGTGCGTACAGAACGCAAAAATTGGGGTTGTGTGCATACGCACAGGTGTGTGCGCACGCACATGCTTTGTTTTTCTAAAAAATTTTAGTGCTCTAAGGCACCAAACTTGAAATTCAAAATAGCTTTTCAACACCAACACATATTATTCATCAAAAACACATAATCTAAACTAAAAACTAAGCAAATTAAGCTTGAAATTAAACTAATCTAAGCTATCTACAAGAGAAAAAATGCAATAAATTGAAACTATGTACAAAGAGAGGGTTAGAAAGGTGTTACCAAACACTTTTATTTAATGTCTTTAAGTTAGACTTATGGAGAGCTTTAATCTTGTGCTTGTATTCATCATGGAGCTTCCAACAATGCTAGAATCTCCACAATTATTGATTGCACCAAGCTTGGATGGAGTGTCCAACAAGCTATGAGCTTCCAACAAGAAAAACAAAAAGCAAACAAGAGATGCATATTTACAATAGCAAATAAGAAGCAAGATATTCACATACTAACATATTTACAAAAGCCAAAAACAAGCTAGCAACATATGTACAATCAACCAAAAAGCAAGCTATTTACATATTAACATATTTACAATAGCCAAAAACATACACCATTGTAACTCCCCGGTAACGGCGCCAAATTTGATAATGAGAACTATTGTTAGTCTAGAATCAATCAAAGACAAGCATCAATTCATTAGTAGCATAGTCCAAACCAACAATGAATTCTCAACATCAAATAGTAAATCCAATACAAAACATATAAACCGAGAGTATTTAGCTCCCGGGTCGTCTTCCCTAGGAGTTGCAATGAAATGTACAATTATTGGCTATGAGAGAGAGCATGGAGATTGTGAATGAAAGCAAGAGAGCAAGAAATGTAAATATCAAGGAAGTAAGTGATCATGCAAGGAATTAAAGGAAAGCAATTAAAGCAATGGAAATGGAAGTTAAATACTAAAAAGAGCTCTTAGTGAGAATTGGGGAATTTAGGGTTCCTATCCTAGTTATGGACCACAAGCATGGCAATTGTGTGGAATCAATCCAAATTAGTCAATCCTCCTCGAGAATTAGTCAAAAGAGCATAATTGATCTCAATTTATAAGTCTTAGTCAACTCATTAATTACTTAGTGAAAGACTAGCTTCAATGGAAACCAAACCAATTAACTATTCTCACACAATGCGGAATGGACATCCACAACTCAATTCCACCCAAACATCCAATTTCTCAACCAAGAGTGTGAAAACTAAACATGCAAGAAATTAAACATCAAAGCAATAAAAGTCAAAAGCAATTAAATATAAGGAAAGGAAACTTAAAATGCAAGAAAACCTCATGGCAAGTAATTGAGAGCTAAGGCTACCTATCCTAGTCATTGACCACAAACATATGATGATTATGGAGAGTTAATCCTACTTAGTCAACCTTACATCGAAGATAAGTTAAATAGGCATAGTTAATTTCAATCCCTAAGTCCTATGTCAACACTAAGGGGTCACGCAGAGTCAAGGGAAACCAAATCAACTAACTACTCTAATGTATCAAGCAAGAATGGACTCAATGACTCAAGGATCACCAAAGTCAACAATTTCAAGCCAAGAGTGAAGAAAAACTAAGTAAAGGCTAAGCCAAGCATTTTATCAAACACTTGGTGTGCATAAGAATAAAATAATATTAAATTGTATTAAAATAAAGTCTAAAACTACCAGAGCAAGGAAATGACAATGACAACTCAAGAAAGCAATAAATGACATAGAAACATAAATTTGCATTAATTGGAATTAAAATAACAAAAGTGTTTATAACATGAAAATTGCCATAAAAGAGAAAATAACAAAAGAGATGAAGAAGATAAAGACAAGAAAGCATAAAAACATAAAGGAAACTACATTAAAGCAAGAATTAAAGTGCTGAAATTAAAAAGAAAATAAGCTAAAAACCATAATTCTAGAGAGAGAGGGGAGCTTTTCTCTCTAGAAAACTAAGCTAAAACATGTAAAAATCTAAACCTAAGTGCTCCCCCCTTCATTCCTCTTCACCTTGGCCTTAAATAGCTTCAAAATATGAGTTGGATTGGGTTTTGGGGGCCCAGAAATCGCTACCAGCGAGTTGCAATTAATGAGGTCACGTGCAGGGACCTGTGCGGATGCACAGATCTGTGCGTCCGCACACATGCTGAATTCTGACTTGTGCGTACGTTAGCAAATTGCATATTATTTTGAAGCCCCGGACGTTAGCTTTCCAATGCTGCTGGAACCGCCTCATTTGGACCTCTGTAGCTCAAGTTATGACCAATTTAGTACAGAGAGATCAGGATTGGCAGCTTTCCAAATCCTTCATTTCTTGAATTCTTCCCTTTTACATGCTCTTTTCCTCACTTCTTAAACCCATACTTGCCTTGGAAACCTGAAATCACTTAACAAATACATCAAGGTACCAAATGGGATTAAAGTAAATAAAACTGACTAAATTAAGCACAAAAGAGCATATTTTCAATTTCAAGCACAATTTAGGAAGAAATCTCAAAAGCATGCTATTTAGGTGAATAAATGTGGATTTATGTGATGAAATCCACTCAAATTAAACCAAAATATATCGTAAAATATGGATTCATCACATAACTTGGGCTCTGGATCCCCGATTTGTGCCAAACTTGTTTAGAAATGAAATTGGATCCAGGATGTCTATGCCGTTCGAAGAACAGGTGAAAAATGATTTGAAACGGAGGAGTTATGCCCGTCAGAAGTCGTTGTATGCTGCTTGGATGATGCTTCGAGAAGAGGATTTGATCAATGAATTTGAGAGTCTGAAGATTGGTGTTCAAGAAGTGTCTGGAACTCTGTGTTTAAGTAGATTACGGATCTTAAGTGATTTTAAATCCGAACTCCTAAAGGCTCATCAAGACGATGACGTGTTACCGAAGGTGTTACCCGCTATTGAGTAAGGGAAGCAGTGGAGAGTGTCGAAGGATCAAGATGGATTATGGAAGTACACAAAAGTGGATTCTCTATTCACCCGGGGAGTACTAAGATGTACCATGATTTAAAGGCGATGTTTTGGTGGCCGGGTATGAAGAACGATGTGGCAGAATATGTTTCAAAGTATTTAATCTGTTAGAAGGTAAAGATCGAACACCAGAGACCTTCCGGGATGTTGCAACCTTTAGAGGTTCCACAATGGAAGTGGGAAAGCATTGCGATGGATTTTGTATCGGGATTGCCAAGGACTAGGGCCGGTTTTGATGCTGTCTGGGTGATCATGGATTAACTGACGAAGTCAGCTCACTTTTTACCCATTCGGATGACTTACACCCTCGAGGAGCTGGCACGGTTATACATAAAAGAAATTGTGAGACTTCATGGTGTACCTGCTACTATAATCTCTGATAGAGATCCTCGTTTCACTTCGAGGTTTTGGGGTGCATTTCAGAAAGCTTTCGGAAACCGATTAAGCTTGAGCACGGTTTACCATCCTTAAACAGATGGTCAATTTGAGAGGACGACCCAAACCTTACAAGATATGTTGAAGGTTTGTGTTCTGGATCACCCGGCGAACTGGGATCGATATATGCCGCTAGTGGAGTTTGCATACAATAATAGCTACCATGCGAGCATCGGAATGGCTCCGTATGAGGCTCTGTATGGGAGGAAATTCCAATCCCCGGTATACCGGTATGAAGCTGGGGAGAAAGGCTTGTTGGGGCCGGAGATGATAGCCGAGACTACTGAACAAGTCAAGAAAATCCGAGACAGGATGCTTACTGCACAGAGTCGTCAGAGGAGTTACGCCAATCAGAGGCGGAGGCCCTTGGAATTTGAGGAAGGAGACCATGTTTTCCTTAAGGTTACTCCAACGACAGGAATATGTAGGGCAATTAAAGTGAAGAAGCTGAATCCTCGGTACATTGGTCCGTTTCAGATCCTGGAGAGGGTTGGACCGGTGGCGTATCGGATGGCTCTACCACCCCACCTTTCAAACCTGCACGACGTATTTCACGTGTCGTAGCTTCAGAAGTATACTTCTAATGCTAGCCATGTGTTAGAACCTGAATCTATTCAGTTAAAAGAAGATTTGACACCTCCAGTGGCTCCGGTCAGAATTGATAATACGAGTATCAAACGGTTGCGTGGAGAAAGAGGTTTTGTTAGTCAAAGTGGCGTGACGTCGAGCCGGCGTTGAGGAACACACTTGGGAACTTGAGTCGAAGATGCAAACTGATTACCCGCACTTATTCTCAGGTAATTGAATTCAAATTTTGTGGGCAAAATTCCCAATTAGGTGGATAGAATGTAAAATCCGGTTAATTAATGACTAATTAACCCATAAATTAGAATTTTTTCTATAAAGCAAAAAATGTGATTTTTATGGCTTAATATGATAGAGGAGATTAAAATGATAATTTTAATACCATTTTTATAGAAATCGGCCCAAGATTGAACCGAACGGACTAAACCGGACCAACCGGACCCATATTGGGCCCTTGGCCCAACCAAACAAAACCAAAAACCCCTATTCAGCACTCTCTCTCCTCCCTTAAACCCCAAACACGTTGAGCAGCCATGGAATGGAAGAAAACTCTTCCAAAAACATAAACCCTTGCTTCATCATCAAATCACCATAACTTTTGATCCGGAGCTCCGATTGCCGTACCGTTTGCAACCATGCGTTCACCGCGACGAGCTCTACAAAATCTACTACTTTGTTTTTAAGGTAAGCCACGATTTTAGTCTAGTTTTGTCAGCCTTAAATTCGAATTTTATGGAGAAAAAGTGTTGATATTTTGGGCTCTTTGATGTTATAGGATCCAACTAGCTTGAAGGAGAAGATTAATCTTGTCTCCTTGATCCTTGGGTCTGGTAAAATTCTCAACCCTAGTGGATTTGTGGGTTTATGATGTTTGGGTATTGAGTTGTTGTGTTTGGATATGATAATTGTGGCTTAGCTAGTGTGTTTGTGAATATTGAAGCCTGATTGAGATTTTGGAAAGCTTGAAAAGGGGTTTTGGTCTGCTAAAAATCTAGGAGGTGTTGAAGCCTTGAGAGTTTGTGGAAAAGTAATTTGGAAGTGCTTTGGGTTGAGCAGGGAAATCGGCTAAGGTATGGTCTCGGTTTCCTGTATCTAAAATATAATATGGTGTGAAAGCTTAGGGTTGAGGCCCTAAGATAGGAATTGAATTGTTGATGTTGTTGAATGGTTGAGATATATCGTTTGGTCATATATGTGATTATGAATATTGATGTTTTGATGGTAGATGCATGAGAGATATGCATATTTTGATATATGCTTGATGATTGATTGAGGTTGAATTATGGGTGGAACCATGTTGATGGTGAGGGTGATATTGATTATATGTAATGATGGTTGATTAGAAATGGTGTTGTTGTAAATTGGGATGAAGAAAGATATATGACATGATAATGTGTTTGAAATTGAGTTATTTGATTGAGTTGGGTTAAAATGTGGGATGGTGGTTTGTGAATTTGATAAAAGCATTGATGTATGAGTTGAGGAGACGTGAGGTTGATTTTTCGTATGTTTTGGTTGGTTTTGAAAAGGGTTAAAATTGGTTTGTTTTGAAAATGGCACTTTGTGGTTTTATATAAAAATGTGGTTTTTGGACATACTTTGACGGAGTATAACTTGGGCTCCGAATTCCCGATTTTTGCCAAACTTTTTAAAAATAAAATTGGATCCGGGATGTCTATGCCGTTCGAAGAACGGGTGAAAAATGATTTGAAACGGAGGAGTTATGCCCGTCGGAAGATTGGGATTTGAAACTGTGAATTTTGCAGCTTTTTTTAACTTAGTAAAATTTTCGGCAGAACGCACTCCCACACGTATGCGTGGCCGACGCGCACGCGTCGTTTTCAAATGTTCAGTACCATGCGTGCGCCTGGCTGATGTGTACGCATCGATGTGCTGATTCAATTGTCCAGCCAAGTTTTCCGAGAGTTGTGCGGGAATTACGCTGGTTTCGTTCATGGGGCACAAAATGCACCCACGCGTACGCGTGACTGAGGCGCAGGCGTCACCTGACTTTCCTTCCATCCACGCGTGCACGTGGTCGATGAATATGTGTCACTTTATCTTTTGGCTTTCCACGCGTGCGCGTGGGCGACGCGGACGCGTGACCCTGTTTTCACCCTAAGGTTGATTTTTTTGAGTTTTCAAAGCCAAATTTCATACTTCTAAGCCTCTGATCTCACCCCTTATGTCTTAAATCATTATGATATGCCTAGCAATGGGAAGGAGCTAGGAAATGTGGTAACTTGTGAATGAAGAAAGGGGAGAATTAATGATCAATGATGACCAAAGATGATTGTATGAGATACGGAGGATGGTGGTGGAAGTGCTTTATATGCCATGAGGCGAAGGGCTGTAATTGTTAATAAATTGGCTGGTTATGGATTGAATTATGAGCAGGATGGCTGAGTTATTGCCGAATTAAGGATGAGCCATTATTGAATTATGGCTGGGTATGATTGCATATATGCTTATTGAATGAAATGTGAATGTTGCACTTCCACTATCTGAGATACGAGTTTCTTTGGGAGAAAGCAGTGGCTAGCCACCACGTGCTCCAGGTGGAGACTTGATACTCTTTTGACCATATGTCGTAAGTGTGGCCGAGCACTGTGAAAGTTCCGGATGAGCTCGCCCCTGTGAATATACACCAGTGAGGGTGTTAGATGTGAATTATGATTTATGTTGTGGATAACTCGAGTTGGGGATGCACGACAGAGGGACAGTTCAATGGTTAGCTACCAGGACTTGTCGGGTTGGCTTTATAATCGACAGATGAGACTCATCAGCCATTAGGACAGGCATACATCATATGCATATTATGTGAATTGTTTGGAATTGCCTAATTGACTGCATATTACTTGCTAATTGTCTAAATACCATATCTGTTTCCTATTTGTATATCTCCTTGTCTGATATAAATGTGTCTGCCATATTATATTGCTGCTGGTCATTGGGAGGCTTGAAGGATTTGGAAAGGGAAGTATTAGTTAGACTGATGGTCTTTAGTCAGTTGCCATTTATGGTTTAGTCTATTTATAAGCTTTGATTATCTGTTGGAAGTTTTAGGATTGCTTTCGGCTTTCCCAGGACATTACATGTTAGATATGTGGGCACTGTTACCATACTGAGAACCTCCGGTTCTCACCCATGCGGATTTTGTGATTTTCAGATGCAGGTTGTGAGGCTCCTCGCTGAGGCTATGTTTTGCTTAGATACTTATTATCTCCACTAAATAATACATACAGTGTTGACTCCTCTTAGAGGTTATGTTGGAGAACAGGTTTTGTAATTCGTCTTTTGTGATAAGGTCACCCTTTCTACTCTATAAATACAACAATAATCAGGTATTTTTTTTTAAATGTAATTTCACTCAAGTTTGCTAAAATTCTTACTAAATTAAGTATTAGAACCCCTTCATGGTACCCCAGCCTAGATGAGGACGTCAGAAAAACCACCCTCTTGAGGAGCAAGTCAATCGAAACTATTCTTTAGACGTTTGGATCTCAAGTTCAAATCCAAAACCCTATACCGTTTCAAGTAATTCCTGAAATATTAGTTAGATATTAGGGTGGTTTATTTGTTAACATGTTTATTTTTGAAATTTTTTTTTACTTTTAGTGATCAAGTGAAGTAGGACCATTATTAAAAATAATATCACAAAAAAAGTTATTACAATAAAAAAAAATTAATTAAAAAAATAGCATCACATAAGAAATTGACTTAACATAAAAGGTTAAAAAAAGAAAAAATAAGTAACAATAATATGTACCCGTGTCATTAAGAATAGATTAATTTGGTTAAAGGGCTTTGAGCAAAAATTCTTTTTAGGACTTGTGAGATCAAGAAGGTTTTTGGTTAAATAGTCAAGATACTAATATCATTTTGATCCATGTCTACGTTGGTTCTTCATTTGGTTTAAGTTGCACAATTATCTTGTTCATGCATCATGCATATCCCTCATAGTAATAGTAGCAATTTTTTAATATAGAATTCATAAGTCCCTTTGGATTTAGATGAAAGTCAAAATAACAATAAATTTGTTTATTTATTTATTTGATAAGGTGGAAATTTTTAATCACCACAAATATATATTGATTAATTAGCGTATGGAACTCTCATCGAAGGTGGTTATTTTTTCTTTTCATGCTAAGCAATTTACAGCTAGGATTCACTAGCTATTTATTACAAAATAATTCTTCTGGTAACTAATTCTAGTTAATACTTAAATTCATTCCTAAAAAAATTTAATTTTTAAATTATTTATCAAAAAATTTTATTAGTCTTATTAAACCTATTATCGTAAGCCAAATCGATTCTTTCATCAGTTAGATGATAATGTATGCTCATGTTAAGTACCACATGGTATAATGATATAGCTAGTTAGAGAATAGTGTGTGACGTTAAGTGCCGCACGTGCCATGATGATATAGCCGGTTTAACATCATATATAACAAAATAATTGATTAATGTGTCATGTTATGTCAATATTCAACTAATCATTTTGTGACACGTTAATCTTTCACGCTATTACGTTACGAGACCTTTATCATTATTGTTATTATCTGACTGACGAAAAAATCAATATGACTATTAAAATTTTTTAAAGACCAATTTTAAAAACAAATTATTTTTTATAGGCGAATTTAAGGATTAATTTCTTCTAACTCTGAATTATTATTTATTACATTATCATAATCAGGCTCCTACTAAAGGTACTATGTAGCAGCTCAGACCATCCGCTAGCATGATATTGTCCGCTTTGGCACATACACAAAGCCTCACGGTTTTGTCTTTGACGATATGGATGATAGCCGAAACCCCCCACACTCACTTGTCAAAACGCGTCATGCTAGGGAGAGGTATCCACACCCTTATAAGGCATGCTTCGTTCCCCTCCTCAACCAATGTGGGACCTTACAATCTACCCTCCTAAGGGAGGCCAGCACCCTCGCTGGCACATCAATCCGGGCTCCGGCTCTGATACCATCTGTAACAGTCCAGATCATCTGCTAGCACGATATTGTCCGCTTTGGCACACAAGACCTCACGGTTTTTCCTTTGACGATAGGGATGATAGTCGAAACCCCCACACTCACTCGTCAAAACGCGTCATGGTAGGGAGAGGTATCCACACCCTTATAAGGCATGCTTCGTTCCCCTCTCCAACCAATGTGGGACCTTACAATATAATATAGTAATTAGAAATAAATTTTAATCTAACAATAATAATGTATAAAAATATTATTTGTTCATCAATTTCACAAATGATTTTCAATAAAATGTTCAAATCCAAAAATTAGAAATAATATACCTAATTTCTTTATTTTCCAAAACAGCAGTATTAATATTTTAAAATATTAATTATTTAGTCCAAATCATATAAAATTCTTATTATTTTATAACTACCAACTTTATAATTTAAATATAAAAAATAAATCCAACTCTATAAATTTACATCAAAAGGCCTTAATAGAAGCCATCAAAACACAAAATATTTTGTTTGTGACTTCAACCTAGTCTTTATTTTTTAATTCAAAAAACTAGGAAACATGGTGAAGATTACAACTAAGATATCATTTGTAATGATCCTTCTGGCTTTAGTAGCCACCAATGGTATTTTCTTTTCCATTTTATATGTGTTTTTTTTTTCGATATATATCGAAATAATTATATTATTAAATACGTATTAATCTTGTTTATACTTAATTTGTGATTCTGTCTCTTAAAATAATTATGTTAATTACTTTTCTTCAATTTCAAAATAGAGGCCAAGAAAAGAGCCTAGTGTGGAGAAAAAAAGACAAACGAATTTTTGATTTTTTATCACAAAAATAAATAAATTCTTTACCAAATTAAAATATAAATAAATTTGTAACCTTGTAAATAGAAGATATATAAGTTTTTCTACTAATGGACCTTGAAAAAGGAAACTAGTAGCTGAGTGCATACCATTAGAAATAATGTAGTTTACCTACATTTTAATAATAAAAATCTTGGAGTTTAATAATTTATTATTACTCATGAGTGTAAAATTTGTGTCGTCTTGTGTACTTGTATATTACGATGGAATTATTAAATAAAGAAATAAATTTACAAGGGGTAATTTTAATTTTTTTATTTTTTGATAATATCAACGCTATAGTCATTCGTAGAAATAAAAATAAAATTGTCAGCAAAATTGTTTTACCAACAGTTAATGAGGTTGATATTAATAATGATTATTTCTGAAGCCACAGTATTGATAAAATAGGTTAAAAAATGATCAATAATAAGATAATTAACGGATATTTCGCTGCCAGTAATATTAAATTTTCTAATAGTAATAGAACAAGTTAAATTTTAAAATAATAATAAAACTATTATTATTATTATTATTATTATTTGATTTAATTAATTTATCAGTCATGTATTTTGATAAAAGAAAATTATCTTAATTTTAATATTTTTAACATGAAAATGACGTAATTACAAAATTTAAGAATCCAGTATTTATTAATCAACATGTAAGTATATATGCAACTATTTCTGAAATTCTTCAAAATGTTAAGGATGCAAGTAGCATTAAGAACAAAAAACATTTTTTATCGTTTTCAGTTAATTCAATCTCAGCAAGATAGTTTTGATCGTTTTCAATTAATTCAATCTCAACAAGTGGAACGTTCAAATTGTAAACGTTTTGAAGATAAGTTTGTCGAAACACTTGTGAAAAATCGTAATTTGAGAGCAATATTATCATTAAAATTAATGTAATGTAAGGAATAAAAAGTGGGCCATAACTTAATAAAAATAATTTTACTAATAATTGATCTAATAAATAGATATAGTAAGAATGTAATGCTAATAATGAAAAATTTTAGGGATTGATTTCTTTTCTCTTTGATCTTAATTGGGATTCTCTCTACTCTCTCTTCTCTCTATTGGTTCTTAAATCTTTTTCCTTACACAACATTAAAGTTATAAATTTATTCCCTATATTTTTAGAAAAAATATATTTATTTAAAAAGATAATGTGTTTCTCTCTCAACAACTTATCCCAGTTCCGACTTTACGATTCTAACTCAAACAGGGATATTGTTCATATCTATGCCCAAATATATACTCCAATCCCAGAATATACTTTGTAACAACTCTCTAATTGAATCATTCTCTGCAAATTCGGTCCAACTGTAAGATCCAAAATTTTTGAAAAGTCTTATTATGAGTCAATTTCAATTTATTTTATTAAAGTCAATTAGATCAAATTATTTTATTAAAGTCAATTAGATCAAATTTCGATAATTAAACTAGAATTTTTTTATTTAATTTTATAATTATTGAAGAGAGCCGAACAGAGAAGGACGGGAGAGGGAAGCCTTGTTTGCGCCGTCACCATGCTGCTGCTGCTGCTGCTGTCTAACTGCGTCGCCACCGTCTTGTGGAGCTGCTGCCGAATTGCTGAGCTTGAGGGGCCCGTGCCGTCGCCGCCATTGCCGTCGCGGAGGAGGGAGCCTAGAGGAGAGAGAGAGATCATGCGACTCTGGGGAGGAGGACGCGGCCAGTGACGCGAGAAGCACGACCCGCTGCATGAAGTTGAGCCGCCGTCGTTAACCAGCCCAGCTGCCTCGCCATTGTCACCGCCGAGGGTTTGCCGCTGGTGAGGAGAAGGCGCCATCGCTTCTCCCAATCGTCCCTGCCGCTGCCGTGCCATCAAGAAGGAGGCCGTCTGGTCACACAGAGTAAGAGAGAGAGAAAGCAGGGGAGCAGAGGAGAGAGAGGAGAGACCTGCGCCAGCCACCGCCACTTCTGCTGCCCGAAACCCCGTTGTCGTTGTCGGGAAACTTTACCGATAAGGGTTTTTGAGTTTGATTTTCATTCATTTAAGATTCTGAAAACTTTATCGTCTCTGCATGTGGGTTTCAGTCACCATCGCCGGAGTCCGGTCGCTGCTGCTGCTTAAGGTGGCTGCTGGGGCTGCTGCCAAACTGGTTCAGAGCCCGCCGCTACTTCGTTTTGTCATTTCAGTAAGTATTTATGTTTAGAAAATCCCTGCGTTAGTGTTTGGTTATGTTTGGTTAAAGACTTTGAGGTTTGAGTTTTAATGTTGCATGTCGCGTAAGTGTTGTTGTGGCTGTTGCGCCGTTCCTTTTATTCCAGTAAGTGTCTCTATCTCAGAATTCTCGCCATTAGTTTTCCATTATGTGTTTTAAGATTTTTCGCGATATTAATGTTTTAGGAATTAGAAACCGACTTTGCACGTCGTGTTTGAGGCTGTTTCTGGTTCTAAGAAAGCAAGTAGAGTTGAGGTTTTGGTTTCCGTCGATTCGGGTCCAGACGAAAGGATTTCTATGAGGCACTTGGATTATGGTTTTGCTTATCGAGGTAAGGGCCTTTTCAGAGAACTACACTTTATAAATTGGAATTATTATATATGGATATTGATGTGAGAAAATATATCTTTGAGTGATTGTATAAGTCTTATGTATTGTTGGTTGTCTTGGGTGAATATGAATCCTTTTTTGGCTGGATTATTGTTCAGTTTTGTGAAACAGATTGTTCTTGAAATGCTTCTTTAAAGTTATTTTTGTAAAAGCTTTGAAATCGAGTTTAACCTGTTGGAAATTGATTGGAGTTTGAATTGGTTTCCTTGAAATATGAAAATGGTATGCACCTTTAGATTAAGTTGGATTTTGAGCTAATTTGGTTTTGAACCCTTTGAAGAGGGTTGCGGAATGGTTTAGTTGGGATTCGGAGAGGGTGGCAAGGTCCAAGTTTTAGGGGAGGTGCTGCCGAAATTCCTATGGAATCCGGACTCTATTGAAATGTTATTTGAAAAATTATGAGTTAAAGGCTTTTACTATTTTACTTGAATTATTTGAGAAAGTTATGAATTATGTTTTGAAATGACTCATTGAAAAGAGAACTATAATTTAGTGTTACTTCATAAGAAAGGTATTATATTTTTTGGTGTAAGACATTTAAATGAAAGTTATGTTTTAAGCCGTTTTGAATGTGAAAAGGATTTATGTCTCTGAATTTAACTTGTGGATTTCAATTTGGAAGAGACTTTGCTTTAAAGTTGTTTTAAAGGTGAAAAGGGTTTATGTAATTGAATTTGATTTAAGGATTTTTACTTAGAGGAGTTTTAGTGACTTTGAAAGAACTTGGATTTCGATTGATAAATCTCATTTTTCGACATTTTAAGAAAGGTTAAAGTATCCATTAAATTTTTGGTTTAGAAAAACTAAAATGATTTCAGAGCCGTTGGGAACGTTTCAGATTTTTAATATGGGGTTGAGAATGGTTTTTGGGTTTAGTAAAAGAAATAGTTTTGCAAATGTGTTCTGAGTACTTGTGTTCTGAGTAAAAGAACTTAGATTCTATTCTTATTACTCACATCAGGAATCCATGGTTTTAAGGACTTTGGACAAGTTTGAGAAAATGAGTTATGTTATTCTCCCCTAAAAGACTTGAGACTCTGTTGAAGAACTTTTGTTACGAAATCCTATTTTAGAATGAATAATTTTGAATCTCTCGAAAATGGATTTTGATTTGGTGTGGTTTCTGAAATGTTTGAAAAGATGTTGTGGAGATTGACCTTATTTTAAAAAGGAAAATTTACATTTGAGAAAAAGTGGATTTTGAGCCTGAAATTATTTGAGGAATGAGGATTTTAAAGTCAAGACTGAAAAGAATTGATTTTTGATTTCAAAGTAAAGTAATTTGAGAAAAATGATTTATGGCTTGAATGATGATTTTTATGAGTTTGATGATGTTGGATGGTGGAAGTGCTATTATGTTATGAGCCGGATGGCTGTATATGATAATGAATTATGGCTGATTGTGGAATATGTTATGAGCCGGATGGTTGAGTATTGTAACACCCTAACTATCAAAAGTCACGCTTCCAGCTATGCCACTCTGATAACTCGGATATTACGACAAATCTTATATTATTTAATACTAAAATATGAGCCTGTTTAAAAACTTTAAACTGCAATACCGCTCCAAAATACTTTTGTTAGGTAACGTACATCCATACATACCATACAACTTACAAAACTCACAAAGAGTACATACATATATATATATATATATTAACTAATTTTACAAGTATTAACTAATACAATTCCTATCCCTCTTATAGAATGTATAAAGATAAAGACGAAGGAAAAATAAATAATAATTAAAGCTGTAAGAACCACAGTTAATCGAACCGGTTAATTAAGTGGTTATGTTGCCCAAATTTGATTCTGAAAAGCTAGAATGAGAATTTGAGGTTTTAAACATCATTTTAGGACTCAGTGGGACTTTCTGAGTCAGAAAATGTATTTTCTGCGAAAAATCGTGAAAAACTGCAAACCGGCAGTTGAACCGATTGAGCTGGTTCAAGTCTGCCCGGTACTGTGCAAGAAAAAGTAGAGACTGTCAAAAACCTTAGAAAAACAGTAGAAATGGAAAACCGGGCATTAATTTTAAAGGTTTGGCCCGAAGTTAGGCCAAACGGGCTAAAAACGCTAACGAGTTGAACCGGGCCCAAGTTGGGCCCAAGTCCAACATATATAAAGGTTCATTTAATGAACTCTAGCCTCAAACACACACACACTTCAAAATTGAAAGAGGGAGAGGAGAAGAGGTTGAACCCTAATCACCTCAATCTTCTCAAGCTCATATCTTGAGTTCTAGAGCTCCGATTTACGTGCCGTCAGCGGCTACGCGTTTCTTGTGAAGAGATCTACAAAACCCATCCAAGAAACTCTATAGGTAAGCTCGAAATTTTTCCAGTTCTTCTCTCCAAAATTTCGGGTACCTAGGGTTTTTGAGTAAGTGAGTTTTTGTGATTCTTGATGTTTAGGTTCACTCTAATCCTTGCTTGGCTTTGGGTTTTGCCATCCAAATCTGTTGGGAAAGGTAAGAGCCTTTGATCTCTTGTGAACCTTTGATTTATGTTGAGCCCTAGGTTGATTTTGTGGTGATTTATATGTATATAGCTTGATTATTGTGAGTTTGGAGCTTGTTGGAGCTACTCTGGTGGTTGGATTTTGGTTGAAAGCTCATTTGGTTTATATTGAGAATCGGCTAAGGTATGGTTTCGGTTTCCTCTATGTAGTATATAATATTCATGGACACTTAGGCTAGTGACTCATAAGATAGGATTAAATTTGAATAGTTGATGAGTTGTTGGATGTTATTGCATGATGATGTTTGATGAAATGATGAATTTTGAGTTGATAATGATGATTGATAGTAATATGATAAGGATGAATGATTTATGAAGTTGAGTAGTGGACTATGTCGATTAATGTGATTTTGGTGTTGAATGATCGGTAATATAGTTGGAAAAATTGTTAATGAAGTTTGACATATGGGATATCTTGATATGGATGTTGTGGATGAGGAAAATTGGAGGAAAAATGTGGTAATTTTGGTGTGGTATGACATAGAGGATTGATTTTTGATGAAAGGTGGGGTTTGAGAATGGTTTGGTTTGGTGTTGGTTGTGTTTTGCAAAGCAATTGTGAAAATTGTGACTTTGGGTAAAAGATGAATTTCGGTGAACTTTGTGTGATCATAACTCTTGCCTCGATTTTCAAAATTGGTTAAAATTTGTTTAGAATTAAAGATCTTTGAAAACCCTTCAAATTGGTATAAAGTTTATAAAATTTAAAATTTTGTAGAGGAAGTTATGATCATTCAACGTTAGTGTTGAAAATCTGAAAATTTTACAAAGTTACAGAATTCTGAGTTTTCTTGTTTGTGCGCACGCACACTCTACATAAATGGTGACCTGTGCGCATGCACAGACCTGTGCGTCCACACACGCAAAGGCAGGCAGTCTGCTTGCAGCGCTGGCATAGCCTGTGCGCGCGCACACCCATAGGAAAATCGCTACCTGTGCGTACTGGTGCACGAATTATGAATCACACTTTTCACAACTCGTACCACTGACCAGCAAGTGCACTGGGTCGTCCAAGTAATACCTCACGTGAGTAAGGGTCGAAAGTGATGAGTGTCATAGATCATCACCTCCATCACAGTTAAGCGTGAATGAACATCTTAGATAGGAACAAGCGTGTTTGAATGGAAAACAGAAATACTTGAGACACAGCAGAGCTCCTCACCCCCAACAATGGGGTTTAGAGACTCATGCCGTCAGAGAATACAAAGTTTAGATCTAAAATGTCATGAGATACAAAATAAGTCTCTAAAAGTTGTTTAAATACTAAACTAGTAGCCTAGGTTTACAAAATATGAGTAAACTATGATGGATGATGCAGAGATCCACTTCTGGGGCCCACTTGGTGTGTGCTGGGGCTGAGATTTGAGCAATCCACGTGCAGAGGCCATTTGTAGAGTTGAACGCCAGTTTTTGTGCCAGTTTGGGCGTTCAACTCCAGCTTTTGATCCTTTTCTGGCGCTGGACGCCCAGAATTGAGCATTAATGGATAGGAGGGCCCAAAGGAATAAAATCCTGGCCTAAACGGCTAAATCAAGCTGTCCCTAACTATATGCTTGTGGCGTGAAGGTGTCAAGTGAAAAGCTTGAGACTGAGCGGTTAAAGTCATTGTCCAAAGCAAAAAGAGTGTGCTTAAGAGCTCTGGGCACCTCTAACTGGGGACTCTAGCAAAGCTGAGTCACAATCTGAAAAGGTTCACCCAGTTATGTGTCTGTGGCATTTATGTATCCGGTGGTAATACTGGAAAACAAAATGCTTAGGGCCACGGCCAAGACTCATAAAGTAGCTTTATTCAAGAATCAACATACTGAATTAGGAGAATCAATAACAGTATCTGAATTCTGAGTTCCTATTGATGCCAATCATTCTGAACTTCAAAGGATAAAGTGAGATGCCAAAACTGTTCAGAAGCAAAAAGCTACTAGTCCCGCTCATCTAATTGGAATTGAGCTTCATTGATATTTGAAATTTATTTTATTTTCTCTTCTTTTTATCCTATTTTGATTTTAGTTGTCCAGGGACAAGCAACAATTTAAGTTTGGTGTTGTGATGAGCAGATAATTTATACCCTTTTTGGCATTGTTTTTACATAGTTTTTAGTATGTTTTAGTTACTTTTTATTATATTTTTATTAGTTTTTATTCAAAAATTATATTTCTGGACTTTACTATGAGTTTGTGTGTTTTTCTATAATTTCAGGTATTTTCTGGCTGAAATTGAGGGACCTAAGCAAAAATCTGATTCAGAGGCTGAAAAAGGACTGTAGATGCTGTTGGATTCTGACCCTCCTGCACTCGAAGTAGATTTTCTGGAGCTACAAAACTCCAATTGATGAGTTCTCAATTGCGTTGGAAAGTAGACATCTTGGGCTTTCTAGAAATGTATAATAGTTCATACTTTGTCCGAGATTTGATGGCCCAAACTGGCGTTCAAACGCCCACCAAAGACCATTTTCTGGAGTAAAACGCCAGAACTGGCACCACAACTGGAGTTAAATGCCCAAACTGGCACCCAAGCTGGCGTTTAACTCCAAGAATGGCCTATGCACGTGAAAGCTTCAATGCTCAGTGCAAGCACACACCAAGTAGGCCCCAGAAGTGGATTTCTGCACTATCTGCACTTAGTTACTCATTTTTCTCTAAACGTAAGTTACTAGTTTAGTATAAATAGCACTTTTTACTATTGTATTTGGATACTTTGGAGACCATTGTTCACGTTTGGAGGCTGACCTCACAGCCATGCCTAGACTATTTTCACTTATGTATTTTCTACAGTGGAGTTTCTACACCTCATAGATTAAGGTGAGGAGCTCTGCTGTTCTTCATGAATTAATGGAAGTACTATTATTTTTCTTTCAATTCACGCCTACTTCTTCTCCAAGATATACTCTTGTACTTAATTCAGTTAAGTCAGAATGAAGGGGTGACTCGTGACAATCACCCACTATCTTCATTACTCGCTTAGCCAAGATCTGCGTGCCTGACAGCCACAAGCGGTCTACATGATGTTCAACGTAGTCATTGGACGACAACCGGAGTATATTCTCTTGGGTCTCTAATCCACGAACCGAGTCCGGGGGTTAGAACCTTCGTGGTATAGGCTAGAACTATTGGCAGCATTCCTGAGATCCGAAAAGTCTAAACCTTGTCTGTGGTATTCCGAGTAGGATCTGGGAAGGGATGACTGTGAAGAGCTTTAAACTTACAAATGTTGGGCACAATGACAGTGTGCAAAAGGATAGAGAGATCCTATTCCGATGCTAGTGAGAGCGAACAAATGATTAGCCGTGCGGTAGCTGTACCCGGTATTTTTCATCCGATACGAGAAATCCGACAGTTGATTAGCCGTGCAAGATCGTACCTGGTATTTTTCATTCGAGAGGATCATACAGCTTGCCATGGAAGGGAGCACGCATGATTGGAAGAAGACAATAGGAAACCAGAGATTCAGAAGTAACAAAGCATCTCCAAACGCTTATATGAAATTCCCACCAATGAATCACATAAGTGACTTTATTTGATTTTATGTTTATTTATCTTTTAATTATCAAAACCTCATAACCATTTGAATCCTCCTGACTAAGATTTACAAGGATGACCATAGCTTGCTTCAAGCCGACAATCTCCGTGGGATCGACCCTTACTCACGTAAGGTATTACTTGGACGACCCAGTGCACTTGCTGGTTAGTTGTGCGGAGTTGTGAAAAGTGTGAATCACAATTTCCCACACCATTATGTCTCTGACTTTTGTATATTTATTTGTCCTAGAAGCTTGTATTGAGAGAACAAAACTTGTATAAGCTATTTTTACTGTCTGGTTTGATACATGGTCTGTATATGGCTAGCCGGCTTAAACTCCGCGAGTCGTGGCTAGTGTCTTATCATATTATACTATTATACTATGATGTTTTGTTACTCAATACTTGTTTCTTGTGTTTTAAGTTAGAATCTTCGCTAGTACGTTTTGCGCTTTTCAAATCCGGTTTTTGAGCTATATTCTCCATTGGGCTTCTAGATATTATCAGCTCCTTCTATATATAATATATAAATAAGCTCAGAACTGTCGTAACCTTTGATTAACCTTTGTTTTACGACACGAGGTAAGGCTTAGGCTAGTTAGGGTGTTACAAAAGCAATACAAAACATCACGACAACAACTAGATAAACTCTTCGTGACTTCTGCGTCCATATCCTGAAAAGGGAAATTTGTAGGGGGGATGAGAACATCATCCTCGAAAGGGTTCTCAGTAGAGGGTTTTTGAGAATTACTATAATAGGATACGTGAAGGTAAAACCGTTCCAGTGATTAATAACCGCCTTATGCATCTTTTCAAAAGCTAAGGTTTACTATAAGAGAAAAATCTGAAATCTTTTCTGAAAGAGGAACTGTTCATTTCTTAAAAATTCAAAAGCCTTTCAAAAAGGTTTATCTATGCTGAACTAAATTAGTTTTTCATTATTTTCCAAACCAGAAACATCAACTAGACATGGCCTTTGGCCCACCTCATGATCAACCACGGCTCTAGGCCCAAACAACCCAAACAACAACCAATCACCACAGTCCAACAGAGTTTTAGTTGCAAACACAAATAGGAAAGTTCAAGCACAAACAAACAGTTACTTCAAGTAGAACAATTAGCAGTTAATCACAAGTAATCACAAAGGCAAACTAAGTACAATATGCACACCCAAACAATGTCACATAGATGCATATGATGAATGCCTGTCCTAGTAGCTGGTGATATCATCTGTCATTTATAAAGCCAACCCGACAAGTCCTGGTAGCTAACTATTGGACTGTCCCTCTGTCGTGCATACCCAACTCGAGTTTTTCACAATCATAATCATAATTCACATCCAACACCCTCATTGGTGTATATTCACGGGGGCAAGCTCATCCGAAACTTTCACAGTGTCCGGCCACACTTACGACATAGGGTCAGCAGAGTATCGAGTCTCAACCTGGAGCACGTGGTGGCTAGCCACTGCTTCTACCCAGGAAAACTCGTATCTCAGATAATTGGAAGTGCAACAATCACAATATCAATAACTCAGCATATATACATTTATTCTCAACCATAAATCAACATTCTTCTCATCCATCCGGCTTAAATTCATGATTCATAGTCAGCCATCCGGCTCATAACATATTCCGCAATCATCCATAATTCATTATCATACACAGCCATTCCGACTCATAACAAAATAGCACTTCCACCATCCAACATCATTGAATTCATAAAATCATCATTCAAGCCATAAATCACTTTTTCTCAATTCACTTCACTTTGAAATCAAAAATCAATTCTTTTCAACCTTGGCTTTAAAGTTCCCATTCCTCAAATCATCTCAAGCTCATAAGCCACTTTTACTCAAAGTAGGTTCCCTTTTTAAAAACAAAGCCACCATCGGCATCCTCTTTCTAAAACTTCCAAAACCATGGCAAATTAAAGATATCTTTTGAAATATTCAATATCATCCATCCCACAATGGGATTTTATAACAAAAGTTCCTCGACAGAGTCTCAAGTCTTTAGGGGAGAATAACATAATTCATTTCTTCAAATTCGTTTAAAATCTGTAAAACCTTAATTCTTGATTTGAGTAATAAAAATAGAATCTAAGCCAAGCCGAGTCGTGTAATCACTTACTCCAACCACATTTTCAAAACCATTTCGTTCACTTGAACCAAAACCAGTTTCAACCCTTTGATAAAAATCTGAAGCGTTTCCAACGGCTCGGAAATCATTTTTTTGTTTTGCTAAACTGGAATTCAAAGGATACTTTAAAACTTATCTAAAACGTCAAAAATGAGATTTGTCAATCCCAAATTCTTTCGAAGTCACTAAAACTCCTCCAAGTGAAAATCTTTAAGATAAATTCAAAAACATAAACCCTTTTCACCTATAAAACTGCCTTAAAGCATAAATCTCTTTCAAATGACTTGCACCCAAAGACATAATATTTTTCTTAGGAATCAAGGGGAAGTCATAATTCTCTTTTCAATAAATCTTTTCAAAACATGCTTCATCGCTTTCATAATTGATCCAAGTAAAGGTAATAAAAGTCTTAAATTCACAATTCTCCAAGTAAAATAATAAAGGCCTTGAATTCATAATCTTCTAAATAACATTTCAAATAAAGACTCGAATTTTATAGGAATTTTGGCAGTACCTCTCCTAAAACTTAGACTTTGCCACCCTTTTCGGGTCCCAACCAAACCTTTCTAAAACCTTTTCCTCGGGTCCAAAACCAAAATCAGTTTTAAAGCAAGCTAAATCCAACCATTCATATCATTTTTATCTCTATAGGAAAATTGATTCAAGATCAAATCATTATCAATTAACCAAACCCATTTTCAAAACTTTAAGGAAACAATTCAGTAACAGTCCATTTATCGAAACCAAACAACCATCCAATCAAACATATAATCATATTCATCCAAAACAGTCAGACCATACATAAAACTTATAAAATCACTAAAAAGTATATAATTCTCACATAAGTATCCATTTATAACAATTCCAAATAAAAAATAGCTTTTCAGAAAAGTCCCTACCTCAATTAGCTGTAATTGAAGAATTTAAATGCGGCAAACCCAATATTACGAATCTATAGCAGCGGTGCTCCATCAAATCCCAGCACCTATTCTTAGCTTCGGTGGTGACTTAGCGGCAATCTCCAAATAGAGCCGGAAGCTACCTCCAGTAACCGCGATGGCAAGGTAATTTACAATAATCACTTTATCCAATACAAACAGTTTCAGTGACAAGCTTCAAATTAGAAATAAATTGGTAGAACAAGGAATCAGAAACAAGGCAGAGCTTACCAAATCAGTAGTGGTTCTAATGGTGGTTTCCTGGGCAGCTTGAATGTTGGCTCCCGGTGGCAGAGGGCTCTGGAAACTCGCAGAAATCACTAAACAGAGCAGTCCTATCAACGGCGGCTTGTACCGCAGCGACCCAGGCAGCGGCATCAACTGAACAGTAGCTCTGATGATGTCATTCCAGTGAGTACTCTTCCTTCGGCAGTAACACAGAAACTCAGAACCAGCATAGCAGCATCAAAATCATCAACGGTGGCTCTAACAATGGGCAACTCCAGCGACGGCAGAGTAACTAACTCGCTGTGACAAGTGGGTAGTGGCTCCAGTAGCAACCACCATGGCATCTTGGCTTCAGTAGTGGTTTCCAATGGCGACGGCGACGTGCTCAAAACAGAACCCAAATAGAGCAACGGTAAGAACGACGGCCATGGGTGACGGCGATGCGAGCTTCATCAATGGTGGCTTGGACTACAGGAACCCAGGTAGCGGTGACGGCAACCACTGAAACAGAGTTTACAGCACGACAGTGGCGAAAAAGGTCCCCTCCCTCTCTTGTCACATTCTGTCTCTTCTCTCTGTGTAAAACTCACACACCACGACGATGACGGCGGTGCTCCTCGCGACTCCCTGGACAGCAATGAGCTTGAACGGCTGCATAGGCAGGATACAATGGTAGTGGCTCCCTTCCCCTGGCCCCTGGCTTGCTCATGGTTCTCCTTCTCCGCCACATGACGATGACGGAACGGGCTCGACGTGCACGGCGCGACGTCGGCGACAGCAGGATGCAGCGCGGTAGTGACGAGGCGTAGGTCGACGGCAGGGCACGATTCCATCTCTCTATTTCGCGAGCTCTCTCTTCTCCCTTTCCACTTCTATATGTGTGTCATGTGATGAAGGTGACGGCAGGGGGGTTACAGCGCTGAGTTAGGGATTGAGAGTGAGGGTTACGCTGAAGGGGATGAAACAGGGGTGGAGGTGTGGCTGCGTGTTTTAGAGCTGGGTTAAGGGTTTCAGGGTTAGGGTTTTCCCAATTCGGGAATTAGGGTTTAGGTAAAATTAGGTTTAAGGGTAGTTTTGTAATTTCAAAAAAAATAGAAATAATATAGTAATTAGAAATAAGTTTTAATCCAACAATAATAATGTAAAAAAATACTATTTGTTCATCAATTTTACAAATTATTTTCAATAAAATGTTCAAATCCAAAAATTAGAAATAATATAATTAATTTCTTCATTTTCCAAAACAGCAGTATTAATATTTTAAAATATTAATTATTTAGTCCAAATCATATAAAATTCTTATTATTTCATAACTACCAAATTTATAATTTAAATATAGAAAATAATCTAATAATTGTAAAATTGGATAATAATCTTAATTTATTTCAAATCCAATTAATCAAAACTTGCTTTAATTATCTTTAATAAAACAATTTCTAAAATTAAAATTATAAATAACTATATGATTTGAGACTTGATCATAATAAGACTTTTCAATAGTTATGGGTCTTATAAGTATGAATATGGATGATTATTGAGTTGATAAGGTGATTGTTGCACTTCCAATTATCTGAGATACGAGTTTTTCCTGGGTGAAAGCAGTGGCTATCCACCACGTGCTCCAGGTTGAGACTCGATACTCTGCTGATCCCATGTCATAAGTGTGGCCGGGCACTTTGAAATTTCCAAACGAGCTCGTCCTCGTGGATAAACACCAGTGAGGGTGTTATATATTTATGTTTGAGAATTACTCGAGTAAGGGATGCACGACAGGGGGAAAGTCCAATGGTTAGCTACCAGGACTTGTCGGGTTGGCTTCATAACCGACAAATGAGACTCATCAGCCACTAGGAGAGGCATGCATCATATGCATCTATGTGACATTGTTTGGGTGTGCATATTGTACTTGGTTTGCCTATCTGATTAATTATGTTTAATTGCTATTTGCTCTACTTGAAGTAACTATTTGTTTGTGCTTGAACTTTCCTACTTGTGTTTGGGACTAAAGCTCTGTTGGATTGTGGTGGATTGGTTGTTGTTCGGATTATTTGGGCCTAGGGCCGTGGTTGATCATGAAGTGGGCCGAAGACCATGTTTGGTTTGTGTTTCTGGTTTAGAAAAATATGAAAAACTAAACTGGTTCAGCATAGACTTAATGAACCTATACTTGGAACAGGTTGGTCGTTCATGCTGTTTTGGAAAAACCTTTTGAAAGGCTTTTGAATTTTGAAGAAATAACAGTTTCCTCCTTTAGAAAAGATTTCAGATTTTAATGGTAAATCTTTGGTTTTAAAAAGATGCATAAGGCGGTTATTAATCACGGTAACGGTTTTATTTTCACGTATCCTATTATAGTAATTTTGCAACCCTATAGTGAGAACCCTTTCGAAGATGATGTTCTCACTCCCCTACAGGTGTTTCATTTTCAGGATATGGATGAGGAAGTCACGAAGAGTTTATTATATTTTCTGTTTATATGATGTATTGTATTGTTTTTAGATATTATGTTTTCTCTCGCCTTTATCGATATACATTCTGTAAGAGGGATAGGAATTGTATTAGATAATGCTTGTAAAATTATTAATATATATGTAAAATTATTAATATATATATATATATATCCTTTGTAAGTATTGATATTTGTATGGATATATATGTATCTATTAAAAAGTCTTTTGAGCGGTAATATGATTTAAGTTTTAAACAGGCTCATATTTTAGTATTAAATATTATAAGAGTCGTTGTAATACCCAATCTATCAGAGTGGCGCAGCCGGAAGCTTGACATTTTGATAGTTAGGGTGTCACATTATGGTATCAAAGCGGTATGAAGAATGGACCGACTATGCTTCAATTGCATACTCTGAGCGTTTGTCATGTAGTAGGTCTTGTTCGGATAACAAGAATTAGAGCTTTATGAACATGACGGTCTATTGATTAATGCCATTAGTCTTGCATTGTATAATTCCTGATATTAAGTTTGGCCAGCTTAATACTAGTGAATATGTATATGAAAGCACTAATGGGTTATCATAGATGATATACAAGTTTTGGGTAAAGCGAATCGTGTAACAGCCCAGACCACTCGCTAGCACGATATTATCTGCTTTGGCACATAAGGCCTCACGGTTTTGCCTTTGACGATATGGATGATAGCTGAAGCCCCCTACACTCACTTGTCAGAACGTGTCATGCTAGGGAGAGGTATCCACACCTTTATAAGACACGCTTCGTTTCCCTCCCCAACCGATGTGGGACCTTACAATCTACCCCCTAAGGGAGCCCTGCGCCCTCGCTGGCACATCGATTCGGGCTCCAGCTCTGATACCATCTGTAACAGTCTAGACAACCCGCTAGCACGATATTGTCCGCTTTGGCATACAAGGCCTTACGGTTTTGTCTTTGACGATAGGGATGATAGCCGAAGCCCCCACACTCACTCGTCAAAACGCGTCATGCTATAGAGGTATCCACACCCTTATAAGGCATGCTTCGTTTCCCTTTCCAACCGATGTGCGGCCATACAATATCACAAAAAAAAGTAATTACAATAAAAAAAATTTTTAATTAAAGAAATAGCGTCACACAAGAAATTGACTCAATATAAAAGGTTAAAAAAAAAGTAACGATAATATGTACCCTTGTCATTAAGAATAGATTAATTTGGTTAAAAGGCTTTGAGCAAAAAATTTTTTTAGGGCTTGTGAGATCAAGAAGGTTTTTGGTTAAATAGTCAAGATACTAATATCACTTTGATCAATGTCTACGTTGGTTCTTCATTTGGTTTAAGTTGCACAATTATCTTGCTCATGCATCATACATATTTCTCTTAGTAATAGTAGCAATTTTTTAATACAAAATTCATAAGTCCGTTTGGATATGGATGAAAGTCAAAATAACAATGAATTTATTTATTTATTTATTTATTTGATAAGGTGGGAATTTTTAATCACCACAAATATATATTAATTAATTAGTGTATGAAACTCTCATTGAAGGTAGTTATTTTTTTTTTTGTGCTAAGCATTTTACGACTAGAGATTCACTAGCTATTTATTACAAAATAATCCCTCTGGTAACTAAATCTAGTTAATACTTAAATTTATTCCTAAAAAAATTTAATTTTTAAATCGTTTATCGAAAATTTTTATTAGTCATATTAGATTTATTATCGTAAGTCAAATCGATTCTTTCATCGGTTAGATGATAACATGTGCTCATGTTAAGTGCTACATGACATAATGATATAGCTAGTTAGAGAATAATGTGTGACGTTAAGTGCCGCACGTGCCATGATGATATAGCCAATTTAACATCATATATAACAAAATAATTGATTGATGTGTCATGTTACATTAATATTCAATTAATCATTTTGACACGTTAATCTATCACGTCATCATGTTACGAGACCCTTAATATTATTGTTATTGTCTGACTAACGAAAAGATCAATATGACTATTAAAATTTTTTAAAGACCAATTTAAAAAATAAATTATTTTTTATAGACAAATTTAAAAATTTATTTCTCCTAACTCTAAATTATTATTTATTACAATATCATGAATCAGGCTCCTACTAAAGGTACTACATCAAAAAATGTTAATTACTACTGCATAAACTAATCATGATTGATTATCAACAAATTTCAAATCATGCATTCTATTATGGGTTCAACTAGTATGTGCCATAAGGGCACATTTTAGAATTTTTAGTTAGAAAAATTAATTTAAATTTTTAATATATTTATTATTTATTTATTAAAGAAAACAAATTAATAATTTCTACTAATGATTAGTTTAATATGTGCTTTTATTATGGTACAATTTAGTTAAGCTCTTGTATTATTATCAAACCCACCTTGGTCCTGTTGGTATAGGATAATACTGACTCTATAAATGAGTACTCAATTCGATCTAACTCGTTCTGGTAGGATTGAGAGCATAGTGGGTTAAACAGGGTAGGGTTAAGAACCCTAACCGATCTATTCGCACCCGTAATAAATTAAAGGTTTAATTATTCTATTGATCTCTATTCTTTCACGAAATTTTCAATTATTATGTCTCTATATTTTTTTTCCTTTTAATTTGATCCCTGCACTAATTTTTTTGCAATTAGATCCCTTTTTATAGTAATTGATTTAATTGTATAGGGACTCAATCAAAAAAAAAATTTGTGCAGGGACCCAATTAAAAGGAAAAAAAAGTATAGAGACCCAATTAAAAAAAAATTGGTGCAAAGACTCAATTAAAAGAAAAAAAAGTATAGGAATCTAATTAAAAATTTTGCGAAACTATAGAGACCAACAGAGTAATTAAACTTAAATTAAAGTATATTGTTAAAAAATATTATACGTATATAATGAAGTTGGTAGAGATTAAACTCACATTCTCTCTCTTTTGTAATTTTAACATAAATTTTATTATATTTTATTACTTTTATTTTTAATATGGACTTAATTTTGTATTTTTTTTATTAACATGTATGAAATACAAAATGATTACATATTATGTTTGACTGAAAAATTTTATTTTGTTGCAGGTATGGCTGAATAAGGTCGGTGAAAAACATTAGGGTGTGATTAAGATTATAATTAAAAAAATTTTCAACCTACAAATAAGATATAATTAAATTTTAGTAATAATTTAAATGCACAAGTAAGATTATGATAGAATCTAAATCTTATCTTTATCCTTTTTTTTCCAAAAAAAATTCCAACTATTTAAGTAAAATTATTAGTTTGAAAAATAATATGATTTTATTTTGTCAACATTAATTAGATGATTGACTATTCTCTCTATTAATTAAGGCTTAGATTTATATTTGACCAAAAGATATTTTATCAAATATATTCTCTTATATATAAAGTTATATGAAAAATACAAAATCACGTTTAATTTTTGCTAACATGATAATTAATCTTTGACTTATAAATTTTTCATAAAAAAATAAATATTGGATTTATAAAAGATTACCAAAGCGGCAAATAATTTGGGGGGAAAATTATATTTTAGCATTAAATTTAAAAAATAATTTACTAAAAATATGAATAATGAGAAAACATACTCAATTTTGATAATTGTTAAACCATGAATAGAATATAATTAAAACAAATTTAAAATTATATATTTTATGTATAATATATTATAATTTATTATTATCTTTTGACATTCATCCAACTCTATAAATTTACATCAAAAGGCCTTCATAGAAGCCATCAAAACACAAAATATTTGATGGGAGTTAGTTTTTCTTTATAACTCCAGACTGAGGCTTATGCCAGATAAATTGAGATCAAGATGGGAAGATTCCTATAGAGTAGAGAAGGCAGAGCCATACGGAGTTTTTCACCTGCGTCATCTTTCTAACTCCAAATTTATAAAGGTCAACGGACATCGCATAAAGCTTTATCATGGTGAAAAGATAAAGGATCACAAAGAACTAGAGATTTTCCTCTGGGAAGACCCACCAACAGAAGCAGAATGAGCCTAAAGACGTCCAACTTAAGGACGTAAAAGCAAAGTGCTAGGTGGGAGACAACCCACCATGGTATGATCGTTCAGTTTCCGTCTTAGTTTTCTTTTACTTTATTCTATTTTGTTTTTGTTAATGACTCTTCTCATAATCTCTGCATATAGCTACATATAGCTTGCATTTGCATTTGCATACTGCATATAAAAAAAAAAGAAAAAAGAGGCACGCGACGCATAAGCGTCGCTGACGCGTTCGCGTCATAGGTGCCTTGGACACGAGAAAAAAAAAGCAAAGAGTCACACGAAAGCGTGGCTGGAGGCGTGCCTTAGGCACAAGCATGCCCATGCGAAAGCGTCGCTGACGCGCCCGCGTCATTTTGGAAAATAGCCTCCCCACGCGTGCGCGTCACCCACACGCACGCGTGGCCCTACAAAATTGACGTAAAGAGGTATATGGCAGCAAGTTATGATGGAGTGGGGCTGGAATGTGCTGGAAGCACCAGCCCTATCATGCGAACGCGTGCCCTACACGGCCGCGTCGTTTTACAAAATCAGGCCATTCATGCGTGTGCATCACCCACTCGCACGCGTCACCCACATTTTTGGCAATGTGCATTTAGAACAGAGAGTTGTGCGTACGCGAGGCTGCACTCGCGCCAATAGCACAAATCAGGTCACGCGTACGCGTGACCCACGCGTCCGCGTCACCTGAACTTATCACCCACCACACGATCGCATGCCCCATGTGTCCGCGTCACATGCGACGCACAGCTTATCCAGATCAGCCCAGATGTCTTATCTTTTCTTCCCCAAATCCAAATCTTTTCTTTTCCCTTCTTATTTCTTTCTTCTACCTTCTTCCCTCTTTATTCTTTCTCACTTTTTACTTCCTTCTCCCTTATTTTTCACTTTCATTATCAAGGTTCTTTTCTTTCTTTCTTCCCTCTTTACTTTTTATTATTTTTATTTATGTTTTCTTTTCTTCTTCTTTTTCTTTCTACTTTCATTATCTATATTTTCTTTTTTCTTTCTTTTTCTTTTTATTCCTTTAATTGGTGTTAGAAATTTAATTAGAGTATTATTTTCTTCTATATTTTGCTTGTGAGTATATTAAGGAATTGTTTGACAATTAATATTACTTCTTAAAGGGATGCTTGCATGTTCAATTTAATACTTTTAATAACATATTTACCATGCATACTATGTGTTTGTGTAAAAGCCCGTATGGCATTGTGTATTATTTTAAATTATTCTATTCTACTACTCTAATGCCTGTTTTTCACAAAATCCCTTTTATATTTTATTGATTAAATATAATTATCAATACAAACAGATTGTTAGTTTGAAAGGGTTGATAATCTAACTTGGACATTTCATGCTTGATCTATGCTACTCATGCCCTTGCTGGCATGTCAATAAACATCTTGCATTTAATTTCCATCATATGCACTTGCTATATTTCAATTGATGAACTTTTCACATGTAGTCATGACCATGTGTTAACGACATCCTTCTTTACCGTGCATTATTATCACATATACCATCCTCTTTCTTGCTCAAACCCTTAGCTTTAAATATTACTTTCTTTTTCCTTTTCAGGATGGCCACCAAAAAGGGTAAAGAGAAAGCTACTCCCAAACTACCAGCAAGAAAAAGAACAAAAAGAGCACTAGTGGCAGAGCCATCTTCAACCGCAGTAAAGCCCTCAACAAAGCGAATCAAGAGGATCATTGATAAACCATTATTTTATGGTTTATATTGTGTTCAATTGTGTGGTTTTATCAAATCTTTACCCACTTATTCATATGATTAGCATGTATTTACAATTCCTTCCCAAAATTACTCCATGGTTGAAAACTTGCTTCCTAGAGACTTTTAATTATGTATTTTAATTCTCCTTTATTCCAGTCGATGCCGTGATCCGTGTGTTAAGTGTTTCAGGCTTTTTAGGGCATGAATGACTTGGAAATTAGAGAGGAGGCTTGCAAAAATGGAAGGAACACAAGAAATTGAGGAGATGACCAGCGAGAAGTGACGTAGGTGCATGGATCACGCGACTGCGCGAAATAGAGAAAATTGTAGTGACGCGCTCGTGCGCCTGACGCGAACGCATGGATTGGAAACTGCACAAGTGACGCGAATGCGTGGACGACACGCACGCGTGGCAAGGCAAAACGCTGGATGACGCGAACGCGTGGATGACGCGATCGCGTGACGTGCGCGATCTGCAAAATTTGCAGAATTCGCTGGGGGCGATTTTGGGCCATGTTTTGACCCAGTTTTCGGTCTAGAAAAGCAGATTAGAGCCAGGGAACATGCAGAGACCGGAGGGAGATTGATCCCGCATAATTTTTAGTTTTCGATATGATTTTACTCCTCCTCTAGGTTTTCTCTCTACACATTCATAGTTCTTAGGATTTTGTTTTTATTACTTTTTTGGATTGGGATATTGAGAAGAGTTATTACCTCCGCCAAGACTTCATCATTCTAGATGAATAGAAATAGACTTCCAACTTGCTTGACTTTCCTCTACCTGGTAAAGGATAACTAAGCAGAACAACCTTCAATTATCAATTAATCTTGGGAGAACTCCAACAAGGATAGACTTTCCGACTAATCTACTCCCGGTCAAGATTTTTATTTAAATTACATAAATTCTCTGATTTAATTTTCCGTTTATCAAACTCAAAACCATTTTCAAAACATCTGATTAATAAAATAGCACATCTTTCTGCATCTCGTTGGGAGACGACCTGGGATTCATACTCCCAGTACTTTAATTCTAATTTTGTGACAACCCTTCTAAATTGATAAGCGGATTTTTGTTGGTTAAGAACTGTACTTGCAACGTATCTCTTACATTAATTTCTTAATCCGCCAATTTCCGCCACGTCAATCATCAAGGTCGATGAAAAAGAGAAAACTTTTCCAGCAAGGGACATTGCGTGGTTCACTAACCGCTACTGTGAGCAGATATTCCCCATCCTGGCTGAGATAAACTATAACAATGAGCACCTTCTCATTCTCCCAACCCACATTGTTGAAATTGTTGAGCCCTGTATTGAGCAAAAATAATGGGAATTCCTACGGAGACAGCCACGGCAGGTTAACCTTTCATGGGTAGTAGAATTCTACTCCAATTTTCACATTCCAACCATGCAGTCTGTCTATGTCTGTCAGAAGCAAGTTCCCATAACTGAAGAGGCCATTCAAAGAGCTTTAGATCTCGCCTCTGCACCAGAAGGATTGGACGCATTCTAAGAAGCCTCATTCAAATGCTAGACATACCAATTTGACTGGGATGCCATTCTCAGAGTTATAGCACAACCTGGCAGCAGATGGATCTATGGATACCATCGATCTCGACCTAAGAGCATATTAGCTTCAACACTCACCTTAGAGATCACGGGCATGGCTATTCTACTCTGGTGTATCCTTACAGACCAGCACCTCAATTTACTAAGACACATTCGACATGCTATGGGACACATACAGATCATGGGCAACCTACCTTTTCCTACCCTGGTTTCAGATCTAGTCTCAGCAGCCGGAGTCTCCGACAGAGCTGGAGACACTAAGGCCATGATTCTAAGGGATGATCAGATAGTCCCTAACGGAAAATATATCAGACCTCCAGCAACCACTGCTAGTCGGCCTGCAGACACGACTGAAGATATTCCTTCTCCTTCCACATTACAAGCACCTTCAACAAACCAACTGCTCCATCAAATACTTGAGAGGCTAGACTGGCTTGACCGGAAAGGAAAGCAAAGGGAACGCCGTAACAAGTGCCGATTTACATACCTCAAGGAGCTGCTTATTGGTAACCGCCCACCTGAAGAAGAACCAGACACTCCGGACTCCACTTCATTTACCAGCACAGGGAGCCATGACGGTCCCGATTGTGGAGATGCTGCTACCAGCCCCCCGTTGTTCCTGATTGATGGCGCCGAGGACGTTGCCAAGCTTTAAGTGTGGGGAGGTCGGTCAGTATCTGACTTCCGGAGGTAATTTCTCTTCCTTAACACCAATAGAATAGGATATTTATTTAATTTTTCAGTTGTTAGGATAGGATAAAATTGTATAGTAATAGGTTACTTGCATGCATGTTCTAACATGCATATGATTGAGGCCATTATTTTATTAACTCACTTATCCCAAATAGCTTACCCTTTTAATCACCTTTGTTAGCCAATTTGAGCCTTTTAATCCCATTTATTCTATATTTTACCACATCACTAGCTTTAAACGGAAAAACAAGTAATACCCCAAATTGAATCTTTGGTTAGCTTAAGATAAAGATTGTGTGTCAATCAAGTGTGGAAAAACTGTGGGAACATGGGTTAACAAAGAAATGTGTTATATTTTTAATTTGATAAAATATTGGAAATTTGGGTACCTACTCATGTGAAACTAGAAGAATTATAAATCCATGTGCATTGATAAGCTATGTTTATGTTTCTATTTTATTTAAAAAAAATCCAAAAATATTTAAGCAATTAAGCAATTAAATAAATGAAAAAAGGGACAAAGTTACCCCAATGCTAAGTTAAGTTTAATGAAAAATCAATGCATTTGTGATACAAGTTAAGAGAAAAGTTGATGCATGAGCATGTAATATAAAAGTGGGAAAATCTTGGGTAGCTAGGCATGATTTAAGAAAAATATAGCGTATGTATGTTAGGTGATAGCTTAGGTTGATCAAGGATTCAATTTATAGCTTACTTAGCCATATATATATACCCTCACCTTTACCTTGGCCCCATTACAACCTTGAAAAGACCTCATGATGTTTGTATTGGTACATTAAATACTTGTTGATTGGTTAGGTGAAGAACAAGGTTTAGAAAGTATGATTAGAGAAGAATAGAGTGAATTACCCTATACACTAGAGTGACTAGATTGCATATACACCATCAGTAAGGGGTTCAATGCTTAATTATATGTTCCCTGCTTTAATGAGCTGTCTTTCTACAAGTTTACTTGTTTTTACTGTATAATTTGAATTAGTAGAATTTGATTTATTTTTGTCCTGAAGAACTTATTTATTTTTAACCAAGTAGACAAAATCATTTAAACATATAGTTGCATACATAGGTTGCATTGCATTGCATGAGTCTTACTTTTCCCTACTCATTCATTTTATCTCCTTAAGCTAAGCATGAGGACATGCTAATGTTTAAGTGTGGGGAGGTTGATAAACTACTATTTTATGGTTCATCTTGTGTTTTATTGAGTGGTTTAATCAAGTCTTCACCCACTTATTCATACTAATTGCATGATATTATAATTCCTTCCTAGTTTTGTTCTATGATTGAAAACTTGCTTCCTAAAGACCTTTAATTTATGTATTTTAATTCTCCTTTATACCATTCGATGTCGTGATCCGTGTGTTAAGTGTTTCAGGCTTCATAGGGCAGGAATGACTTAGAAAATAGAGAGGAAACTTGCAAAAAAGGAAGGAACACAAGAAACTAAGGAGATGACCAGCGAACACTGACGCACGCGCATAAGTGACGCGAGCGCGCGGAATGAAGAAAATTGCATCGACGCGTGCGCGTGCCTGACGCGTACGCGTGGATTGGAGTCTGCACGAATGACGCGAACGCGTGGACGACGCGTACGCGTGACAAGGAAAATAGCTGAATGACGCGCACGTGTGGACGACGCGTACGCATGACCTGTGCGATCTGCAGAATTAATAGAAAATGCTAGGGGCAATTTCCTGCCGCGTTTTAACCCAGTTTTCAGCCCAGAAACACAAAATAAAGCCAGGGAACATGCAGAGACTCGACACAAATTAGATTCACATCAATACACATACAAATATTCACATTAGGATAGTTTTTAGGTTTTTAGATCTGAATTTAGAGAGGATTACTTTCCCTCTAGGTTCTCTTTACATTCATAGTTAATTAGTTTTATGCTTCTGGATATTGAAGAGTCATTACCTCTGTTGAAAACACTATTCGAGTTTGTTTCCTTACTCTTTTATTTATTCCATATTCTTAATTCTTGTTTAAAGTAGTAATTGGATTATTTTCATGGATTGTTAATGCAAAGGATTACTTTTACTTTTAATTAATTTAATTTAATTTATCATGTCTTCTTCTTATATTTTTATGAGCATTATATTCATGTCAATGGAGTAGATTCCATGCTTGACATGGGGATTGATTAAAAGGAGACACTTGAGTTAGAAGGCTTAAGTGCTAATAAATTGGACGTTGTTGGCTAGTTCTGTATTTACTAACGTTAGACCTTCCCAAGGGAGAGGACTAGGATTTGCGAATAAGAGTTAGCTCAATTACTTGACTTTTCTTTATTTAGTAAGGGTTAACTAAGTGAAAACAACAACCTTTTTAATACTACACTTAAGAGATACCAACAAGGATAGAACTTTCAATTAAACATTCCCCCAGTCAAGGCTTTTTATTTAGAATATTAATAATTATTCATAATTTTTATTGCTTTAATTTACAATTATTTAATTTCTCATTATTCAACTCTCAAAACTCTCGGAAAAATTCTTAATTAATAAAATAGCATCCTTTCTTGCAACTCGTTGGGAGACGACCGCTGGGACTCATACTCCCAGTATTTTTATTCTAACTTTTTGTGACACCTTTTTAAATTGGTGAGGCGGATTTTAGCTAGTTAAGAGCTATACTTGCAACGCTGCTCTCTTATTTAAAATCTCTTAATTGGCCTAACTTCTGCCACGCATCACTCTTACTTGGAGAATATGTTAGATGCTCTCTCTACTACTTCGATAATCACCATTAAGATAATAATCAATCCAAATATGAGATAACTTTTCACTCAATAAGGGAATAACACGTGATCAATTTATCTTCAAGAGATGACAAGATCACCCTTTCTACTTTATAAATACTACAATAATCAGGTATTTTTTTTAATATAATTTCATTCAAGTCTGCTAAAATTTTTACTAAATTAAGTATCAGAACTCTTTCACGGTACCCCAACCTAGATGAGGACGTCAGAAAAATCACCCTCTTGAGGAGCGAGTTGAAAATATTCCTTAGATGTTTTGACCTCATGTTCAAATCCAAAACACTATACAATTTCAAGTAATTTATGGAACAGCTAGATATTAGGGTGGTTTATTTGTTAACATGTTTATTTTTAATTTTTTTTCTTTTAGTGATCAAGTGAGGTAGGACCATTATTAAAAATAATATCACAAAAAAAAAGTAATTACAATAATATAACTGGTTAGAGAATAATGTGTGACGTTAAGTGCTGCACGTGCATGATGATATAGCCAGTTTAACATTATATATAACAAAATAATTGATTGATGTGTCATGTTACATCAATATTCAATTAATCATTTTGTGACATGTTAATCTATCACGTCATCATGTTACGAGACCCTTAACATTATTGTCATTATGTGACTGACGAAAAGATCAATATGACTACTAAAATTTTTTAAAGACCAATTTAAAAAATAAATTATTTTTTATAGGCAAATTTAAGGATTTATTTCTCCTAACTCTAAATTATTATTTATTACATTATCATAAATCAGACTCCTACTAAAGGCACTACATCAAAAAATGTTAATTACTATTGCATAAATTAATTATGATTGATTACCAACAAATTTCAAATCATGCATTTTATTATGGGTTCAACTAGTATGTGCCATAAAGGCACATTTTAAAATTTTTAGTTAGAAAAGTTAATTTAAATTTTTAGTATATTTATTGTTTATTTATTTAAGAAAACAAATTAATAATTTCTACTAATGATTAGTGTAATATCTGCTTTTATTATGGTACAATTTAGTTAAACTCTTGTATTATTATCAAACCCACCTTAGCCCTGTTGGCATAGGATAACACTAACTCTATAAATGAGTACTCAATTCAATCCAACTCGTTCTGTAGGATTGAGAGCATAGTGGGTTAAATTGGGGGTAGGGTTAAGAACCCTAACCGACCTATTCGCATCCGTAATAAATTAAAGGTTGAATTATTTTATTGATCTCTATAGTTTCACAAAATTTTTAATTAGGTCTCTATATTTTTTTTTCTTTTAATTGGATTCCTGCACCAATTTTTTTTTTCATTTTGATCCTTTTTTACAGTAATTAATTTATAGTCCATACTTTCCTCGAGTTGAGATCACGCAAACTGGCATTTAACACCAAGTCTCTACCCTATTCTGGCGTTAAACGCTAGAACTGGCATAAAAGTTGGAGTTAAACGCCCAAACTGGCACAAAAGTTGAAGTTAAACGCCAGGAGCAGCCTATGCACATGAAAGCTTCAATGCTCAGCCCAAACACACACCAAGTGAGCCCCGGAAGTGGATTTCTGCACTATCTATCTTAGTTTACTCATTTTCTGTAAACCTAGGTCACTAGTTTAGTATAAAAACTACTTTTAGAGAATTACTATGGACCTCGTGACATTTCACATCTGACTTTTGTATCTTCTACAGCATGAGTCTCTAAATTCTATGGTTGGGGGTGAGGAGCTCTGCTGTGTCTCGATGGATTAATGCAATTACTACTATTTCTCATTCAATCACGCTTGTTTCTATTATAAGATATTCATTCGTACTTCAACATGACGAATGTGATGATCCGTGACACTCATCACCATTCTCAACCTATGAACGCGTGCCTGACAACCACTTCTGTTCTACCTTAGATTGAATGTATATCTCTTGGGTACCTGGTTCACGAGTTTGACTGCCTCTCCTGACAACAGAGCATTCAAATCCATGAGATCAGAGTCTTTGTGGTATAAGCTAGAATCAATTGACAGTATTCCTGAGATCCGAAAAGTCTAAACCTTGTCTGTGGTATTCCGAGTAGGATCCGGGAATGGATGACTGTGACGAGCTTCAAACTCATGAATGCTGGGCGCAGTGACAGTGTGAAAAAGGATCAATGGATCCTATTCCAACATTAGTGAGAACTGACAGATAATTAGCCATGTACATGGACCCTTTTCACTGAGAGGACGGCTGGTAGCCATTGACAACGGTGATCCACCAACATACAGCTTGCCATGGAAGGAGACCTACGTGCGTGAAGAAGAAGGCAGTAGAAAAGCAGAAATTCCGAAGACAGAGCATCTCCAAAACCTCAACATATTCTCTATTACTGCATAACAAGTATTATTTATTTTATGTTATTTACTCTTCATAAACCCAATTATTTTTATTACTAATTTCCTGACTAAGTTACAAAATAACCATAGCTTGCTTCAAGCCAACAATCTCCATGGGATCGACCCTTACTCACGTAAGGTATTACTTGGATGACCCAGTGCACTTGCTAGTTAGTTGTGCGGAATTGCAAAAGTGTGATTGTGATTTTGTGCACCAAGTTTTTGGCGCCGTTGCCAGGGATTGTTCGAGTTTGAACAACTAACGGTCTATTTTGTTGCTTAGATTAGGAAAATTCTTCTTTTTGGTTTAGAGTCTTCCGTTTGAGTTTAGTTTCATATTTTAAGTTTGGTGTCAATTGGATAAGTTTATTTTTCTTTCATTATTTTTTCGAATTATTAGTGCTCAGAGTATAAAAATTTTTAAGTTTGGTGTCCTTTGTGTTTCTGTTTTCTTAAAAAAAAATTTCAAAAAGTTGCTCTCAGTGTTCATCTTGATATTCAAAGTTTTCCAGTTTGTTTTCTTTGTTTTGATCTAAAAATTCTAGGTTTGGTATTATTTTATTGTTTTTCTCTCTTCTCATTAAATTTAAAAATATATTTCATATTTATTTAATTGAATTTTCGAAAATTTCATTTAAAAATTCAGATTTTTATTTTAAAATTTTTTATTCTATCTCATCTTAGTTTTGAAATTTCAAAATTCAAAATCATTTTCAAAAATTTTCTTAATTAATTAATTATTCTAGTTTTCGAATTTATTTTTTTTCCCTTTTTTCTGTTATTTTTCAAAATTTTATATTTTAATTTCCAAATATTTTATTTCATCTTATTTTTTTATTTATGCGGTTTGTTTTTAATTAAATAAAATAAAAATAAAAATATATTTTAATTACATTTCACATCAATTCCCTTTTCTCCATCATGGACCAAAGTGGAAATGAACATTCCAGAAGGACTCTGGGGTCATATGCTAACCCCATTACTACTGCATATGGGAGTAGTATCTGTATACCTCCTCATCTTATTTTTTTATTTATTTATGCGGTTTATTTTTAATTAAATAAAATAAAAATAAAAATATATTTTATTTGTAATTCACATCAATTCTCTTTTCTCCGTCATGGACCAAAGTGGAAATGAACAGTTCAGAAGGACTCTGGGGTCATATGCTAACCCCATTACTGCTGCATATGGGAGTAGCATCTGTATACCTCCCATCAAAGCGAGCAGTTTTGAGCTAAATCCTCAGCTCATTGTCATGGTGCAGCAAAATTGCCAGTATTTCGGTCTTCCACAGGAAGAACCTACTGAGTTTTTGGCACAGTTCTTACAAATTGCTGACACAGTATGTGACAAAGAAGTAGATTAGGATATCTACAGATTATTACTGTTTCTATTTGCTCTAAAAGATCAAGCTAAGAGGTGGTTAAATAACCAACCCACAGCAAGCATAAGAACATGGAAACAGTTATCAGACAAATTCCTGAATCAATATTTTCCTCCAAAAAGGATGACACAGCTAAGACTGAACATCCAAGGCTTTAAACAAGAGGATGATGAATCCCTTTATAATGCCTGGGAGAGGTACATAGGGATGCTAAGGAAATGTCCCTCTGAAATATTTTCAGAGTGGGTGCAGTTAGACATCTTCTACTACGGACTTACAGAAAAAGCTCAGATATCTCTAGACCACTCAGCTGGTAGATCTACACACATGAGAAAGACTATTGAAGAGGCTCAAGAGCTTATTGATACAGTTGCTAGAAATAAGCATCTGTACATAAGTAGTGAGTCCTCCATGAAAGAAGAAGCTAAGGTAGTATCAACTGACTTTAGTCCTTAGGAACAAGTTGCTGAACTCAATCAGCAACTATCTTCTAGAACAAGGCAGTTAGCAGAATTTAAGGAGATGCTACAAGAAACCAAAAATGCTAACAAGGATATGGAATCACAATTGAATCAGACAAAATAGCAGTTATCAAAATAGATAACAGAAGAGTGCCAAGCAGTTCAATTAAGAAGTGGAAAAATATTGAATACCTCAACTCAAAGCAGCAGTAAGCCAAGAAAAGAACAGCTGACAGAGGATGAGCAACCTGCTACCCAAAATCCCTCTGAGGACAATAATAGCCCAGAGAGGAATGATTCTGGCATTCAAACGCCAGAAAAGGGTAGGAATCTGGCGTTAAACACCCATCCATCCCCCTATCTTGGCGTTCAAATGACAATAAGGGATCAGATACCTACAAGTGCTGATAATAACTCCCTCAAGAAGGCTTCTCAACCTGCCTCTGTAGGAAATAAACCTGCAGCAACTAAGGTTGAAGAATACAAAGCCAAAATGCCTTATCCTCAGAAACTCTACCAAGCGGAATAGGATAAACAATTTGCCCGCTTTGCAGAATATCTCAGGACTCTTGAAATAAAGATTTTGTTTGTAGAGTCACTTGAGAAAATACCCTCTTATGCTAAGTTCATGAAAGAGGTCTTAAGTCATAAGAAGGATTGGAGAGAAACTGAAAAAGTTTTTCTCACTGAAGAATGCAGTGCAGTCATTCTAACAAGCTTACCAGAGAAGCTTAAGGATCCCGGAAGCTTTATGAAACCTTGCACATTAGAGGGTACTTGTACCAAGACAGCTATGTGACCTTGGGACAAGTATCAACCTAATCCCTACATCCACTATCAGAAATCTTGGCTTGATTGAAGAGGTCAAACCAACCCGAATATGTCTTCAACTTGCTGATGGCTCCATTAAATATCCATCAGGCATAATTGAGGACATGATTGTCAAGATTGGGCCATTTGCCTTTCCCACTGACTTTGTAGTGCTGGAAATAGAGGAGCACAAGAGTGCAACTCTCATTCTAGGAAGACCCTTCCTAGCAACTGGACAAACTCTCATTGATGTCCAAAAAGGGGAAGTGACCCTGAGAGTCAATGAGGATGAGTTCAAGTTAATTGCTGTCAAAGCTATACAGCATCCAGACACATCAAATGACTGCATGAGTGTTGATATTATTGACTCCCTGGTAGAGGAGATCAACATGGCTGAAAGTCTCGAATTAGAGCTAGAAGAAATCTTTAAAGATGTTCAGCCTGATCTGGAGGAATCAGAGGAAATAAAAGAACCACTGAAAATTCCTCAAGAAGAGGAGAAACCTCCTAAACCCGAGCTCGAACCACTACCACCATCCCTGAAATATGCATTTCTGAGAGAATGTGACACTTTTCCGGTGATCATAAGCTCTGCTTTAAATCCACAAGAAGAGAAAGCACTACTTCAAGTGCTAAGGACACACAAGACAGCTCTTGGGTGGTCCATAAGTGATCTTAAGGGCATCAGCCCAGCAAGATGCATGCACAAGATCCTATTGGAGGATGATGCTAAGCCAGTGGTTCAACCACAGAGGCGGCTAAATCCAGCCATGAAGGAGGTGGTGCAGAAAGAGGTCACCAAGTTACTGGAGGTTGGGATTATTTATCCTATTTTTGATAGTCCCTGGGTGAGCCCTGTCCAAGTTGTCCCCAAGAAGGGAGGCATGACAGTGGTTCATAATGAAAAGAATGAACTAGTTCCTACAAGAACAGTTATAGGGTGGCGTATGTGTATTGACTACAGAAGGCTCAATACAGCCACCGGAAGGATCACTTTCCTTTACCATTCATAGACCAGATGCTAGAGAGACTAGCAGGTCATGAATATTAGTGCTTTTTGGATGGCTATTCAGGCTACAACCAAATTGCAGTAGATTCTCAGGACCAAGAGAAAATAGCATTCACATGTCCTTCTGGAGTATTTTCCTACAGAAGGATGCCTTTTGGTCTGTGCAATGCACCTGCAACCTTTCAGAGGTGTATGCTCTCTATCTTCTCTGATATGGTAGAGAAATTTCTGGAAGTCTTCATGGATGACTTCTCAGTATTTAGAGACTCATTCAGCTCCTGCCTTGACCATTTAGCACTTGTTCTGAAAAGGTGCCAAGAGACCAACCTAGTTTTAAACTGGGAAAAATGTCACTTTATGGTGACTGAAGAAATTGTCCTTGGGCATAAAATTTCAAACAAGGGAATAGAGGTGGATCAAGCTAAAGTAGAGGTAATTGAAAAATTACCACCACCTGCCAATGTTAAGGCAATCAGAAGCTTTCTGGGGCATACATGATTCTATAGGAGGTTTATAAGGGATTTTTCAAAAATTGTAAAATCTCTTAGCAATCTGCTAGCTGCTGACACGCCATTTGTGTTTGACACAGAGTGTCTGCAGGCGTTTGAAACTCTGAAAGCTAAGCCGGTCACAGCACTAGTTATTTCTACACCAGACTGGACATTACCATTCGAACTAATGTGTGATGCTAGTGACCATGCCATTGGTGTAGTATTGGGACAGAGGCATAACAAGCTTCTGCATGTCATTTATTATGCTAGCCGTATTTTAAATGATGCGTAGAAAAATTACACAACCACAGAAAAAGAGCTGCTTGCAGTGGTTTATGCCATTGACAAGTTTAGATCATACTTAGTAGGATCAAAAGTGATTGTGTACACTGACCATGCTGCTCTTAAATATCTACTTATAAAGCAGGATTCAAAACCCAGGCTCATAAGATGGGTGTTTCTTCTGCAAGAGTTTGATATAGAATTAAGAGACAGAAAAGGGACAGAGAACCAAGTGGCTGATCATCTGTCCCGGATAGAACCAGTAGAAGGGGCGTCCTCCTCCTCTATTGAGATCTCTGAAACCTTTCCGGATGAGCAATTATTTGCCACTCAGGAAACACTATAGTTTGCAGACATTGCAAACTATAAAGCTGTAAGATTCACACCCAAAGAGTATAGCAGGCAGCAAATAAAGAAATTGATCTCTAATGCAAAGTACTACTTATAGGATGAACTATATCTCTTTAAGAGATGTGCAGACGAAATAATCCGTAGATGTGTGCCCAAGGAAGAGGCACAGAAGATCTTATGGCATTGCCATGGATCACAATATGGAGGCCATTTTGGAGGTGAGCGAACAGCCACCAAGGTTCTCCAATGTGGCTTCTACTGGCCTACTCTCTATAGAAACTCCCTAGAGTTTGTACGTAATTGTGACAGCTGCCAGAGAGCTGGTAATCTGCCTCATGGTTACGCCATGCATCAACAAGGGATCTTGGAGATTGAGTTGTTTGATGTATGGGGTATTGACTTCATGGGGCCTTTCCCACCATTATACTCAAACACATATATTCTGGTGGCAGTAGACTATGTATCTAAATAGGTAGAGGCAACTACAACACCCACTAATGATACTAAGATAGTGCTGAAATTCCTCCAGAAACATATCTTCAGCAGGTTTGGTGTCCCTAGAGTACTAATTAGTGATGGGTGCACTCATTTCTGCAATAAACAGCTTTACTCTGCTATGGTCCGATATGGAATTAGCCACAAAGTAGCAACTCCATATCATCCACAGACAAATGGGCAGACTGAAGTCTCTAATAGAGAACTAAAAAGAATCCTGGAACGGACTGTAATTGTCCGTAGAAGGGATTGGGCAAAAAGCTTGGATGATGCTCTGTGGGCATACAAAACAACGTTCAAGACTCCTATAGGAACCTCTCCATACCAGCTTGTGTATGGCAAAGCCTGTCATCTGCCCGTGGACTGGAGCATAAGGCCTACTGGAAAACTAGATTCCTAAACCTAGATGCTAAGTTAGCTAGAGAGAAGAGATTACTCCAATTAAATGAGCTAGAGGAATTCAGACTCAATGCTTTCGAAAATACAAAAATTTACAATGAGAAAGCAAAAAGGAGGCATGATAAAAAACTGTCATCCAGAGTCTTTGAACCAGGACAGAAGGTTCTACTGTTTAACTCTAGACTCAGATTATTCCCTGGGAAATTAAAATTCCGGTGGAGGGGACCATATGTGATTACAAGTGTGTCACCATATGGATATGTAGAGCTTCAAGATATTGACTCTGATAAAAAGTTCATTGTTAATGGACAGAGAATCAAACATTATCTTGAAAGCAATGTTGAGCAAGAATGCTCAAAACTGAGACTAGATTAAAAGCTCAGTAAGGTCCAGCTAAAGACAATAAAGAAGCACTTACTGGGAGGCAACCTAGCCATTACCAAAGTTTATTTATTATTCAAATAATAATAATTATAAGAGTTTGATATAAATCATCTTCAAGGTTAATTATCAATTGTAGGAGTTCACAGAGTTACAGAATGATTCAAAGCATAAAATAGAGAAAAGGAGCTCACTGGCACAAAAACGCCAGTAAGGGGTATTTTGGGCATTAAACGCCAGAATAGGCACCATTCTGGGCGTTTAACGCCCAGTGATAAAGGCTTTCTGGTCTGGCGTTTAACACCAGCCAGGGTACCTGGCTAGGTGTGAAACGCCCAAAAGAAGAAATAAATGGGCGTTAAACGCCAGAATGGGTGCCATTCTGGGCGTTTAACGCCAGGAATATGGAGGGGAGGAAGTTTTGTTTCCAACTCAATTTTTTTTCAAATTTTCATGGTTCCATCCAAAATTTCTTGCATAAACATGTTACAAATTATCATCTTTCAATTTCAATTTCAAAAAAAAAAAAAACAAATTAAAAATAATTTTTTCTTTAATCCTAAAAATCTTTCTCAAATCTTCTTCAATTTCTTTTCAAATCTTTTTCAAAACTCATCTATCTTTTTAATTTCTTCTCAAATATTTTTCAACTCATCATACTATCTTTTCAAATTCAGATTTATCTTTTTCAAATCTCTCATATCTTTTCAATTTTAAAATTTCATCTTTTTCATATCATATTTATCTTTTACAAATCATATCTTCTATCATATCTTTTTCAAAATTTTTGAACCCACCCCCTCCCTTATAAATTCACACTCGGCCTCCCCCTCTCATCCATAACTCGAATTTGACTCTCCTTCTATTCCTCTCATTTCCTTTCTTTTACTTGAGGACAAGCAAACCTCTAAGTTTGGTGTGTTTTTCGTGAACGTTGAGCTAAGATTCATTAAGATCATGGCTCCTAAGGAAAAACAAACCACTTCAAGAGGCAAGAAAGAGAACACTCCAAAACCACTTTGAAATCAAGAGAGGTTCTTAACCAAAGAACATGCAGACCATTACCACAAAATAATGGGTCTAAGGTCAGTGATCTCAGAAGTTAAATTCGATCTGAAAGAAGATGAATATCCGGAGATCCAAGAGCAGATTCGAAACAGGGGCTGGGAAAATCTAGCTAATCCTGAGACAAAGGTGGGTAGAAACATGGTTTAGGAATTCTACTCAAATCTGTGGCAAACAGATAAGCAGAGAATGACTGGAACCGCCTTCTATACCTTTCGAACCATGGTCAGAGGGAAGATTATTTACTTCCACCTGGACAAAATAAGAGAGGTCTTCAAGCTACCTCAACTACAAGATGATCCAGAATCCTTTAATAGGAGAATGGTGAGATTAGCTAAGTACTTGGACCAAGTTCTAGAGGACATATGCATCCCTGGAACCAAGTGGATAACCAACAGAAAGGGTGTCCCAAATCAACTCAAGAGAGGAGATCTCAAACCAGTTGCTAGGGGCTGGCTGGACTTCATTGGGCGTTCTATACTGCCCACCAGCAACCGCTCTGAAGTCACTGTCAAAAAAGCAGTGATGATCCACTGCATTATGCTGGGAAACGAAGTGGAGATTCATCATCTGATTTCTTGTGAGCTTTACACAATTGCAAACAAGAACTCCACTGACGCCAAATTGGCTTACCCAAGCTTAATCTCTCTGCTATGTAAAGATGCTGGGGTAAAGATGGGAGTGGATGAGTATATCTCAGTCGAGCACCCAATCACCAAAAAGTCAATGGACGAACAACAAGTGCAAGATAACTCCATCAAAAGGACGGCACAGGAGTTCATCCCAGAAATCCCTCAGATTGACTACTGGACCCGCCTAGAAGCATCTGTCACCAAGTTGTAAGAAGCTATGGATCAACTAAAAGAAGAACAGCAAATTCAAAATAGCATGCTCTGTAAACTGCTGAAGGAACAAGAGAAGCAAGGGCATGAGCTATAGGAGCTGAAGCGCCAGAAGCTATCTCTTGAAGAACCAGACACCCCCACGGATTGAAGGAGCATCCATCTCCCAAAATAAAGGTTGTTGAGCCCTAATCTTAACTCTGTGATAACTTTTGCTATTAGAGATCTACCTTAGGAGTCACATGAATAATAGTAATTAGTATCTTTATTTTTATTTTTTATTTTTTTATTCTCTCCAAGTAAGCTATAAATTATTTTTCTCATCATCATTAAACATGAATAAGATAGCAGATTTTTTTTAGAATAAGGAGGCAGTTTTATTTTCGAGTTCTTAATAAGAAAATTTCAAATTATTTATATGTGGTGGCAATACTTTTTGTCTTCTGAATGAATGCTTGAACAGTGCATAATTTTTGATAGTGAAGTTTATGAATGTTAAATTTGTTGGCTCTTGAAAGAATAATGAAAAAGGAGAAATGTTATTGATAATCTGAAAAATCATAAAATTGATTCTTGAAGCAAGAAAAAGCAGTGAATACAAAGCTTGCGAAAAAAAATGGCAAAAAATAAAAGAAAAAGAAAAAGAAAAAGCAAGCAGAAAAAGCCAATAGCCCTTTAAACCAAAAGGCAAGGGTAAAAAGGATCCAAGGCTTTGAGCATTAATGGATAGGAGGGCCTAAAGGAATAAAATCCTGGCCTAAGCGGCTAAACCAAGCTGTTCCTAACCATGTGCTTGTGGCGTGAAGGTGTCAAGTGAAAAACTTGAGACTGAGCGGTTAAAGTCGTGGTCCAAAGCAAAAAGAGTGTGCTTAAGAACTATGGACACCTCTAACTGAGGACTTTAGCAAAGCTAAGTCACAATCTGAAAAGGTTCACCCAGTTATATGTCAGTGGCATTTATGTATCCGGTGGTAATATTGGAAAACAAAGTGCTTAGGGCCACGACCAAGACTCATAAAGTAGCTGTGTTCAAGAATCAACATACTAAACTAGGAGAATCAATAACACTATCTGAATTCTGAGTTCCTATAGATGCCAATCATTCTGAACTTCAAAGGATAAATTAAGGTGCCAAAACTATTCAGAAACAAAAAGCTACTAGTCCCGCTCATCTAATGAGAATTTGAGCTTCATATAAAACTCTGAGATGTTATTGCCTCTTGATTTTCTTTCTATCCTATTTTATTTATCTAGTTGCTTGTGAATAAGCAACAGTTTAAGTTTGGTGTTGTGATGAGTGGATATTTTATACGCTTTTTGGGGGTATTTTCATATAGTTTTTAGTAGGATCTAGCTACCTTTTAGTATATTTTTATTAGTTTTTATGCAAAAATCACATTTTTGGACTTTACTATGAGTTCGTATGTTTTTCTATGATTTCAGGTATTTTCTAGCTGAAATTGAGGGACCTGAGAAAAAATCTGATTCAGATGCTGAAAAAGGACTGCAGATGCTGTTAGATTCTAACCTCCCTACACTCGAAATGGATTTTCTGGAGCTAAAGAATCCCAATTGGCGTGCTCTCAATTGCGTTGGAAAGGAGATATCCTGGGCTTTCCAGCAATATATAATAGTCCATACTTCGCTCGAGTTGAGATCACGCAAACTGGCGTTTAACGCCAAGTCTCTACCCTATTCTGGCGTTAAACGCCAGAACTGGCATAAAAGTTGGAGTTAAACGCCCAAACTGGCATAAAAGCTGGAGTTAATCGCCAGGAGCAGCCTATGCACGTGAAAGCTTCAATGCTCAGCCCAAACACACACCAAGTGGGCCCCGAAAGTGGATTTCTGCACTATCTATCTTAGTTTACTCATTTTTTGTAAACCTAGGTCACTAGTTTAGTATAAAAACTACTTTTAGAGACTTACTATGGACCTCATGACATTTCACATCTGACTTTTGTATTTTCTACAGCATGAGTCTCTAAACTCCATGGTTGGCGGTGAGGAGCTCTGCTGTGTCTCGATCGATTAATGCAATTACTACTATTTCTCATTCAATCACGCTTATTTCTATTCTAAGATATTCATTCGTACTTCAACATGATGAATGTGATGATCCGTGACACTCATCACCGTTCTCAACCTAGGAACGCGTGCCTGACAACCACTTCTGTTCTACCTTAGATTGAATGTATATCTCTTGGGTACTTGGTTCACGAGTTTGACTGCCTCTCCTGACAACAGAGCATTCAAATCTGTGAGATCAGAGTCTTCGTGGTATAAGCTAGAATCAATTGGCAGCATTCCTGAGATCCGGAAAGTCTAAACCTTGTCTATGGTATTTTGAGTAGGATCCGGAGAAGGGATGACTGTGACAAGCTTCAAACTCATGAATGCTAGGCGCAGTGACAGTGTGCAAAAGGATCAATGTATCCTATTCCAACATCAGTGAGAACCGACAGATGATTAGCCATGTACATGGACCCTTTTCACTGAGAGGACGGCTGGTAGCCATTGACAACGGTGATCCACCAACATACAGCTTGCCATGGAAGGAGACCTGCGTTCGTGAAGAAGAAGACAGTAGAAAAGCAGAAATTCAGAAGACAGAGCATCTCCAGAACCTCAACCTATTCTCTATTACTGCATAACAAGTATTATTTATTTTATGTTATTTACTCTTCATAAACCCAATTATTTTTATTACTAATTTTCTAACTAAGAGTTACAAAATAACCATAGCTTGCTTCAAGCCAACAATCTCTGTGGGATCGACCCTTACTCACGTAAGGTATTACTTGGACGACCCAGTGCACTTGCTGGTTAGTTGTGCGGAATTGCAAAAGTGTGATTGTGATTTCGTGCACCAGTTATTCTTGAGGATTCCAAAGTGATTTTCTTCCCAGCACACTTCATCACTAGTACATCCTTGTTTAATTGTAGTTTCATCAGTCCATTCAAAACTCTTGCGAAGACTATCTTGTTACTTTTCCTTCTTTTCTCTGGTCTTGTATCTTTCTGAATAAACTCGAGGATTGCTTTAAAGTCACGTATGCCCTCTAGGCGTAGCATGCGAAAAGTTTCTTTAGTATGTTGTTCGTGAAGGTGGAAAGGTAAAGTTTTAAAGTGCGCAGTATCACAGGAAGCTATGGAGTTTTAGTTTTCATGCGAAAGAGTTTTGCACATGATTAGACTTGTGACCAGTAGTGGGCGTACGAAGGGAGTGAAGAGGTCGAGAACTCTCGGACGAGTTGTTTGATATAGTATGGTTGGTAATGGTGGAGATGCGTCTGGATGGAGTTGAAAGTTGAAGTTCTGAAGTGGGTATGAGATCGGTGAGCAAACATTTTGCTCGTTGTTTAAATACCGGCCTGCTTTGTAGCCTTTTGCCACATTAACTATAGCCTTGCTTTGTGAATGCCTATCTTATATCTTCTGCCTTACACAATACTTTACCCTTATATTTAAATCATATAGTTATGCAGTTATGTTAAACTTTCTTACTTATCTAAAAAGCATTTAGAAAGTAGAGTACCGATTCTTTATATTATCTTATGTATTCCTTCAATTTTCGAGGACGAAAATTTTTATAAGGTGGGTAGAATGTAAGACCCAAGATTTTTGAAAAGTCTTATTATGAGTCAATTTCAATTTATTTATTCATTAAAGATTTTAGTTTCAGAAATTATTTTATTAAAGTTGTAAAATCCGGTCAAACCGTAATTAATTAAATAATAAATTAAATAGGAACAAACATGGTTAGAAAATTTAGCAATCAGAATTCGATAATTTAAATATGATATTTGGACTTAGTAGATTTTTCTGAGTCGAAAAACATAGTTTTCTGCGTAAAAATGTGCACTGGAAATTTGACAGGCAATACCAGTTGAGATCTATCCGGTACTATAGCTGAAAAAATTAATTATAAGTGAATAAAGTTAGGAAATAAGAATTTATAATTTGGAAAGATAGAAATATTTAAAATGCGATTTAAAACTCTAATCTTAAAGGTTTTGGCCCAAAATTGGGCCAACGGGTTAAACCAAGTGAATTGGGTCCAAATGGGCCCAAGACCCAACATATATAAACCTTAGTTATGAGCATTTCAGCTCTTTAACTCTAAAGAAAAAGTGTCGGGGTGCTGAAATGGAGAAGAGAAGAAGAAGAGAGAAAATCCTAACTCCATCAAACTTCAAATCACCATAACTTTTGATCCAAAACTCCGATTGACGAGCCGTTTACGGCCACACGTCGCTCTTTTTATTCTCTAAAATTCTATCTAAGTTTTTTGGTGTGTATTCTACTGTATTTTACCCAGTTTTTGTTTTTCTCTTTAAATTCGAATTTGGTTTGAGTTTTAAGGAAATCTTGTGATTTTGGTTATTTAGGGGTGCTCTAGTATGAGCCATTAGTTATATTTATCAGAAAATTCAGTGGGTTAAGGTAAGAAACCTTTCAACCCTTGTGATTTATCATTTTCATGAACACTAGGTTAATATATATATGTGAAATTGGTTATGTTAGTGTATTTGGTGATTTTGGTGCACAATGGGAAGATTCAATTTGCTTGTGGAACTTTGGTGTGGAGGTTTAAGCTTGTGGGCCTTAGAGAAGAGAATTTAAGTTTGGTTATGAACCGCCGTCAGTAACGTACATTTTAAGTTTCATTTAAGTACCGTGTAGTGTGATGAGAATTCCTAGGCTAGAGCTCCTAGGATTAAGTTTGGATTGTGTAAATGGTTGGTACTAATATGTATAGTTGATATATAATGTAAATTAATGATTGGGTTGAGAATTGTGTGAATTTGTATGTTTGGTGTGTTGAAAATTTGCTGAATTAGATAATCAATATTAGTTTGTGGAATATGCATTTAAATTGTGAATTTAGGCCGGAGGCCGTGAATCTTGGGCCAGAGGCCAGAAAGAGGTAAGGAAGGTAAGTGATGTGTGTATTGTGTGATGTCATATGAGATTTAATAGAATTGTGATTGTCGTTATTTGGTTACATTGGATTGTATGGATTATGTGGTTATTGGTGTTGAAGGAGGAATTGATGTCTTTGTTGATAATGCATGTGAGTTGTATACGATGATATGGATTTGTATGTATTGGGGTTTGATAGAATTGGTATTGTTGGAACTTGAAATGTGGAATGAAATATATGTTATGGTATTTTGTTTGAAATTGAGTTATTTGATTGAGATTGGTCAAAATGGTGGATTGGTGGATTGTGAATTTAATGAGAATATTGAAAAATATGAGTTGAGGAGGCTTGAGGTTGATTTTGGTAAGTTTTGGTTGGTTTTGAAAAGGTTTGAAATTGGTTTGTGCTGAAAATTTAGTTTTTGTTTGTTTGTATGAAAGTTGTGATTTTAGTCTACTATGACGGAGCATAACTTGGTCTCTGGATCCCCGATTTGTATCAAACTTATTTAGAAATAAAATTGGATCCAAGATGTTTACGCCGTTCAAAGAACGGGTGGAAAATGATTGGAAACGAAAAAGTTATGCCTGTCGGAAATTTGGGGTTTGAAAATATAATCCTGCAGCTTTTAAACTTAGTAAAATTTTTGGTAAAACGTACTCCGAAACGTACGCATGGCCGACGCGCACGCGTCACTCACAACTTTTACACTCTCACGCGTGTGCCTGGCTGACGAGTACAGGTCGCTGTATTGATGCAGGTGCGTGGTATAAATTCCAGAGAGTTGTGATAGTAGCGTGCTAGTTTTGTGCGAGGAGCACAAAACGCATCCACGCGTATGCGTGGCTGACGCGCACGCGTCACCCTACCTCTCTACTTTCCATGCGTGCACATGAGCGACACTTACGTGTCACCCGCTTTTCTCCGCTTCCCATGCGTGCGTGTGGGCGACGCAGACGCGTGACCCTGTTTTCAGCAAATATGATTTTTGTATTTTTAAACTGAATTTCAAACCTTTAAGCCTCCATTTTCATTGTTTTAGTCTTAAATCTTTATAGTCTACCTAGTAATGAAAAGAAGCTAGGACATGTGGTAACTTGTGGATGAAGTAAAGTGAGAATCAATGATGAATGATGAGTAAAGATGATTTGTATGAGTTGTTGAGGATGATGGTGAAAGTGCTGGGTATGTTATGAGCCGGATGGCTGTGATAAGCATTGAATTATGGCTGAGTATGTATATGTTTATGATTAATGATTAAATGATTATGATTGATTGAGGAAGCTTGAACATGTGGCGAATATGCCGGAGATGCATATATGATTAATGAATGAATGTGGTAAATGAATAATGATGGAAAATGTTGAATGTGAATATGCTTGTGTTTTCTCTCTGGTTGTAAGGGTGACAGGGCACCAATACTCTCTAATGGTGACAGGGCACAGATACCCTCTAATGGTGACAGGGCACAGATTCCCTCTAATGGTAATAAGGCGCAACAGAGAGAATGTGCCCGGGTAGTAGGCAGTGGCATTGTACATTTGCTCCGGGTAAATTTCATTATTCTCACACTTAGGTATATAATTCGCATATTTTACATTTTTCTTCCTAATTTTATACCATGATTGAAAACATGCTTCTTTGGCCTTAATTTTGCTAATTTTAATTCTTCCTTATTACCATTCGATGTTGTGATATGTTTGCTGAGTGTTTTCAGGGTTTATAGGGCAGGAATGGCTTAGAGAATGGAAAGGAAGCATGCAAAAGTTGAAGGAATACAAGAAATTAAGGTTTTGGGAAGCTGACAGCGACGCGCACGCGTGGTATGACGCATACGCATGAATGGCGCAAGATACATGCGATGCGTATGCGTGGGACGACGTGTACGCGTGACTTAATTTTTTATTTAGCAACGCATACGCGTGAATGACGCATACGCGTGACAAAGCGTCATGTACTGCAGATATCAGAATTCACTGGGGGCGATTTCTGGGCTCCTTTTTTACCCAGTTTCAGGCCTAAAAATCCAGATTAGAGGATGCAGAGTAGAGCTGGATGGAGGAATCATTCATTCACTTATCATAATACAACATTAGTGAGGTTTTAGATGTAGTTTTCTAGAGAGAGAGAGACTCTCTCCTCTCTCTAGGTTTTAGTGTTTCTTTTAGTTTTAATTCTCATCAAATTCAGGTTTTTCATATTGCTTTAATTTAGTTTCTCTTCTTCATTTTATTATTCTAGCATCTTAGTTTATCTTCTCTTGTTGGTTTGTTTATTTCTCCAATTTAGTTTATAAACTCTTCATGTTACATTTAATTTCTTATTAATTCAAGTTGAGGTATTTTATGTTTATTGCTTCTTTCTTCAATTGTTATTGTTGTCTTGCAATTGGGTATCTTAGATTTTATTATCTCTTATTAGTTCTCTATGCTTTTATTTTGTATCTTCTAAGTGTTTGATAAAATGCTTGGAATGGTTTTAATTTAGATTTTTATGTTCTGAACTTGGATTAATTGTTTAGAGACTCTTGAGTTATCAAAAGTCTTTTGTTGATTGGTAATTGAGACTTGCGAGTTAGTTTAGGCTTCACTAAATCTAGTCTTTGATTAGGACTTGTAATCCTAAGTTGATTTTACTCACTTGACTTACCTTCATTCTTAGAGGTTAACTAAGTGAAAGCAAAAGGCAATTACCATCACAATTGATGATGATAATGTGGATAGGACTTTTAATTATCAATCCTTGCTAAGAGCTTTCTTGGTTATTAATTTATTTTCTTGCTATTTTACTTTCTTGTTTCTTATTTCAAAAACCCAAAAAAATATACTTTCCCATAACCAATAATAACTACACTTCCCTGCGATACCTTGAGAGACGACCCGAGGTTTAATACTTCGGTTTACTTTTATTGGGTTTGTATTTGTGACAAACAATTTAAACATTGATTGAGGATTAATTGTCGGTTTAGAACTATACTTGCAACATAATGAGAAGGACAAGGCTGACCAAGCTACACCTTCTAACAAGTCATATAAGTTTGCCAACTGATGAGCGGATAATTTATACGCTTTTTAGCATTGTTTTTAGGTAGTTTTTAGTATGTTTTAGTTACTTTTTATTATATTTTTATTAGTTTTTAAATAAAAATCACCTTTCTGGACTTTACTATGAGTTTATGTTTTTTTCTGTGATTTCAGGTATTTTTTGGCTGAAATTGAGGGACCTGAGCAAAAATCTAATTTAGAGGCTGAAAAGGGACTGCAGATGCTGTTGGATTTTGATCTCCCTGCACTCGAAATGGATTTTCTGGAGCTACGGAAGCCCAATTGGCGCGCTCTTAATTGAGTTGGAAAGTAGACATCCTGGGCTTTCCAGCAATACATAATAGTCTATACTTTGCTTGAGATTTGATGGCCCAAACTGGCGTTCAAAGTTAACCCAAAGAATTCTGGCGTAAAACGTCAGAACTGGCACAAAAACCAGCGTTTAACGCCCAAACTGGCACCAGAGTTGGTGTTTAACTCCAAGAAAAGCCTATGCACATGAAAGCTTCAATGCTCAACCCAAGCACACACCAAGTGGGCCTTGAAAATGGATTTCTGCATCATTTACTTATTTCTGTAAATCCTAGGCTACTAGTTCATTGTAAATAGGACCTTTTACTATTGTATTTTCATCTTTGGAACATATTATGTAAGTTTAACGTTCTGAGACCTCCATGGGAGGCTGGCCACTTGGCCATGTCTACCCTATTTTTACTTATGTATTTTCAATGGTGGAGTTTCTACACCCCATAGATTAAGGTGTGGAGCTCTGCTGTTCTTCATGAATTAATGCAAAGTACTATTGTTCTTCTATTCAATTCAAGCTTATTCTTATTCTAAGATATTCACTCACACTTCAACCGGATGAATGTGATGATCCGTGACACTCATCATTATTCTCACTTATGAACGCATGCCTGACAACCACCTCCGTTCTATCTGTAATAAGTTGAGTGTGTATCTCTTAGCCTCCTGGTTCACGATGCATGGTTGCCTCTCCTGACAACAGAGCCCTCTATTCCGTGAGATCAGAGTCTTTGTGGTATAAGCTAGAATCAATTGGCAGCATTCTTGAGATCCAAAAAGTCTAAACTTTGTATGTGGTATTCCGAATAGGATCTGGGATGGGATGACTGTGACGAGCTTCAAACATGCAAGTGTTGGGGGCGTAGTGACAGACGCAAAAGGATCAATGGATCCTATTCCAACATGAGTAAGAACCGACAGATGATTAGCCCTACGTAACCCGTAGCCGGACCATTTTCACTGAGAGGACGGACGGTAGCCATTGACAACGGTGATCCCCTAACATACAGCTTTCCATGGAAGGGAGTACGCATGATTGGATGAAGGCAATAGGAAAGCAGAGGGTTCAGAAGCAACAAGCATCTCCATACGCTTATCTGAAATCCTACCAGTAAATTACATAAGTATTTCTATCTTATTTTCTGTTTTAATTACATTTTAATCATCAAAATCTCATAACCATTTGAATTCGCCTGACTGAGATTTACAAGGATGACCATAGCTTGCTTCAAGCCGGCAATCTCCGTGGGATCGACCCTTACCCACGTAAGGTATTACTTGGACGACCCAGTGCACTTGCTAGTTAGTTGTGCAGAATTGTAAAAGTGTGATTGTAATTTCATGCACCACCAACCTATACTGTGAGCTTAGATTTCTGTACTTTGATAAGCGAAACCTCATTGTGGAAAGGAAACTAGCTGTACCCTCTGATCTGAAGCAGTATACTGAGCGTCGGATTGTGGAGAGGGGTTGGGTATTTCTCGACAGAGAGCTAGTGCGAGTGAACGAGTCTTGGGTCTGGGAGTTCTTTTGCAATTTCTACCAAGCGACCCTTGATGCAGTTCATCTCAGAGACAGGCAGATTCTGATTACAGAGGAGGCTATTGAGGACATCCTCCACTTTTAGCCTAAGATCAGTGATAAGGATGCCTTCCATCAGGCTGAGGAGGATATTAAATGCATGTGTTTTGATTGGGACGCAGTGCATCGTACGCTTGCCCTTCCTGATGCCCCTTAGGAGCAAGGATCTAAGAAAGAGACTCCGAGAGGCATTAAATTCGACTATCTGACGAAGGAAGCCAAGCTATGGCAGCAGATCCTATGCACCTATGTCATGCCTAGTACCCATTCTACTGAGGTCCCGGCCGATATGGTAGTTCTGATTTGGTGTGTCTTAGAGGGGAAGGAGCTGTACCTTTCACGACTCATCAGGAGATACATGTACCGGGCCAATATCAGAGGCAACCTGCCATTCCCTTGCTTGGTGACACAACTAGCTCACTGGGCTGAGGTACCCTGGGAGCAGGGCGATGAGGCACCAGCCGCTCACGGTAAAGAAAAGGTTATCCCTTGGGGTGACTGGTTTGGTGACCGCCCAGTAGCCCAGCGCAGAGACCGAGCGGCCATAGCAGCAGCTACTGATGAGCCGACTACTTCTTCAGCTGCAGCAGAACCATCTGTACCATCTCGATCAGCACCTTCATCTACATCACAGCCAGTCTACCGCCTTGTGCAGTGCCTCTTTGAGCGCAAGGATCGGATGGAGCGGCACTTGTTGCGACGTTATGAGCAGTCTGAGTGTTGTAACAAGCGACGCTATACACATCTGAAGCTGATTGTGACTTTGGGATGTACTGACATCCCCTCGGAGCCTGATACACCCTCGGAGCACTCTGAGGATGAGAAGGACGAGCAGGAGGAGGCTCAGCAAGAGGAGACTCAGCATGGGATCCCTACAGAGCCACAGGCACCGGCACAGTCACAACCGACAGAGCCGGAGGCACATCTAGCGACGGACGACGATAAAGATGCAGGCGATGATCCTTCTCACCCAGCTTGATTGAGAGCATCGAGGACGATGCTGTGATTTAAGTGTGGGGAGGTCGCCGTCTTCGGTGGATTACATTTTGTTGAACCATTTCAGACTTTTATTTTATTTTGCTTTATTTTGTTTTATTTTTAGTACTTGCACATTTTTATTTTATTGTACTTTTGTTTATTTGTGCTTTGTTGCATTTTGCACTTTGGCTTGTATATATCTTAGTTATTTAGTTTGAATTGCACTTTTAGTATATTAGTTGTAATTTGGAAAAAAATATGGATTATTGAGCTTAGTTTACTCTTTTGCATATGTGAATTTGGTTTGATTGAAAATAGGGAGTGAACTAAGAATTTTTGGCTTTCCATAATCACATCATATCATTTAGGATATGTATATAAGAAATATTGGTCAAATTGATAAAATTTGCAAGGAAGGTTTCTTTTTCTTAAAAAGGGTATTAAGATTCACATTGATTTGAGTTAAAACTTTTTGAAACTTGCATGAGTATATATATATAGTTTGGAATATGATTTTTGAGCTAAGAACACACAATCCGTGAGTTTTTTAGCTTAATTGCATGGTTACATTATTTAACCATAATTTTTATTCTTGTGTATTTTCTTTTCTATGATTGCAATCTGTGGTTTGTTCCATTCTATATGTCCATTATTTAGTATATTTTAATACAATTAGGTGATTGAGGCCATCATTTGATTATAGCTCACTTATCCCAAATAGCTTACCATTTCATTTACCTTTGTTTGCGACATTGAGCCTTTTTAACCCCCTTTTATTCTTTATATTACCACATCATTAGCCTTAAGCGGAAAAAATAATTAATTGTCCTATTTGAATCTTTGGTTAGCTTAAGATAATGAGTGTGTGTCAACTAAGTGTGGGAAAATGTGAGAACTTTGGTTGATGAGAATGTGCTTTGTTTTTATTGACAATTATTGAGAATTTGGGTTTATACTCATGTGAAATTATATAAACCATATGCATTGATGTATTATGCTTTCATATATAGAAAAACAAAATAAAAAGAAAAGAAAGAAGAAGAAAAATAAAAAAAGAGAGAAAAAGATAAAATTGTTAAGTTCAATAATAAAATCAATGCATATGTGGTGGAATTAAAATTGATACATGAGTGTGTGAAAATATGCAAAAGTGAGATTTTGGGTGGCTAGGCTTGATTTTAGAATTGTATAGAGTGTGTGTATGTGTTAGGTGAGAACTTAGGTTAGTCAAAGATTCATATGATAGCTCACTTGGCCATATATATATATCCTCACCCTTACCTTAGCCCCATTACAACCTTAAAAAGCCCTCATGATATTTGCATTTGTACACTAGATAATTGTTGATTGGTTAGATGAAGAACAAAATTTTTGAAAGCATGATTAGAGAAGATTTGAGTGGTTTAACCCCAAAATACCTGAGTGATTAGAGTGCATATACACATCCAGTGAGAGTTCAATTGCTTATTTCCATATGTCCATATTTGAACATTGCTTGTCTTGCAAGTTTGTGAATTCTTTTAAATAACTCAATTAAACTGTGAATGTACTTGATGTGATTTATTTAGCCCTTGATTGTGCATATATCATTTCTTGGAAATTTGATTCACTTTGACCACATATATGCTTATATATATAGATAGGTAGTAATTAGAATAGCATGATGCATGTAGATAGCTTGCATTTAGATAGGTTGCATTGCATAAGTTCTACCATTTTACCTTCACTCTTTTGGTTCTCTTGAGCTTAGCATGAGGACATGCTAATGTTTAAGTGTGGAAAGATTGATAAACCCCATTTTTAGGGTTTATCTTGTGCTTAATTTAGCAAATTTTATCCATTATTCTCACACTTATGCATATAATTTGCATGTTTTGCATTTTCCTTCCTAATTTTATACTATGATTGAAAACATGTTCTTTGGCCTTAATTTTGCTAATTTTAATTCTTCCTTATCACCATTCAATGCCGTGATATATTTGCTGAGTGTTTTCAGGGTTTATAGGGTACGAATGGCTTAGAGGATGGAAAGGAAGCATGCAAAAGTGGAAGGAACACAAGAAATTGAGGTTTTGGGAAGCTGGCAGTGACGCGTGGGATGACGCGTACGTGTGACCTAGTTTTTAATTCAGCGAGGCGTACGCGTGAGCAACGCGTACACTTGAGCGACGCGTACGCGTGACAAAGCGTCAGGTGCTACAGATATAAGAATTCATTGGGGGCGATTTCTGGGCTCCTTTTTTACCCAGTTTCAGGCTCGAAAATCCATATTAGAGGTTGCAAAGTGGAGCTGGATGGAGGAATCATTCATTCACTTATCATAATACAACATTAGTGAGGTTTTAGACGTAGTTTTCTAGAGAGAGAGACTCTCTCCTCTCCCTAGGTTTTAGTGTTTCTTTTAGTTTTAATTCTCATTAAATTCAGGTTTTTCATATTGCTTTAATTTAGTTTGTCTTCTTTATTTTATTATTCTAGCATCTTAGTTTATCTTCTCTTGTTGGTTTGTTTATATCTCCAATTTAGTTTATGAACTCTTCATGTTACATTTAATTTCTTATTAATTCAAGTTGAGGTATTTTATGTTTATTGCTTCTTTCTTCAATTGTTATTGTTGTCTTGCAATTGGGTATCTTAGATTTTATTATCTCGTATTAGTTCTCTATGCTTTTATTTTGTACCTTCCAAGTGTTTGATAAAATGATTGGGAGGTTTTTAATTTAGATTTTTATGTTCTTAACTTGGATTGACTATTTAGAGACTCTTGAGTTATCAAGTCTTTTGTTGATTGGTAATTGAGACTTGCTAGTTGGTTTAGGCTTCACTAAATCTAGTCTTTGATTAGGACTTGTGAACCTAAGTTGATTTTACTCACTTGACTTACCTTCATTGTTAGAGGTTAACTAAGTGAAAGCAAAAGGCAATTACCATCACAATTGATGATGATAATGAGGATAGGACTTCTATTTATCAATTCTTGCTAAGATCTTTCTTAGTTATTAATTTATTTTCTTTCTATTTTACTTTCTTGTTTCTTATTTCAAAAACCCAAAAAATATACTTTCCCATAACAAATAATAACTACACTTCGCTGCGATTCCTTGAGAGACGACCCGAGGTTTAATACTTCGGTTTACTTTTATTGGGTTTGTATTTGTGACAAACAAATTAAATTTGATTGAGGATAATTTGTTGGTTTAGATCTATAATTGCAACGTAACATTTTTGTGAAATTCTTTATTGACAATTTTCCTCCATCAATGAGTTTAATTATGGAGTTTTGAATGTATGTCTGTAATACCTGGGTAGTAGCAAGGGTCGTGGTTCGTCCGACTTGCTCTGGGTCATTGTTTGAGAATTGGTAATAATGAAGGGTGATTATGATTGAATGTGTATTTGTGATACCTGGGTAGTAGCAAGGGTTGTGGTTCGTTCCGCTTGCTCCAGGTTAATGTTTGAGATTTTATAACAACGATGATTGATTTTAAACGGAATGAATGTATGTTTTAAGTCCTGGGCAGTAGCAAGGGTTGTGGTTTATTCCACTTGCTCCAGGTTAGAGATTGTGACACCTGTGTTGTAGTGACAGTAGTGGTGATTTCCCTCGCTCCAGATTGAGCTTCTAAACACCCGCCTAGGTAGTAGCCGCAGTAGTGGTTATTCTACTGGCTCAGGATTGAGCGGGTAGTAGCAAGGGGGTTGTACCTCAAACCCTCTTGCTCCGCAATGGGTGTTTCAGTCCATGGTTAGCTACCAGGACATGTCGGGTTGGCTATATAACCGACAGATAATATCATCAGCCATAGGGCAGGTATACATCATTTGCATATGTTTGAATTGTTTGGGTTTTCTTATTTGTTTTGGATTGCTATATCATATATACTATGTTACCTGATTATGTGCTACTTGTTCTACTTGTACCTTATTATGTATTACTTGTCTGTATTGCTTGTGTTTGTACAACTGAGAGGTCCCTCATGCCGGTGTCGGTTGACACAGAGGGCTGTTCTTGTTGAGATGAAATAATGATATGATTAATTTAAACTTATGATTATTGAATGAGATAATTTGAGTTCCCTGGGTAGATGCAGTGTCACTTGCTCCAGGTGAGGATATAAAGTATTGATATAGAATTGCTAAGACAGAATAACTGGTGATGGTTTGGCTTATGATTCTGATTCTGATTTGTTGGAAAGTTAGAAAGTTGGGAAGCATGAGGAAGAGGAATTAGATTTAGCATTCCCTTATGATAGTTGCCTATTTATGGATTAGCGAGAATATAAGATGAATATTACGTGAAAGGAAGTTTAGGATGCTTAGTGAGTTTTTATTACAATGCATTGTATTTATTTGGCACTTTTACCGTAATGGGAACCCATGGGTCAGGGGTTCTCATTCCGTATATATCTCTTATTTTTCAAATGCAGGTCCAGGTGCTAAACAGTGAGATGTGATTTGTCTGAAAGACGGTGAAGACCTTTTAAGATCTCTTATTTATATTTTTCTTATAGAATCAACAAAAACCTATAGATCAATCACAATTTCCAAATCCAGATCCAATTTTAACAAACAGTATAGATCACGAAGAAGTTCAAACTTCACATGTAGATTCAATTTCAAAATTATAACCCAAATCTTCGCCAGCAAGCAAAGACGGCGAACCAATGGCGCAACTAATATCGTCAAAAACTAAAGGTCTGAGTAAAGGTAGCAGCGTTGAGGCCGTGACATCACGAAGGGAAAGGTGGAGGACATAGATCTTGAAATGGCAGAGGAGGAAGGGGTGACTCGACCACCACCAAAGCCACCAAATCAGAATTCACACATGATGGTCTTGGGAGAAACTGCATCAGCAGAGATCATGGCAGAAGCAACGCCGCACCGGGCAGAGAGCTTGACAAGTGAAGGGAATGGTGGGGTCGCATCAGCAATTGTAGGAGGAACGACTATGAGAAGGACCCCGCTCGAAGAGAAGCATCACAGACGAGCAACGTGGCGGCAACAAGTCAGTCCTGGTCCGTTTCTCTGATCATGGCTAGGCTACCACCACAAATGGCAGAGATGTTTCCCTAGGAGAATGAGAATGAGATCGCCCCAGAGAAAAAGTAGGACCACAACCATGGAGTTGTTTCAGGCGCGATTACGACTGGAAGAAGTGGCGACTGGCGTGCATTGTGGAGAGATGGATGCGGGTTAGATGCAGTGGCGGCGTTGGTGGTTATTTTGGAACTATGAAACCCAGGGCAGAGAAGGAAGGAGCCGCTGGGGATGATTGGTGCACGAAATTGTGATCCCTGGTAATGGCTCCAAAAACTTGGTGCTCTACTCTTAATTCATAACTTGTCACAACTTCGATACAACTAACCAGCAAGTGCACTGGGTCGTCCAAGTAATAAAACCTTACATGAGTAAGGGTCGATCCCAGGGAGATTGTCGGCTTGAAGCAAGCTATGGTCATCTTGCAAATCTCAGTCATGAAGATTCATATGGTTATGAATATTTGCATATCAGAGCCTGCTAGGGATGGCAACGGGTCTCCATAGGGGCGGGGACATGTCTCCCGCCCCTTGCCCCCACGCCATTCCCGCGACGGGTTAACAGGGACCCATATCCGCCGGGGATCGGTGTCTCCGCGAATATCCGCAGATTTTTTAAAAACCTAAAAAAATTAAAAAAAAAAGAAAAATAAAAAAAGAAAGATCAAAGATAATCTGCAAATCATCGTTAGAAGCATACTCTTTATAGGCTTCACATACTTAAATAGCAACAACTAATATTATCTCAACTCAATCATCAAACATATTAATAAAACAACCAAAATATATCTAAATACTAAACTTATTCATCACATTCTAAAAACATAAGCTTAAGCCTTTCTTTCATCACATCATGGCAGGGATAGTAGATTTTGATTTGTTTGAATCTGCATAAAAAAATCGAAGGTTAAATAATTTCAAACACACAATCCCAGTTTCTTTTGGCTACTACATTATTAAAAAACAAATAGAGGCACATATATGAGGTACAATCACAAGATATTTCTATGAAATTCAAAGAAAATCACAAATTACAAGATAATTAATGACAAAATGCTTCAAAGTAAATGAAATCTAAGGCTAACTTATCGGAAGGAAGTGCTGCCAACGGAGAAAAACGATCTTACTAGATGCTGCGATGGAGACCGGACTACCTCTATCAAAGAGAAAGACGAAGACGACGATGGGAACAATGTCTCTGCCATAGACGAAGATGGCGACGGCAAAGAACAATTGTGCCTCTGCTGAAGATGAAGACGGCGACGATGAAGAATGCCTCATCTGAAGACGAAGACGGCGACTGCAAAGAACGCTTCTGCCTCTGTCGAAGACAATGGCGACGCTCAAGCTCTTCGCAGTGACTTTGAAATTGAGAGGTAGAAGCCGTGAGAGGAGATGAGGCTCGCAATGATGCAGACGGCGGTGAGAGTGGAAAAGGGTGGTGAAGAGAAGAAGAGGAATTGAGCGGGACCGAGAAGGAGAGGCCGGGAGGGAGAGGATTTGAGTTTTGAGAAGAGAGTGAGTAATGACGGCTGAGAGAATAGAAGGGTTTGGCTTAGGGTTTCTCATAATATATATATATAGGGGTATGGCTTAGGGTTTATTTCAAGGGTCCCCGTCCCCGCCCTCTGCGAGTAAAAACCTCCTCCAAATCCGTCCCCCGACAGGTAAATTCCCGCGGATACTTGCCCTGCCGGAAAAAATTGCCATGCTTAGAGCCTGCAGCCTGGCTGTATTTGGCTTGATCTGGTCTGACCTGTTATAAAATAGGCACATATTTAGATTCTTGTAAACGTTTTAATATGTTAATAGGTGAGTCCCAAATTCACTAATTAGCCTTATTGGCCTATCAAGCCTGCATGAGCTAAGT
>NC_029794.2:122321255-122334136 GCF_000816755.2 Arachis ipaensis
ATGGTCATGCCTTTTAACTGGCTTTATGCCAAACTAGACCTATTACTTTAAAAAAAGTCTATAATCAGGCCCAAACTAATTAACTACATAATATGTCTGACCTGTTTTCACTCCTATCTAATGTGCCAAGTCCAATTTAGCTCAATAAAAATTCAATTCACATCAGCAAGTAGATTTAGGGTTAGAAAAAATTATTTTAAACAGATGGAGGGTCTAATTTTTTTAAACAATGTGATCATGGAGGTATATTTTATTTTAGGCAGTAAAATAGAAATAAGATAAAAAATATTATTTTAGAATTAATTATTATTTTTATTAAGGGTAAAGTATATTTTTTGTCCCTGAAGTTTAGCAAAAATTTCAAAAATACCCTTAAATTTTATTTTGTTTCAATTTTGTCCAAGAAGTTTTCGATTTGCATCAAATATACCCTTAACTGCTAAATTTTCAAAAAAATTAAGACCAATTTAACAATAATGCATGAAAATTATGCTTGATTTACTTGTGTTGAGGGTTGTTCTTATGAAATTGTTGTTGAATTGGTCTTAAATTTTTTGAAAAATTAGCCGTTCGGGGTATATTTGATGCAAATCGAAAACTTTTAGGACAAAATTAAAACAAAATAAAATTTAGGGGTATTTTTGAAACTTTTGTCAAACTTTAGGGATAAAAAATATATTTTATAATTAGGATTTATATTTTTTTTCACAACCTTGAAGGCAATATTATCGTTAAAGAAAATGTAATGTAAGAAGTAAAAAGTGGCCTAGAATTCAATTAGAGTAGTTTTAGGGTTAAGTACCGTTTTGTCCTTAAGGTCTTGGCTCAAAATCAAAATGGTCCCCAACCTTTTTTTGTTATTAAAATCATCTTCAACGTTATAAAACGTTATAAAATTATCCTTTTGTCCATGAACAATTTTTTTGGACAAATTTACCCTTAATAAAAAAAACTACCGAACCGACCAAGAACCAGTCGGTTGGACTATATCGGTAACCGGTCGGTTCGGATAAAATGACGCCAATCATTCATTCATTTGTCACTCCCCCCAATCATTCATTCATTCATCACTCCCTGGACTGAAGAACTCTGAAGAAAAAGGGAACCCTAGCCCTTCATCACTGCCGCCGTTTCGAGGTCATTAGCGCCGCCGCCGTCCCCAGGTCCTCAGCACCGCCGTCGTCCCCAGGTCCTCAGTGCCACCGCTTCTTCCTCTTCCCCGTGTTCGGAACCAGTGACTCGGCACGTCATCTTCATCTTCGCTGGCTTCTCGGCACAGAACCCAGGTTAGTGGCTTCTCATCTTCATCTTCACTGAATGTTCAATCTTTGATCTTCTTCTTCAATTTTTATTTGAAGTTCTGAAATTATTGTTCTTTAGTCTTCTTCTTCAATTTTTGTTCCATTTTTCTTCAATCCTTCTTCAATTTTTGGTTTTGATTGCTCTGTTACTCTGTTAAATTATGTGTATTAAAATAAACTTATTCTGTGAATGAGAAGATGAAGGGTTGTTGTTGTGAATGAGAAGAAGAAGAAGATGAAGAAGAAAGAAGATATGAGAAGAAGGGTTGTTGTTGTGAATGAGAAAGAAAGAGAAGAAGGATCTGCCGTCTGCGTTTGCTTACATGTTTTTAAATTTTTGTTTGAGATATTGCATGGACAAAGAGATTTTAGTACAGGGCCTTAGCTGGACTAAGAATTCTTTTGGAGAAGAGAAATTTGTTGAACTGGCTGGGAGCATGATTTCCTCTCTGCTGGAGTCTGGTAGTTACCAACAAGAGCCTTAGTTACCAACAAAAGCCGGCTTCTGATTTTTCACCATTCTTGCTCATGAAACATAGTGGAATTGACAAAAGCCTGCAGGATGAGCTGCTTGAGAAGAGTGGCTGTAATGAAAGTGAGCTTCAGTCTATCCTTGGCCCTCATATCATAGTTGGATGCTTCTATTGATAATAAAGCTTCAGGAGTTCTTCCTAAGGCCTACTGGGAGTGCATATCCTAGATTGGTTATTTAGAATAACAGCAGGGAGAAAGGTTGATTTGGACATCAAAGTTTCTGAAAAAATTCTTGATGCTGTAATGATTATCAAGTATGATAGGATATTTGAAGGTATTCATGGGCAATGTGATGCTCTTTATCAAAGTATGATAGGATGTTTGAAGGTTATTTAGAATAACTGGAATGGTCAAGCTATGATGACTTAATTCTAATGAAGCAAGAATGGATAATCTGCTTCTCTTTATTTTTTTTTTTACAAAATAAAAAACGGCGTCGTTTTATCTGAATTGGCAGGTTACCGATCCGGTCCAACTGAGCGGTTCTCGGCCGGTTCGGTATTTTTTTTTATTTTTGTTTAAGGGTAAAATTGTCCAAAAAAATTGTTCATGGACAAAAGGATGATTTTATAACGTTTTGTAACATTGAGGATGATTTTAATAACAAAAAAAGATCAGGGACGAATTTGATTTTCACCCTAGACCTTAGAGACGAAAACAGTACTTAACCCATAGTTTTATTTGTAATTGATCTATATAAATAAATATAGTAAGAATTTAATGATATTGAATGATTTTAGTGATTGATTTCTTTTCTATTTGACCCTAACTGGGATTCTCTTTACTCTCTCTTTTCTCTATTGGTCCTTAATTGAAATTTTTTCTTATTCTATCCCTATGCTCTGACTTGGAGAATATGTTAGATGCTCTCTCTACTACTTCGGTAATCACCATTAAGATAATAATCAATCCAAATATGAGATAACTTTTCACTCAGTAAGGGAATAACACGTGATCAATTTATCTTCAAGAGATGACAAGGTCACCCTTTCTACTTTATAATACTACAATAATCAGGTATTTTTTTTAATATAATTTCATTCAAGTCTGCTAAAATTCTTACTAAATTAAGTATCAGAACTCCTTCAAGGTACCCCAGCCTAGATGAGGACGTCAGAAAAATCACCCTTTTAAGGAGCGAGTCGAAACTATTCCTTAGATGTTTGGACCTTACGTTCAGATCCAAAACACTATACAATTTTAAGTAATTTCTGGAACAGTTAGATATTAGGGTGGTTTATTTGTTAACATATTTATTTTTAATTTTTTTTTTTAGTGATCAAGTGAAGTAGGACCATTATTAAAAATAATATCACAAAAAAAAATAATTATAATAAAAAAATTTTAATTAAAGAAATAGCATCACACAAGAAATTGACTTAATATAAAAGGTTAAAAAAAGAAACAATAAGTAACAATAATATGTACCCTTGTCATTAAGAATAGATTAATTTGGTTAAAGGGCTTTGAGCAAAAATTCTTTTTAGGGCTTGTGAGATCAAAAAGATTTTTGGTTAAATAGTCAAGATACTAATATCACTTTGATCAATGTCTACGTTGATTCTTCATTTGGTTTAAGTTGCACAATTATCTTGCTCATGCATCACGCATATTCCTCTTAGTAATAGTAGCAATTTTTTAATACAAAATTCATAAGTTCCCTTTGGATATGGATGAAAGTCAAAATAATAATAAATTTGTTTATTTATTTATTTGATAAGGTGGAAATTTTTAATCACCACAAATATATATTGATTAATTAGTGTATGAAACTCTCATTGAAGGTGGTTATTTTTTTTCGTGCTAAGCATTTTACAACTAGGGATTCACTAGATATTTATTACAAAATAATTTCTCTGGTAACTCAATCTAGTTAATACTTAAGTTCGTTCCTAAAAAAATTTAATTTTTAAATCGTTTATCGAAAAAATTTATTAGTCATATTAGATTTATTATCGTAAGTCAAATCAATTCTTTCATCAATTAGATGATAATGTGTGCTCATGTATGTTAAGTGCCACATGACATAATAATATAGCTGATTAGAGAATAATATGTGACGTTAAGTGTTGCACGTGCTATGATGATATAGCCAGTTTAACATCATATATAACAAAATAATTAATTGATGTATCATGTTATATCAATATTCAATTAATTATTTTGTGATATGTTAATTTATCACGTCATCATGTTACGAGACCCTTAATATTATTGTCATTATGTGACTGACAAAAAGATCAATATGACTACTAAAATTTTTTAAAGACCAATTTAAAAAATAAATTATTTTTATAGGCAAATTTAAGAATTTATTTCTCCTAACTCTGAATTATTATTTATTACATTATCATAAATCAGGCTCCAACTAAAGGTACTACATAAAAAATGTTAATTACTATTGCATAAATTAATTATGATTGATTACCAACAAATTTCAAATCACGCATTCTATTATGGGTTCAACTAGTATGTGCCATAAGGGCACATTTTAAAATTTTTAGTTAGAAAAGTTAATTTAAAATTTTACTACATTTATTGTTTATTTATTTAAGAAAACAAATTAATAATTTCTACTAATGATTAGTGTAATATGTGCTTTTATTATGATATAATTTAGTTAAACTCTTGTATTATTATCAAACCTACCTTAGCCCTGTTGGCATAGGATAATACTAACTCTATAAACGAGTACTCAATTTGATCTAACTCGTTCTGGTAGGATTGAGAGCATAGTGGGTTAAACTGGGGGTAGGGTTAAGAACCCTAACTGACCTATTCGCATCCGTAATAAATTAAAGGTTTAATTATTTTATTGATCTCTATAGTTTCATGAAATTTTCAATTAGGTTTCTATATTTTTTTTTCTTTTAATTGGATTCCTTCACCAATTTTTTTTCAATTAGATCCTTTTTGACAGTAATTGATTTAATTGTATAGGAACCCAATCAAAAAAAATTTGTGCAAGGACCCAATTAAAAGAAAAAAAAGTATAGGGACCCAATGAAAAAAAAAAATAGTGCAAGGACTCAATTAAAAGGAAAAAAAGTATAGGAATCTAATTAAAAATTTTGCGAAACTATAGAGACCAATAGAGTAATTAAACCTAAATTAAAGTATATTATTTAAAAATATTATATGTATATAATGAAGTTGGTAGAGATTAAACTCTCATTCTCTCCCTTTTGTAATTTTAACATAAATTTCATTATATTTTATTATTTTTAATTTTAATATGGACTTAATTTGTATTTTTGTTTATTAATATGTATGAAATATGGAATGATTACATATTATATTTGATTGAAAAATTTTATTTTGTTACAGGTAGAGCCGGATAAGGTCGGTAAAAAATATTTGAATGTGATTAAGATTAGAATTAAAAAATTCTCCACCTATAAATAAGATATAATTAAATTTTAGTAATAATTTAAATGCACAAGTAAGATTATGATAGAGTCTAAATCTTATCTTTATCCTTTTTTTCCAAAAAAATTTCAACTATTTAAGTAAAATTATTAGTTTGAAAAATAATATGATTTTATTTTGTCAACATTAATTAGATGATTGACTATTCACTCTATTAATTAAGACTTAGATTTAAATTTGACCAAAAGATATTTTATCAAATATATTCTCTTATATACAAAGAGTATTACACCTATTAAACTAGAGTCAATAACCCAAAATGTTATATGAAAAATACAAAATCACGTTTAATTTTTGCTAACATGATAATTAATCTCTTTGACTTATAAATTTTTCATAAAAAAACAAATATTGAATTTGTAAAAGATTACCAAAGCGGCAAATAATTTGGGGGAAAAAATTATATTTTAGCATTAATTTTAAAAAATAATTTACTAAAAATATGAATAATGAGAAAACATACTCAATTTTGATAATTGTTAAACCATGAATAGAATATAATTAAAACAAATTTAAAATTATATATTTTATGTATAATATATTATAATTTATTATTATCTTTTGACATTCATCCAACTCTATAAATTTACATCAAAAGGCCTTCATAGAAGCCATCAAAACACAAAATATTTTGTTTGTGACTCCAACCTAGTTTTTATTTTTTAATTCAAAAAAACTAGGAAACATGGTGAAGATTACAACTAAGATATCATTTGTAATGATCTTTCTCGCTTTAGTAGCCACCAATGGTATTTTCTTTTTAATCTTATATGCATCCGTTCTTTTTTTTATATATATCTAAACAATTATATTACTAGATACGTACTAATCTTGTTTATATTTAATTTGTGTTTGTGAAACATTTTAAATTTCTACCATGATGCTGCAAATATAATTATATATTATGACTATCTTTTTTATTTTTCATTTTTAAATATTTTTTCTTTTGTAGGATTTGGTCTGCCCAAAACACCAACAAATGTGGTGCCTCAACAGGATTGCCCTGGTGGTTGCAATTTTCTAATAAATGTTTGTTTTCCACTATTTCCTGCGTGTATTAATGGCAAGTGTACATGTGCAAAGTTAGACAATAATAATGCAAGCACAAAACAAGAACGCCACTATGTCAAAGATGGTGAAAAAGGAAACTAGTAGCTGAGTGCATACCATTAGAAATAATGTAGTTTACCTACATTTTAATAATAAAAATCTTGGAGTTTAATAATTTATTATTACTCATGAATGTAAAATTTGTGTCGTCTTGTGTACTTATATATTACCATGGAATTATTAAATAAAGAAATAAATTTACAAGTGGTAATTTTAATTTTTTTTTATTTTTTGTTAATACCAACGCTATAGCCATCCGTAGAAATAAAAATAAAATTGTCAGCAAAACTGTTTTACCAACAGTTAACGAGGTTGATATTACACTACTAGAAAATTAGTTATTACAGACGGATATTTCCGACGGATTTTATCCCACTGAAATACAGACGGAATTTCAGAGGGATTTTTTTGTCGAAAAACAAAAAAAAATAGATTAGCATAAATTACAGACGGAAAAGAGAATCCGTCTATAATTCCGTCGGAAAAATTAATTTTTTTTCCGTGGAATGATTACAGACGGAAAATCCGTCTGTAATTTAAATGAAATCCATCGGAAACATTGAAAACCCTAGTTGAAGACTAACCCATTCACTCGCCATTCACTTGCCATTCACTCCATTCACTCGCCAACTTCGCCCTGCACCCCGCCGCCCACAGCCACTGCAGTCTCTGCCGTCACTGCAGCCACGCAGCCACCGCAGCCGCTACACAGACACAGCCTCCACCGCCACCGTAGAAGATCCGTCGCCGTCGGATTCCGAGCTTCTTTTCGTTCCAGATCAGTGCTTTCTTTGTCATATTCTCTTCGCGCAACTGGTAGATCGCAAACCCTAACTTTTCTATTCGTTTGTATTTTGTATTTTTCTTCAGCTGACGCTTCTTTTGCTCGTTACTCTCTCGAGGTTGTTGATTCTGATGTTGTAAGATCAACCATCTGGTTCTCGAGGTTGTCTTCTGCACTTGTTGAAGCTGTTAGCTCTCCCTCACTTGGAAGATTCCTCGATTGTAAGTGTCCATTTCCCTCAATCGGATGAATCTCAGCATGCTCTATGTTCTGGGTTTTTCCTCAGCATGCTCTTAATAAGTTGTTTCCTGTTGCATGCAAGTTGGCTTTCAAATGTTATCATTATAATGAAAAGGCTTGCTTGGCTTGAATGATTTCATATTCTCTTTAATGAAAAATATTTAAATAATTGATCAAAAGTTCATGATATTAATTATCATTACAAGTTACAACAGTGTGACTGATACTGGTATGAAGTACTTACAGTGTGAAAGAATAAATAATTGGCAATGGAGAAATGGAGGATCTGTTAATTTTATTAATAAGTCCACCCATGTCCTGTTTCATTCATTTAATCTCAAGTGTCACACATTTTCTTCAATTAGCTCTGCCCATTTCACCATAATATTGTGAACAGCTCCTTTTTCTCCAGTGTTGGATTTGGAGTATATGTATGCTTATTACTGAGTGAATCACAAAATGCCTAGCTGGGTTTTGCTGTTCATTTTGATCATGCTTAGGTGTGTTTATGTGTGCTTATATGGTTTCATGGTTTTGCTGTTCATTTTGAAGCTGTTAGCTCTCCCTCACTTGGAAGATTCCTCGGCTGTAAGTGTCCATTTCCCTCAATCAGATGAATCCTTTTCAAATAATTTGGTGATGTTGTGTCTTTGTCCCTCTGGTCCTTGGCTGTAAGTGTCCATTCATTCTTTACAAAGATAGTATGTTATGTACTACCCATCACTCCTTCTTATCTTGGTAAGATTTTAAAGGTACATGCATGGAAAATTTTGTTTTCCTTGTGTTTTTGAATTGACACCATTTATTCTTATCTTCTTTTAAAGATGTGTCAACTACTATGGTTGTAAAGCCTAGCCCTGTACTGGACTTCCTTTGTGAGAATCAGAATGTGAAACATCCAGATTTTATTGATTGGACCAAGGTGATATTGCTATCTTTATTTTAATTGTAACAAGGTTCTGATTTTTATGTTTATTGAACTGTGATGCTTTCTTTTTGTTTACTTTCAAGCAAAAAGTGTGCTGAAAAACCTCAGAATCAAGGTTAATAATCTTGAGTTTAAAATCAGTGGACTCAGTGATAATACTTGCAGGACTCAGAAGTAAGTAGTTATAAACAATATGGTTGCTTGCTTGTTGAAGGAAGTCTTAAAATTCTCTATTTGCTTAATCCATTTTCTTTGTATAGTTTGTTACAGAGATAAGAAGTTAGGATAGTTATAACAGAACTGATAACTTTTCTGCATATATTTATTGTTAGTTACCATGAAGATATCAAGCTCTGATTGGCTGAACATGTTCAAGTTTTGTTGCTTCATTGCTTGCATTGGATCTATCTTCATAACCCTTTTTCTATGTAGATGATGTAATAGTGCTATTGAGTGTGTGATTTACATATAATTAGCTTTACTTAATGGTAGTTTTTATTTATAAATGGTTGTATTAGTGATTAAGAAACAATGAATTGTAGAAGCAAAGGGTTTTGACATAGCAAATTGGAGAAGGAAAAGAAGCAAAAATTAAGGACCACACACGCCCCTGACCTCAGCACATAAAAAAGCTTTTAACACATCTTCACTCTCTACTTTCATGTTTCATCATATCATCATTATTATTTTAATTTATTAATTTTATATAAAATTACGTTGGTGTCATAGTTGCCTTCTTTTTAAATAAATAAAAAAATTATATATTTACTACTTTACATAAAAATACAAATATTTATTATTTTATGTATTATTCTTTAATTTTGCAGCCTCCTAATTTTGTAGCCACTATCTGTAAAATAAAAAAAGAAAAACTTTTATTTGCAATCTTGTTGGAACAATCAACAAAACTGAAATAGTAGAAAATATATTAACTTATTGATATTTATGTTAAAAATTTTGGTTCATTAATATTTAAGAAATTATATCCTCAAATTTACTCAGCTGATAAGCAGAACTTAGTTTATACAATTGAAACACAAAGCCAAACACCCAAAGTGAGATGGGTTTTCTGCATAGATATAATTAAATCTCTTCTCCCTTCACTACATATATATCTCTTTCCTACATATATATCTCTTCTTCCTTCACTACATAAATTAATGTATATTCGCTACCCTGTTTCAGGTGCTACCCTGTTATCAAGTCCATCTAACATTTTGTGTTCTCATATTTGTGTTTGCTCAGAGATTTTTGGTCTAATCCCTTCAACTTTTTGCTTGGAGTTAAGGTTAGTGCAATTATTGTGTTATAAATTTCATTGATTTCTAGGGTATTGTATGATAAATGAAATAGTACTTGTTGAATTGTCCATTTGGCTCTAGTTCTGGGGCAAATAAAAATGATGATGATGATGTTGCAGACTTTAATGATGATATTGATTTTTAATAGGGTAATCATTTTTAGCTTGTATTGTTTTAGCTTATATTGTTCTTTACATATATTCTTCTTAATTTGTATGTTTAAAGCACCACTGGAATTTTTTTCTTGTCCCTTTTCTGAAATTTAGGAAGCTTCATATTCTTTCTTGTTGTTTTTAATCTCTTTCTTACAGTTTGGTTTGAAATTTAGATCAGAATAGTTTATTAAGCACTCTGGACTCATTTTCTGGACTCATCAATGCACAAATTATTAGCTTTAAGAGTATAATTATTAGCTTTAAGATTCTTGATTAGACAAACCTGTTAGTGCTTTAAGAGTATAATTATTAGCTTTGAGTGTGTATATTGGCTGTTTAACTTTTAACGCCATTAATGCCTGTGCTTCCCATTAATTCTTTGATAGGATCACTGATCTTTTTAGATCTTAGTTAAACTAGTACAAATTTATTATAAAAGACTGTGTGAGCATTAGCTTGTATTTTGAGTTAGTAAGTGTAAACTTGTGAAAGCTCAGAGATAATAGATAGTTTAACAATTGAATTTTGGTGAAACTACAAGGACTTACTGAGTAATTTTACATAATTTAATGGTCGTCATTGCATGTTAATAGATAAAAGATCATATTGGCTATTATTTTACTTACTAAGATCTTTTATGGTCGTCATTGCATGTTATATTAGGTACTATCTATCTATATAACAACAATATGAGCCCGTTTCTATGTTATTATTGAAACAGGTTAGAAAACTTGAATTCTTGATTGCATTTCTAGTATTTACAATTGCTGCATGCTTTTTTGCTGAGCTTGGATGTGCAAAACCTATTGCTAAAGAAGTTTTGAAGGGTCTTTTTGTGCCAGAACTAAAAGGAAGCCGTGCTACTGGTCTCGCAATTTCACTCCTAGGGGCTATGGTTATGCCGTGCGTTCTCCCTGTCTTCTACAACCATTTGATTTTTCTTTCCTTTTGAAATGTATTCTCAAGCTTTGTTTCTTTGTGAATTTTGCAGATTATCCAGTATACCACTCACTGTATGATGATTTCATCTGGATGCAGAAATTTGGAGATCCTATGTTTCATAGGCATGTTGCAGGTTGGTGGCATTCAATTTCCTTTTTCAGTTTATGTCACATTAAACTCCATCTCAGTTGTAGCCGACCTCACATATGTCTTTGTTCAGAGCTCTGCAGCCATTGGAGCCAATGTCTTCTGTTTCGTCCTCCCCACATATTCGATCAAATGCTCCTTTTGCTGGTCTTGTTATATGCGTTACTGGGCTATCCAAAGGTGAGAGTTTGTCTCAATTTCATCTTTGGTGTATTGAATTTGGTTTCAATTTTGTCCAGTTTTCTTTCAATTTCATGCATTTAATGAAAAAATAAATAAATAAACTAAGTGATCCATATTCTCTTCAGAGTCTGGCCTGATTCGTTGAGTTTTGGTAATAAGGTCTGGATACTGTTCCCTTGAGACAAAAGAAAAAGAATCATTTGTTCATTGAAACAGTGAACAGGCTCTCTGTCCCTTTCCCTTTTGTTGTTTTGTGAAAGAGAGGAAGGGGTGAGAGAGAAGGGGATTGATGATTGTGCTTCTTATAATATAAATTGTAAAATAGATGTCAAGTAAATCTGGAAGTCTTCCAACAGCGTATATGCAAATCAAGACTGCTGATATAAGCCGTTTCTATTGGAAAAAATGTTCATATATAACTTGTTCAGAAGGATTAACTTAAGTTGTTAAAACAAACACAAGTTCTTAAAATAACAACTATCATATAATAAAGTGTTTTCTTTTCTTTTGTTTTGTTTTTCTTTTTGTTCAGGAAATAGAAGCAAGTAAAGGTTGGAGAACATGAAAAGAGTACCAAATGAAAGTGAGATGTGAATGATAGACTTATGATGGCTGAACGTGCATTCACTGACAGAGATGGCCTCTTAGGAATGACATGGCATAAGCATTTGGTGAGTATATAGTTTTTTACTCTAAGAAGCAAGTGTTTTCTAGGCTAGTTCCCTCATTCTTCTTCTGACTTATAATATCACATAGTCTCATTAACAAATGCCATGTGAACATTAGATGAATTCTACTGTTTTGAATGAAACCAGGGTTGATGAAATTGAAGAAACCAAGCAAGCAAAGAAGAGAAGAAACATCAAACATGGCTGCTACTGTTGGAATCACAGAACCACAAGGAGATCCAGAAAGTGTATTTATCAATGGCTCTGAGCAAGTCACCATCATGCAATCTAAAAGGAATAGGATCAATATAAAATCTTGTTTGTTTAAATTGTTGAAAATGAGGGAACTAGTAGTGTCAATGAGTAATGTAAATAGTTATAGTTCTGTCAATGGTTTATTTTTTTGGGTATCTTTTTATTGAGATAGTGAGATATTGGTCAATGATGTTGAAAATAACATCCAATTTTATAGGTATCATGTAATGAATATTATGTTTATCTATTTAATTTTTGGCCTCTTTTTTTTTTTTTAATTTACAGTGTGTTTGATGGAGAAAATTTAAAAAATAAACCTAAAGTATTCATTTTGCAATGGAAAAATTTTAAAAAAATTTTATTTTACCTTACCGACGGATTTACAGACGGATTTTCTGTCTGTAATCATAGTGTGAGATATTTTCCAATGTTCAAATTACAGACGGAAAATCCGTCGGAAAATCTGTCTGTAATTACAGACGGAAAATCCGTCGGAAAATCCGTCTATAATTACAGACGGAAAATCCTTCTGAAAATCTGTCTGTAATTACAGACGGAAAATCCGTCAGAAAATCCGTCTGTAATTACAGACGGAAAATCCGTCGGAAAGTTCGTCGCCTTTGGGAAATGGACAGAAAATTTACAGAGGGAAAATCCGTCGGTAACTCGTAAAAATCCGTCTGTAATTTTTTGACGGAAAAAAAATCTGTCGGTAAATAATTTCCGACGGGCTTTTACAGAGGGACAAAATCCGTCGGTAACCAAAAATCCGTCTGTAATAAAGATTAAATTCGTCTGTATTAATCCATTTTCTAGTTGTGTTAATAATGATTATTTCTAACAGTCACAGTACTAATAAAATAGGTTTTAAAATTATCAATAATAAAATAACTAACGGATATTT
>NC_029794.2:122334695-122375968 GCF_000816755.2 Arachis ipaensis
TTATTATTATTATTATTATTATTATTATTATTATTATTATTATTATTATTATTATTTGTCGAAGATATACCAACATCAAGTTGGGCATTTTTTAAAGAAACTCGATTTTATTTTTGGAGTCTTTTTCAGAAAAATTTTCAATTATCACTTTTGAAGAGTTTATATCCATTGCATTTGGATGCCCCTAAAGTGGTTGGAATATATCCTGAGATTAAGAATTCTGTTAATCAACATGTAAGTATATATGTAACTATTTCTAAAATTCTTCAAAATGTTAAGGAGGCACATAGCATTAAGAACCAAAAACATTTTTATTATCTACTTGTTAGAAATTAGATTATATTTGTACAAGTTAGTTTTGATCGTTTTAGTTAATTCAATCTCAGCAAGTGTAACATTTAAATTGTAAACGTTTTGAAAATAAATTTGTCGAAACATTTGTGAAAAATCGTAATTTGAGAGCAATATTATCATTAAGATGAATGTAATGTAAGGAATAAAAAGTGAGCCATGACTCAATAAAAATAATTTTACTAGTAATGGATCTAATAAATAGATATAGTAAGAATGTAATGCTAATAATGAAAAATTTTAGTGATTGATTTCTTTTCTCTTTGATCCTAATTGAGATTCTCTCTACTCTCTCTTCTTTCTATTGGTTCTTAAATTTTTTTTCCTTACACATACAACGTTAAAGTTATAAATTTATTCCCTATATTTTTAGAAAAAAGATATTTATTTAAAAAGATAATGTGATTCTCACTCAACAACTTATCCCAGTTCCAACTTTACAGTTCTAACTCAAACAGGAATATTGTTCATATCTATACCCAAATATATACTTCAATCCCATAATATACTTGGTAACAACTCTCCAATTGAATCATTCTCTACAAACTTGGCCCAACTGTAAGACCCAAAATTTTTGAAAAGTCTTATTATGAGTCAATTTTAATTTATTTATTTATTAAAGACTTTAGTTTTAGAAATTATTTTATTAAAATCAATTAGATCAAATTTCGATAATTAAACTAGAATTTTTATCTAATTTTATAATTATTGAATAATTTTCATATTTAAATTATAAAGTTTAGTGGTTGTAAAATAATAAGAATTTCTATATGATTTGATTTAAATAATTGAGATGTGGGGTTCAATACTTTCATTTTTATGAATAAAAAAAATTAAGTATATTATATTATGTTTTAAATTGGAAGACATATATATTTGCAAGTTGATGAATAAACGATATTTTTATATATAATTATTGTTTAATTAAAGTGGCTTTCAATTACTAAATTATCCCTAGTTTTTTTAAAAATTACAAAATTACCCTAAAACCTAATTTTACCCAAACCCTAATTTTCAACACATACACACACGGACCCTCACCATCCAGCCGCACACCCCACTTCCCCCCACATTTCCCTTCTGCCCCCAACGAACACAAACGCACACACACAGGAAGAAAGGGAAGAGAGAAGAGGGAAGGGAGAGCCGAACGGAGAAGGATGGGAGAGGGAAGGCTTGTTCGTGCCGTCACCATGCTGTTGCTGCCACTGAATCGCCGCGCGTGAGGGGCCTGTGTTGTCGCCGCCATTGCTGTCACAGAGGAGGGAGCCCAGAGGAGAGAGAGATCATGCGACTCTGAGCGAGGAGGACGTGGTCAATGATGCGAGGAGCGCGACCCGCTGCATGAAGTTGCGCCGCCGTGCTGTCGAGAAGAAGGCCGTCCAGTCGCACAGAGTAAAAGAGAGAGAGAGAAACCACGGGAGCAGAGGTGAGAAGGGAGACCTGCGCCAGCCACCGCCGCTTCTGTCGCTTGAAACCCCGCTGTCGTCGTCGAAAAACTTTGCTGGTAAGGGTTTTTGAGTTTGGTTTCATTCATTTAAGATTCTGAAAACTTTATCGTCTCTGCATGTGGGTTTCAGTCACCATCGCTGGAGTCCAGTCGTTGCTGTCGCTTGAGGTGGCTGCCGGGGCCGCTGCCAAACTAGTTCAGAGCCCGCCGCTACTTCGTTTTGTCATTTCCGTAAGTATTTACGTTTCGAACACCCCTGCGTTAGTGTTCGGTTATGTTTGGTTAAAGACTTTGAGGTTTAGTAACATAGGTTTGAGTTTTAATGTTGCGTGTCGTGTAAGTGTTGTTGTGGCTGCTGCGCCGTTCCTTTTATTCCAGTAAGTGTCTCTATCTTGGAATTCTTGCAATTAGTTTTCCATTATATGTTTTAAGATTTTCCATAATATTAATGTTTTAGGAATTAGAAACCGAGTTTGCACGTCGTGTTTGAGGTTGTTTCTGCTTCTGAGAAAGCAAGCGGAGCTGAGGTTTTGGTTGTCGTCAATTTGGGTCGAGACGAAAGGATTTCTGTGAGGCACTTGGATTATGGTTTTACTTATCGAGGTAGGGGACTTTTCAGAAAACTACACTCTATAAATTTGAATTATTATATATGGATATTGATGTGAGAAAATGTATCTTTGAGTGATTGTATAAGTCTTATGTATTGTTGGTTGTCTTGGGTGAATATGAATGCTTGTTTGGCTGAATTTGTTCGGTTTTGTGAAACAGATTGTTCTTGAAATGCTTCTTTAAAGTTATTTTTGTAAAAGCTTTGAAATCGAGTTTAACCTGTTGGAAATTGATTGGAGTTTGAATTGGTTTTCTTGAAATATGAAAATGGTATGCACCTTTGGATTCATTTGGATTTTGAGCTGATTTGGTTTTGAACCCTTTAAAGAGGGTTGTGGAATGGTTTAGTTGGGACCCGGAGAGGGTAGCAAGGTCCAAGTTTTAGGGGAGGTGCTGCCAAAATTTCTATGGAATCCGTACTCTATTGAAATGTTATTTGGAAAATTATGAGTTAAAGGCTTTTACTATTTTACTTGAATTATTTGAGAAATTTATGAATTATGTTTTGAAATGACTCATTGAAAAGACTCATTGAAAAGAGAACTATGATTTAGTGTTACTTCTTAAGAAAGGTATTATATTTTTTGGTGTAAGACATTTAAATAAAAGTTATGTTTTAAGCCGTTTTGAATGTGAAAAGGATTTATGTCTCTGAATTTAACTTGTGGATTTCAATTTGGAAGAGACTTTACTTTAAAGCTGTTTTAAAGGTGAAAAGGGTTTATGTAATTGAATTTGATTTAAGGATTTTTACTTAGAGGAGTTTTAGTGACTTTGAAAGAACTTGGATTTCGATTGATAAATCCCATTTTTTGACATTTTAAGAAAGGTTAAAGTATCCTTTAAATTTCTAGTTTAGAAAAACTAAAATGATTTCCGAGCCGTTGGGAACATTTCAGATTTTTAATATGAGGTTGAGAATTGTTTTTGGGTTTAATAAAAGAAATGGTTTTGCAAATGTGTTCTGAGTACTTGTGTTCTGAGTAAAAGAACTTAGATTCTATCCTTATTACTCACATCAGGAATCCAAGGTTTTAAGGACTTTAGACGAGTTTGAGGAAATGAGTTATGTCATTCTCCCCTAAAGGACTTGAGACTCTGCTGAGGAACTTTTGTTACCAAATCCTGTTTTAGAATGAATGATTTTGAATCTCTCGGAAACGGCTTTTGATTTGGTGTGGTTTCTGAAATGTTTGGAAAGATGTTGTGGAGATTGACCTTATTTTAAAAAGGAGAATTTACGTTTGAGGAAAAGTGGCTTTTGATCCTGAAATTATTTGAGGAATGGGACACTTTGAAATTTCCGGACGAGCTTGCCCCCATGGATAAACACTAGTGAGGGTGTTATATGTTTATCTTTGAGAATTACTCGAGTAGGGAATGCACGACAGGGGGACAGTCCAATGGTTAGCTACCAGGACTTGTCAGGTTGGCTTCAGAATCGACAGATGAGACTCATTAGCCACTAGGATAGGCAAGCATCATATACATCTATGTGACATTGTTTGGGTGTGCATGTTGTACTTAGTTTGCCTATGTGATTAATTATGTTTAATTGCTATTTGCTCTACTTGAAGTAACTGTTTGTTTGTGCTTGAACTTTCCTACTTGTGTTTGGGACTAAAGCTCTATTGGATTGTGATGGATTAGTTGTTGTTTGGATTATTTGGGCCTAGGGCCGTGGTTGATCATGAAGTGGGCCGAAGGCCATGTTTGGTTTGTGTTTCTGGTTTAGAAAAGTATGAAAAACTAAACTGGTTCAGCATAGACTTAATGAACCTATGCTTGGAACAGGTTGGTCATTCATGCTATTTAAGAAAAACCTTTTGAAAGGCTTTTGAATTTTGAAGAAATAATAGTTTCCTCCTTCAGAAAAGATTTCAGAATTTTAATGGTAAATCTTTGGTTTTAAAAAGATGCATAAGGCGGTTATTAATCACTGTAACAATTTTATTTTCACGTATCCTATTATAGTAATTCTGCAACCCTATAGTGAGAACCCTTTCGAGGATGATGTTCTCACTCCTCTACAGGTGTTTCCTTTTCAGGATATGGACGAGGAAGTCATGAAGAGTTTATTCTGTTTTCTATTTATATGATGTATTGTATTGTTTTTAGATATTATGTTTTCCCTTGCCTTTATCTTTATACATTCTGTAAGAGGGATAGAAATTGTATTAGATAATGCTTGTAAAATTATTAATATGTATATATATATGTATCCTTTGTAAATATTGATATTTGTATGGATGTATGTATCTATTAAAAAGTCTTTTGAGTTGTAATACGATTTAAGTTTTAAACAGGCTCATATTTTAGTATTAAATATTATAAGAATCGTCGTAATACCCAATCTATCATAGTAGCACAGCCGGAAGCATGACATTTTGATAGTTAGGGTGTTACATTATGGTATCAGAGCGGTCTAAGGAATGGACCGACTATGCTTCAATTGCATACTCTGAGCGTTTGTCATGTAGTAGGTTTTGTTCGCATAACAAGAATTAGAGCTTTATGAACATGACAGTCTATTGATTAATGGCATTAGTCTTGCATTGCATAATTCCGGATATTAAGTTTGCCATCTTAATACTAGTGAATTATGTATATGATAGCACTAATGGGTTATCATAGATGATATACAAGTTTTGGGTAAAGCGAATTGCAAATTTTGAGAACATTAGGAGTTAATTCTCGATGTTACTCGGTTAGGTGTCTCGAACTCTGTGAATGTTACGTGGCTTGTTCTTTCTTGATGTGCGTTGAGGTTCTTGTTTGCGATTTCTTCCTTGGGAACTAATTTTATTATCTTCCAATCCCGCCCTCTTGTTCATATGCGTTCTCGTTTGATCTTACCCGTATATGTCTGTTTGTAATTCCTTGAAATAACTGCCTCATTTGTTTAAAACCCTTTATCTTCACTCATGTGTTCTTTGATGTATTTTTGAATTGTTTGATACATCAAAAAGATCCTTGAAAATCTCTAAGATATCATTACCGATTGAGTTGTCTCTCTTTGTAAGTTCTGTAAATTCATCGAATCACCTAAAAACTTGTTCGTTATTTCCAACTTTGGGAATCCTGCTTAATTTCCTTTGAAATGAGTTCCTTTCTTGAAAGCAAGTTGACTTTCCTTTCTAGTGCATTCGGAGTATCCTCATTAGGGTACAATTTTAAGGTTACACTTGGAATTTTAATTCAAACCTTTTTAAAGAACTTTTGGATTCTTTTTAAAGAAATTTCAAAAATTAACCTTTCTCTTACTCAATTGTATTCATAATCATTCTCTAAACTTTGACAAAGTTGTTCTGAAGTTGGCATACACTATTTTAAATGAAGTTTTGAAAAGCTTTCTTATTTAACAGAAACTTGTCTACTTGCAACGCACTACTCATTTCCTTTACCGACTTATAAGCAAATTTTTACCTTGGATTATCTTTTCTAAATGGAGTTTAACTTCTTCAATGTTTGCTATAATTTTTATACACGCCTGTTTGAATATAAACCTTGAGAATTTTTGAACAAACATTTGATTTTCTTCCAACCTTGCCACGATTTCACTGTATACCATTATTTGATTGAGTACCTAAATGTCTTTCAGGATTTTCGGGAAATTGTTTTGGCTTTAACCCGATTGACTTTCCTTTTTCAAACCTTACCTATTTTGTCTTTAACTTAGAAATTGTTTTGACGTGAGGCAACTTGATTTTCTTCCGAGTCTTATGCCTGCTTTTGGTTAAGTTGTGTACATGACTATCTTTCTGAATGTTTGAGTAAATATTTTTTTCTCTTAGCCAAATTGGTGTTCATTTTGTTTTAGAATTCTACATAATCTATTTCAACATGAAAATATATTAATGTAATGCCACAATTATACTTTTTCTATTCTTTTACAAAATGTTGTTGTGCACCTTTTCTTTGAGAATGTGAAATGATTTTTGAAAAAGTTTCCATTCCTTATGAGCAATTCATTCGAAAGTATTTTAATCCTACTTTTGAGTCTTGTAAGCTTTGTTTTTGATTTTAGACATTCTTCTTTTGTAAATCTTATACTGCTTTAACTCAGCTTGATTTTGTTCAAACTACTGTACTACCTTTTCTTTCATCGTTCCTATCGGACTTCTTTGATTCGGGTATTATTCTTGAGGTTTCCAAAGTGATTTTCTTCCTAGCACTCTTCATCATTAGTACATCCTTGTTTACTTGTAGTTTCATCAGTCCTTTCAAAACTCTTGCGAAGACTATCTCGTTACTTTTCCTTCTTTTCTCTGGTCTTGTATCTTTCTGAATAAACTCGAGGATTGCTTTAGAGTCACGTATGCCCTCTAGGCGTAGCATGCGAAAATTTTCTTTAGTATGTTGTTCGTGAAGGTGGAAAGGTGAAGTTTTAAAGTGCGCAGTATCACAGGAAGCTGTGGAGTTTTAGTTTTCATGCGAAAGAGTTTTGCACATGATTAGACTTGTGACCGGTAGTGGGCGTACCAAGGGAGTGAAGAGGTCGAGAACTCTCGGACGAGTTGTTTGATATAGTATGGTTGGTAATGGTGGAGATGCGTCTGGATGGAGTTGGAAGTTGAAGTTCTGAAGTGGGTATAAGATCGGTGAGCAAACGTTTTACTTGTTGTTTAAATACCAGCCTGCTTTGTAGCCTTTTGCCACATTAACTATAGCCTTGCTTTGTGAACGCCTATCTTATATCATCTGCCTTACACAATACTTTACCCTTATATTTAATTAAATCTTATAGTTATGCAGTATTTTAACATCTATATATATATGTTAAACTTTCTTACGTATCTAAAAAGCATTTAGAAAGTAGAGTACCGATTCTTTATATTATCTTATGTATTCCTTCAATTTTCGAGGACAAAAATTTTTATAAGGTGGGTAGAATGTAAGACCCAGGATTTTGAAAAGTCTTATTATGAGTCAATTTCTATTTATTTATTCATTAAAGATTTTAGTTTCAGAAATAATTTTATTAAAGTTGTAAAATCTGGTCAAATCATAATTAATTAAATAATAAATTAAATAGGAGCGAACATGGTTAGAAAATTTAGCAATCGGAATTCGATAATTTAAATATGATATTTGGACTTAGTGGATTTTTCTGAGTCGGAAAACATAGTTTTCTGCATATGCGCACTGAAAATTTGACAGGCAATACCGGTTGAGATCTATCCAATACTGCAGCTGAATAAATTAACTATAAGTGAATATGGTTAGAAAATAAGAATTTATAATTTAAGATGATAGAAATATTTAAAATACGATTTAAAACACTAATATTAAAGGTTTTGGCCCGAAATTGGGCCAACAGGTTAACCAAGTGAACCGGGCCTAAATGGGCCCAAGACCCAACATATGTAAACCTTAGTTATGAGCATTTCAGCTTATTAACTCTAAAGAAAAAATGTGGGGGTGCTGAAATGGAGAAGAGAAGAAGAAGAGAGAAAATCCTAACTACATCAAACTTCAAATCACCATAACTTTTGATCCGAAACTTCGATTGACGAGCCGTTTGCGGTCACGCGTCGCTCTTTTTATCCTCTAAGTTTCTATCTAAGTTTTTTGGTTTGTATTTGATGAGCAGATAATTTATACCCTTTTTGGCATTATTTTTACATAGTTTTTAGTATGTTTTAGTTACTTTTATTATATTTTTATTAGTTTTTATTCAAAAATCACATTTCTGGACTTTACTATGAGTTTGTGTATTTTTCTGTGATTTTAGGTATTTTCTGGCTGAAATTGAGGGACCTGAGCAAAAATCTGATTCAGAGGCTGAAAAAGGACTGCAAATGCTGTTGGATTCTGACCCTCCTGCACTCGAAGTGGATTTTCTGGAGTTACAGAAGCCCAATTAGTGCGCTCTCAATTGCTTTGGAAAGTAGACATATTGGGCTTTCCATAAATATATAATAGTCTATACTTTGTCTTCGATTTGATAGCCCAAAGTGGCGCTCAAAGCCAGCCTAAAACTTCCTGGCGTAAAACGCCCAAACTGGCACCAGAATTGGAGTTAAACACCCAAACTGGCACCAAAGCTGGCGTTTAACTCCAAGAACAGCCTATGCACAAAAAAGCTTCAATGCTCAGCCCAAGCACACACCAAGTGGGTCCCGAAAGTGGATTTCTACACTATCTGCACTTAGTTACTCATTTTTTGTAACCCTAGGTTACTAGTCTAGTATAAAAACTACTTTTAGAGATTTATTTTATGTCTTTTGACCATCTTTGGAATCATATGTAACTTTTACATCTGAGAACCTCCTTGGAGAGGCTGGCCATTCGGCCATGCCTAGACTCTTTTCACTTATGTATTTTCTACGGTGAAGTTTCTACACCCCATAGATTAAGGTGTGGAGCTCTGCTGTTCTTCATGAATTAATGCAAGTACTATTATTTTTCTCTCAATTCACGCCTACGTCTTCTCCAAGATATACTCTCATACTTAATTCAGTTAAGTCAGAATGAAGGGGTGACCCGTGACAATCACCCACTATCTTCATTACTCGTTTAGCCAAGATCCGCGTGCCTGACAACCACAAGCGGTCTACATGATGTTCAACGTAGTCATTGGACAACAGTCGGAGTACATTCTCTTGGATATCTAATACATGGACCGAGTCCGTGAGATTAGTATCTTCGTGGTATAGGCTAGAACCATTGGCAGCATTCCTGGGATCCAGAAAGTCTAAACCTTGTCTATGGTATTTCGAGTAGGATCTGGGAAGGGATGACTGTATAGAGCTTCAAACCTGCGAATGTTGGGCGCAAGTGACAGTGTGCAAAAGGATCAATGGATCCTATTCCGACGCTAGCGGGAACCGACAGATGATTAGCCATGCGGTAGCTGTACCTGGTATTTTTCATCCGAGACGAGAAATCTGACAGTTGATTAGCCGTGCAAAAACCGTAGAGGACCATTTTCACTGAGAGGATCTTACAGCTTGCCATGGAAGGGAGCACGCATGGTTGGAAGAAGGCAATAGGAAAGCAGAGGTTCAGAAGCAACAAAGCATCTCCAGACGCTTATCTGAAATTCCCACCAATGAATTACATAAGTAACTCTATCTTATTTTATGTTTTATTTATCTTTTAATTATCAAAACCTCATAACCATTTGAATCTGCCTGACTGAGATTTACAAGGATGACCATAGCTTGCTTCAAGCTGACAATCTCCGTGGGATCGACCCCTTACTCACGTAAGGTTTATTACTTGGACGACCCAGTGCACTTGTTGGTTAATCGTGGGGAGTTGTGAAAAGTGTGAATCAGGATTTCCCACTATCAATTTTTTGGTGCCGTTGCAGGGGATTGTTCGAGTTTGGACTACTGACGGTTCATCTTGTTGCTTAGATTAGGTAATTTTATTTTATGTTTAAAACTTTTTAATTTTAATTTTTGAAAAAAATAAAAACAAAAAAATATGTGTTTTCGAAAAATTCAAAAAAATGTGTTCTTCAGAATTTTTAAGAATGAATTCTAGAGCTTCATGAGATATGTTGAAACCTGGCTGGCTGTTAAGCCATGTCTAATCTTTTGGACTGAGGTTTCCACTTATCTTTGCAGGAGCCTTTTGATTCCCATCAATTTGGCTGTTGTATGTAATGCTCTGCTAAAGCTTGGCTGGTCATTTGGCCATGTCTAATTCTTTTGGACCGAAGCTTTAGACTAACATTGCATGATTCCTGGAATTCTTATTGAAAATTTTGTATCTCTTTATTTTCTTTTCCAAAAATATTTTCGAAAAAATACAAAAAAAATCAATAAAACCATAAAAACCAAAAATTTTGTGTTTCTTGTTTGAGTCTAGTGTCAAATTTTAAGTTTGGTGTCAATTGCATCCTTTTAATTTTTCTTTAAATTTTTGAAAACTCATGCATGTGTTCTTTCTTGATCTTCAAGTTCTTCTTGATGATTTCCCTTGTTTGATCTTTAAATTTTCTTGTTTTGTATCTTTTCTTATTTGTTATATTCATTCTTGAATTATTAGTGTCTAAAGCTTAAAAATTCTTAAGTTTGGTGTCTTTCATGTTTCTCTTTTCTTAAAAATTTTCAAAAATATGTTCTTGATGTTCATCATGATCTTCAAAGTGTTCTTGGTGTTCATCTTGACATTCAAAGTGTTCTTGCATGCATTATTAGTTTTGATCTTAAAATTTTATGTTTTGTGTCATTTTGTTTTTTATCTCTCTCTTCATTAATTCAAAAAAAAAAAAAATCAAAAAAATATTTTCCTCTATTTTTTTTTTTTTTGCATTTTTGAAATCTTGCATTAAATTAGTAAAAAATTTTCAAAATCATATCTTTTTTTAGTTAAGTCAAAAATTTTAATTTTAAAATTCTATCTTTTCAAATCTTTTTCAAAATCAAATCTTTTTCATTTTTTAATATTTTTGAAAATTTTAAAAATTAATTTTCAAAATCTTTTTCTTATTTTTATCTCATAATTTTCGAAATCATTGCTAGCATTTAATATTTTGATTCAAAAATTTCAAGTTGTTACTTGCCTATTAAGAAAAGTTCAATTTTTAAATTCTAGAATCATATCTTTTAGTTTCTTATTAGTCAAGTAATCAACTTTAATTTCAAAAATCAAATCTTTTTAATTTCCTTCTCAAATATTTTTCAAAATGAATTTCAATCATATCTTTTTAAAATTTCAATTTCAAATCTTTTTCTAACCTCTTATCTTTTCAAAATTGATTTTCAAATCTTTTTCAAAACCACCTAACTACTCTTCTCTCTCTCTAATTTTCGAAAACCAACTAACCACTTTTTCAAAATTTTTTTTAATTAACTAATTGTTTTAAATTTTAATTTTATTTTATTCCTTTTAATAATTTCGAATTCTAACTAATAATTAAAATAAAAACAAAAATATTTTTCTTTTCTTTTTAATTATATTCGAAAACTCTCTCATATCTCTTTCTATTTATTTTATTTATTTACTAACACTTCTCTTCTTCTTATAATTCGAACCCTCTCCCTCTCCCTCTCTCTATATCTTTCTTCTCATTCTATCTCTACCTCATTCTTCTACTCACATAAAGGAATCTCTATACTGTGACATAGAGGATTCTTCTTCTTTTTCTGTTCTCTTCTTTTACATATGAGCAGGAACAAGGATAAGAACATTCTTGTTGAAGTTGATCCTGAACCTGAAAAGACTCTAAAGAGGAAGCTAAGAGAAGCTAAAGCACAACACTCTGGAGAGGACCTAACAGAAATTTTCGAAAAAGAAGAAGTTATGGCAGCCGAAAATAACAACAATGGTGGAGATGCAAGGAAGATGCTTGGTGACTTTATTGCACCATCTTCTAACTTCTGTGGAACGAGCATCTCAATTCCTGCAATTGGAGCAAACAACTTTGAGCTTAAGCCTCAATTAGTTTCTCTAATGCAGCAGAATTACAAGTTTCATGGACTTCCATTAGAAGATCCTCATCAGTTCTTAGCTAAATTCTTGCAAATCTATGACACTGTTAAGACCAATGGGGTTAATCTAGAGGTCTATAGACTTATGCTTTTCCCCTTTGCTATAAGACACAGAGCTAGGATATGGTTGGACTCACAACCTAAAGAGAGCCTGAACTCTTGGAAACAGTTGGTCAATGCCTTCTTGGCCAAATTCTTTCCACCTCAAAAGTTGAGTAAGCTTAGAGTGGAATTCCAAACCTTCAAATAGAAGGAAGGTGAATCCCTCTATGAAACTTGAGAAAGATACAAGCAATTGATCAGAAGGTGTCCTTCTGACATGTTTTCAGAATGGAGCATCTTATATATATTCTATGATGGTATGTCTGAATTGTCCAAGATGTCATTAGACCACTCTGCTGGAGGATCCCTTCATCTGAAGAAGACAACTGCAGAAGCCCAGGAACTCATTGAAATGGTTGCAGATAACCAGTTCATGTACACTTCTAAAAGAAATCCTGTGAATAATGGGACAACTCAGAAGAAAGGAGTTCTTGAGATTTATACTCTGAATGCCATATTGGCTCAGAACAAAATATTGACTCAGCAAGTCAATATGATTTCTCAGAGTCTGACTGGAATGCAAGCTGCATCCTGCAGTACTAAAGAAGCTTCCTCTGAAGAAGAAGCCTATGACCCTGAGAATCCTGGAATGGAAGAGGTGAATTACATGGGAGAATCCTATGGAAACACCTATAATCCTTCGTGGAGGAATCATCCTAATTTCTCATAGAAGGATCAACAGAAGCCTCAACAAGGCTTCAATAATAATAATGGTGGAAGAAATAGGTTTGGCAATAGCAAACCTTTTCCATCATCTATTGAGCAACAGACAGAGAATTCTAAGCAGAGCCTCTCTGACTTAGCAACCATAGTCTCTATCTAACTAAGACCACTCAAAGTTTTATGACTGAAACAAGGTCCTCCATTAGAAATTTGGAGGCACAAGTGGGTTAGCTGAGTAAAAGAGTTACTGAAATCCCTCATAGTACTCTCCCAAGCAATACAGAAGAGAATCCAAAGAGAGAGTGCAAGGCCATCAATATGCCCCACACGGCCGAACCTGGAGAGAGTCAAAAGGCAGTGATTTCCAGTGAGGAAGACCTCAATAGACGTCCACTGGCCACTAAGGAGTTCCCTAATGAGGAACCAAAGGAATCTGAGGCTCATACAGAGATAATAGAGATTCCATTGAACTTACTGTTGCCATTCATGAGCTCTGATGAGTATTCTTCCTCTGAAGAGGATGAAGATATTATTGAAGAGCAAGTTGCTCAATATCTAGGAGCAATCATGAAGCTGAATGCCAAGTTATTTGGTAATGAGACTTGGGAGGATGAACCTCCATTGCTCATCAATGAACTGAATGCTTTGGTTCAACTGAAATTACCTCAGAAGAAACCGAATCCCGAAAAGTTCTTAATCCCTTGTACCATAGGCACCATGAACTTTAAGAAGGCTTTGTGTAACCTGGGATTAGGAATAAACCTCATGCCACTCTCTGTAATGGAGAAACTATGAATCTTTGAGGTACAAGCTGCTAAATTCTCACTAGAATTGGCAGATAAATCAAGGAAACAGGCTTATGGACTTGTAGAGGATGTCTTAGTGAAGGTTGAAGGCATGTATAACCCTGCTAATTTCATAATCCTAGACACTGGGAAGGAAGAAGATGAATCCATTATCCTTGGAAGACCCTTCCTAGCCGCAGCAAAAGCTGCGATTGATGTGGACAGAGGAGAGTTAGTCCTTCAATTGAATGAGGACTACCTTGTGTTTAAGGCTCAAGGATCTTCTTCTGTAACCTTGGAGAGGAAGCATGAAAAGCTTCTCTCAAAATAGAGTCAAACAGAGCCCCCACACTCAACTTCTAAGTTTGGTGTTGGGAGGCCACCACTAAGCTCTGAGTCTCTGTGAAGCTCTCTAAGAGCTCACTGTCAAGCTATTGACATTAAAAAAGCACTTATTGGGAGGCAATCCAATGTTATTTAATTATACTTATATATTTGTTTTCTATTGTTATTTTATGTTTTCTTTAGGTTGATGATCATGTGAAGTCACAAAAACAACTACAGAATTAAAGAGTAATCAAAAATAGCATTAAAAACATCACACCTTGGAGGACAGGCTTACCGGTGTTTAACGCCAGTAAGGATAGCAGAATGGGGCATTTAACGCCCAGTCTGGTAGCATTCTGGGTGTTTAACACCAGAAAATGGTGTCTGGCATCTGGCTGGCGTTAAACGCCAGAAATGGCAGACAGACTGGCGTTTAATGCCAGAAAAGGATGTCTGGTTGGCGTTAAACGCCAGAAAGGGGCAGCAGACTGGCATTTAACACCAGGAAAGGTAGCAGAGCTGGCGTTAAACACCAGAATTGGCACACAGAGGGCGTTTAAACGCCAGAATAGTGCAGGGAGAAAAATTTTTTGACACCTCAGGATCTGTGGACCCCACAGGATCCCTACCTACCCCACCTCTTCTTCTCTCCTCTTTACACCTTTCCATAACACTCTTCCCCAAATACCCTTCACCTATCAACTCCTACCCTCTTCTCTATAATCTCTTCACCACTCACATTCATCCATCATAAAACCCCACCTACCTCACCATTCAAATTCAAACCATTTCCCACCCAAACCCACCCCTTCATAACCGAATTCCCTCTCTCTCTTACCCTATAAATACCCCTCCTTACCACCTTCCATTTCACACATCTTCCACACTGAACCCCCCTTGGCCGAACCTACTGCTCACCTCCATCTCCTCCATTTCTTCTTCTTCTACTCATTTTATCCTTCTTTTTTCTTGAGGACGAGCAAACCTTCTAAGTTTGGTGTGGAAAAAGCTCTGCTTTTTGTTTTTCCATAACCATTCATGGCACCTAAGGCCGGAAAAACCTCTAGAAAGAGGAAAGGGAAGGCAATTGCTTCCACATCTGAGTCATGGAAGATGGAGAGATTCATCTCAAAAGTGCATCAAGACCACTTCTATGAAGTTGTGGCAAAGAAAAAGGTGATCCCTGAGGTCCCCTTCATGCTAAAAAAGAGTGAATATCTAGAGATCCGACGTGGGATTCAAAGAAGAGGTTGGGAAACTCTCACCAACCCCGTCCAACAAGTCAGAATCTTAATGGTTCAAGAGTTCTATGCTAATGCATGGATCACTAGGAACCATGACCAAGGTATGAACCCGAACCCAAAGAATTGGCTCACAATGGTTCGGGGGAATTACTTGGATTTTAGCCCGGAAAATGTGAGGTTGGCATTCAACTTGCCAATAATGTAAGGAGATCCTCATCCTTTCACTAGAAGGGTCAACTTTGATCAAAGGTTGGACCAAGTCCTCATGGACATCTGTGTGGAAGGAGCTCAATGAAAGAGAGACTCAAGAGGCAAGCCGGTTCAATTGAGAAGGCCTGGCCTCAAACCCGTGGCTAGGGGATGGCTAGAGTTCATCCAACGCTCTATCATTCCTACTAGCAACCGGTCTGAAGTTACTATAAACCGGGCTATCATGATCCATAGTATCATGATTGGAGAGGAAGTAGAAGTTCATGAGATCATATCTCTAGAACTATACAAGGTGGCTGACAAGCCCTCCACTTTGGCAAGGTTACCCTTTCCTCATCTCATCTGTCACCTATGCAATTCAGCTGGAGTTCTCATAGAGGAAGACATCCTCATTGAAGAGGACAAGCCCATCACTAAGAAAAGGATGGAGCAAACAAGAGAGCCTACTCATGGACCTCAACAAGATCATGAGAAAGTTTCTTATCAAGAAATCCCTGAGATACCTCAAGGGATGCACTTTTCTCCACACAATTATTGGGAGCAAATCAACACCTCATTAGGAGAATTGAGTTCCAACATGGGACAACTAAGGATGGAGCACCAAGAGCATTCCATCATCCTCCATGAAATTAGAGAGGACCAAAAGGCCATGAGAGAGAAGCAACAAAGGCAAGGAAGAGACATAGAGGAGCTCAAGCACTCCATAAGATCTTCAAGAGGAAGAACTAGCTGCCATCACTAAGGTGGACCCGTTCTTTAATTTTCTTGTTCTTATTTTTCTATTTTTCGATTTCTATGCTTTATGTTTTATCTATGTTTGTGTCTTTATTACATGATCATTAGTGTCTAGTGTCTATGTCTTAAAGCTATAAATGTCCTATGAATTATTCACCTTTCTTAAATGGAAAAAATATTTTCTGAAAAAGAAAAAGAAGTACATGAATTTCGAATTATATCTTGAAAATAATCTAATTATTTTGATGTGGTGGCAATACTTTTTGTTTTCTGAATGAATGTTTGAACAGTGCATATTTTTGATATTGTTGTTTATGAATGTTAAAATTGTTGGCTCTTGAAAGAATAATAAAAAAGGAGAAATGCTATTGATAATCTGAAAAATCATAAAATTGATTCTTGAAGTAAGAAAAAGTAGTGAAAAACAAAGCTTGCGAAAAAAAAAGAGAAAAAAAATGGCGAAAAAGAAAATTAAAGAAAAAGCAAACAGAAAAAGCCAATAGCCCTTTAAACCAAAAGGCAAGGGTAAAAAGGATCCAAGGCTTTGAGCATTAATGGATAGGAGGGCCCAAAGGAATAAATTCCTGGCCTAAGCGGCTAAACCAAGCTGTCCCTAACCATGTGCTTATGGCGTGAAGGTGTCAAGTAAAAAGCTTGAAACTGAGCGGTTAAAGTCATGCTCCAAAGAAAAAAGAGTGTGCTTAAGAGCTCTGGGCACCTCTAACTGGGGACTTTAGCAAAGCTGAGTCACAATCTGAAAATGTTCACCCAGTTATGTATCTGTGGCATTTATGTATCCGGTGGTAATACTGGAAAATAAAATGCTTAGTGTCACGGCCAAGACTCATAAAGTAGCTGTGTTCAAGAATCAACATACTGAACTAGGAGAATCAATAACACTATCTGAATTCTGAGTTCATATGGATGCCAATCATTCTGAACTTCAAAGGATAAAGTGAGATGCCAAAACTGTTCAGAAGCAAAAAGCCACTAGCCCCGCTCATCTAATTGGAAATGAGCTTCATTGATATTTGAAATTTATTGTATTTTCTCTTCTTTTTATCCTATTTTATTTTTAGTTGCTTGGGGACAAGCAACAATTTAAGTTTGATGTTGTGATGAGCGGATAATTTATACCCTTTTTGGCATTATTTTTACATAGTTTTTAGTATGTTTTAGTTACTTTTTATTATATTTTTATTAGTTTTTATTCAAAAATTACATTTCTGGACTTTACTATGAGTTTGTATATTTTTCTGTGATTTCAGGTATTTTCTGGCTGAAATTGAGGGACTTGAGCAAAAATCTGATTTAGAGGCTGAAAAAGGACTGCATATGCTGTTGGATTCTGACCCTCCTACACTCGAAGTGAATTTTCTAGAGTTACAGAAGCCCAATTGGCTCGCTATTAATTGCTTTGAAAAGTAGACATCTTGGACTTTCTAGAAATATATAATAGTCCATACTTTGTCCGATATTTGATAGCCCAAACTGGCACTCAAAGCCAGCCTAAAACTTCCTGGCGTAAAACGCCCAAACTGGCACCAGAATTGGAGTTAAACGCCCAAACTGGCACCAAAGCTGGCGTTTAACTCCAAGAACAGCCTATGCACGAAAAAGCTTCAATGCTCAGCCCAAGCACACACCAAGTGGGTCCCGAAAGTGGATTTCTGCACTATCTGTACTTAGTTACTCATTTTTGTAACCCTAGGTTACTAGTCTAGTATAAAAAACTACTTTTAGAGATTTATTTTATGTCTTTTGACCATCTTTGGAATCATATGTAACTTTTACATCTGAGAACCTCCTTGGAGAGGCTAGCCATTCAGCCATGCCTAGACTCTTTTCACTTATGTATTTTCTACGGTGGAGTTTCTACACCCCATAGATTAAGGTGTGGAGCTCTGCTATTCTTCATGAATTAATGCAAGTACTATTGTTTTTCTCTCAATTCACACCTACTTCTTCTCCAAGATATACTCTCATACTTAATTCAGTTAAGTCAGAATGAAAGGGTGACCCGTGACAGTCACCCACTATCTTCATTACTCGCTTAGCCAAGATCCGCGTGCCTGACAACCACAAGCGGTCTACATGATGTTCAACGTAGTCATTGGACAACAACCGAAGAATATATCTAATACACAGACCGAGTCCGTGAGAGTAGTATCTTCGTGGTATAGGCTAGAACCATTGACAACATTCCTGGGATCCGGAAAGTCTAAACCTTGTCTGTGGTATTCCGAGTAGCATTTGGGAAGGGATGACTGTAAAGAGCTTCAAACCTACAAATGTTGGGCGCAAGTGATAGTGTGCAAAAGAATCAATGGATCCTATTCCGATGCTAGCGGGAACCGACAGATGATTAGCCATGCGGTAGCTGTACCTGGTATTTTTCATCCGAGACGAGAAATCCGACAGTTGATTAGCCGTACAGAAACCGTGGAGGACTATTTTCACTGAGAAGATCTTACAACTTGTCATGGAAGGGAGCACGCATGGTTGGAAGAAGGCAATAGAAAAGCAAAGGTTCAGAAGCAACAAAGCATCTCCAGACGCTTATATGAAATTCCCACCAATGAATTACATAAGTAACTCTATCTTATTTTATGTTTTATTTATCTTTTAATTATCAAAACCTCATAACCATTTGAATCCGCCTGACTGAGATTTACAAGGATGACCATAGCTTGCTTCAAGCCGACAATCTCCGTGGGATTGACCCTTAATCACATAAGGTTTATTACTTGGACGACCCAGTGCACTTGCTGGTTAGTCATGAGGAGTTGTGAAAACTGTGAATCATGATTTCCCACTATTAGTATTCTACTATACTCTGCCTAGTTTTCGTTTTTCTCTTTAAATTCGAATTTGGTTTGAGTTTTGAGGAAATCTTATGATTTTGGTTATTTAGAGGTGCTCTAGTATGAGCCATTAGTGATATTTATCACAAAATTCAGTGGGTTAAGGTAAGAAATCTTTTAACCCTTTTGATTTATCATTTTCATGAACACTAGGTTAATGTATATATGTGAAATTTGTTATGTTAGTGTATTTGGTGATTTTAGTGCACAATGGGAAGATTCAATTTGCTTGTGGAACTTTGGTGTGGAGGTTTAAGCTTGTGGGCCTTGGAAAAGAGAATTCAAGTTTGGTTGTGAACTGCCATCAGTAAGGTACGATTTAAGTTTCATTTAAGTACCATGTGGTGTGATGAGAATTCCTAGGCTAGATGCCCCTAGGATTAAGTTTGGATTGTGTAAATGGTTGGTACTAATATGTATAGTTGATATATAATGTAAATTAATAATTGGGTTGAGAGTTGTGTGAATTTGTATGTTTGGTGTGTTGAGAATTTGATGAATTAGATAATGAATATTAGTTTGTGGAATATGCATTTAAATTGTGAATTTGGGCCGGAGGCCGTGAATCTTGGGTCAGAGGCCAGAAAGAGGTAAGGAAGATAAGTGATGTGTGTATTGTGTGATGTCATATGAGATTGGATAGAATTGTGATTGTCGTTATTTGGTTACATTGGATTGTATGGATTATGTGGTTATTGGTGTTGAAAGAGGAATTGATGTCTTTGTTGATAATTCATATGAGTTGTATACGATGATATGGATTTATATGTATTAGGGTTTGATGGAATTGGTATTGTTAGAACTTGAAATGTGGAATGAAATATATGATATGGTATTTTATTTGAAATTGAGTTATTTGATTGAGATTGGTCAAAATGGTGGATTGGAGGATTGTGAATTTAATGAGAATGTTGAAAATATGAGTTGAGCAGGCTTGAGGTTGATTTTGGTAAGTTTTGGTTGGTTTTGAAAAGGTTTGAAATTGGTTTGTGCTGAAAATTTAGTTTTTGTTTGTTTGTATGAAAGTTGTGATTTTGGTCTACTTTGACAGAGCATAACTTGGTCTCCGAATTCCCGATTTGTATCAAACTTGTTTATAAAGAAAATTGGATTCGTGATGTTTACGTCGTTTAAAGAATGGGTGGAAAATGATTGGAAACGAAAAAGTTATGCCTGTCAGAAATTTGGGGTTTGAAAATGTAATCCTGCAGCTTTTAAACTTAGTAAAATTTTTGGTAAAACATACTCCGACACGCACGCATGGCCGACGCGCACGCATCACTCACGATTTTTACACTCTCATGCGTGTGCCTGGCCGACGCATACGCGTCGCTGTATTGATGCAGGTGCGTGGTATAAATTCCAGAGAGTTGTGATGGTAGCGTGTTAGTTTTGTGCGAGGAGCACAAAACGCATCCACGCGTATGCGTGGCTGACGCGCATGCGTCACCCTACCTCTCTACTTTCCACGCGTGCGCATGGGCGACACTTACGCGTCACCCGCTTTTCTCCGCTTCCCATGCGTGCACGTGGACGACGCAGATGCGTGACCCTGTTTTCAGCAAATATGATTTTTGTATTTTTAAACTGAATTTCAAACCTTTAAGCCTCCATTTTTATCGTTTTAGCCTTAAATCTTTATAGTATGCCTAGTAATAAAAAGAAGCTAGGACATGTGGTAACTTGTGGATGAAGTAAAGTGAGAATCAATGATGAATGATAAGTAAAGATGATTGTATGAGTTGTTGAGGATAATGGTGAAAGTGCTGGGTATGTTATGAGCCGGATAGCTGTGATAAGTATTGAATTATGGCTGAGTATGTATATGTATATGATTAATGATTAAATGATTATGATTGATTGAGGAAACTTGAACAAGTGGTGAGTATGCCGGAGATGCATATATGATTAAGAATGAATGTGGTAAATGAATAATGATAGAAAATGTTGAAAGTGAATATGCTTGTGTTTTCTCTCTAGTTGTAAGGGTGACAGGGCACCAATACCCTCTAATGGTGATAGAGCACAGATACCCTCTAATGGTCTCAGGGCACAGATTCCCTCTAATGGTAATAAGGCGCAACAGAGAGACTGTGTCCGGGTAGTAGGCAGTGGCGTTGTCCACTTGCTCTGGGTATGAGATGGTGAAGGAGAATTATGATAAATGAGTGATAATCCCCATTTTTAGGGTTTATCTTGTGCTTAATTTAGTAGATTTTATTCATTATTCTCACACTTATGCATATAATTCGCATGTTTTACATTTTCCTTCCTAATTTTATACTATGATTGAAAACATGCTTCTTTGGCCTTAATTTTGCTAATTTTAATTCTTCCTTATTACCATTCGATGTCGTGATAGGTTTGCTGAGTGTTTTCAGGGTTTATAGGGTAGGAATGGCTTAGAGGATGGAAAGGAAGCATGCAAAAGTGGAAGCAACACAAGAAATTGAGGTTTTGGAAAGGTGGCAGCGACGCGCACGCGTGGTATTACGCGTACGCGTGAATGGCGCAAGATACAAGTGATGCGTATGCGTGGGACGACGCGTACGCGTGACCTAATTTTTTATTCAGCGACGCGTACACGTGAGCGACGGATACGCGTGACAAAGCGTCACGTGCTGCAGATATCAGAATTCGCTGGGGGCGATTTCTGGGCTTCTTTTTTACCCAGTTTCAGGCCCGAAAATCCAGATTAGTGGCTACAGAGTGGAGCTGGATGGAGGAATCATTCATTCACTTATCATTATACAACATTAGTGAGGTTATAGATGTAGTTTTCTAGAGAGATGCTCTCTCCTCTCTATAGGTTTTAGGGTTTCTTTTAGTTTTAATTCTCATCAAATTCAGGTTTTTCATATTGCTTTAATTTAGTTTCTCTTCTTCATTTTATTATTCTAGAATCTTAGTTTATCTTCTCTTGTTGGTTTGTTTATTTCCCCAATTTAGTTTATGAACTCTTCATGTTTTATTTAATTTCTTATTAATGCAAGTTGAGGTATTTTATGTTTATTGCTTCTTTTCTTCAATTGTTATTATTGTCTTGCAATTGGGTATCTTAGATTTTATTATCTCTTATTAGTTCTCTATGCTTTTATTTTGTGCCTTCCAAGTGTTTGATAAAATGCTTGGAAGGGTTTTAATTTAGATTTTTATGTTCTTAACTTGGATTAATTGTTTAGAGACTCTTGAGTTATCAAAAGTCTTTTGTTGATTGGTAATTGAGACTTGCTAGTTGGTTTAGGCTTCACTAAATCTAGTATTTGATTAGGATTTGTGAACCTAAGTTGATTTTACTCACTTGACTTACCTTCATTCTTAGAGGTTAACTAAGTGAAAGCAAAAGGCAATTACCATCACGATTGATGATGATAATGAAGATAGGACTTCTAATTATCAATCCTTGCTAAGAGCTTTCTTAGTTATTAATTTATTTTCTTGCTATTTTACTTTCTTGTTTCTTATTTCAAAAACCAAAAAAAAATATACTTTCCCATAACCAATAATAACTACACTTCCCTGCGATTCCTTGAGAGACGACCCGAGGTTTAATACTTCGGTTTACTTTTATTGAGTTTGTATTTGTGACAAACAATTTAAACATTAACTGAGGATTAATTGTCGGTTTAGAACTATACTTGCAACGTAATATTTTTGTGAAATGCTTTACCGACAATTTTCCTCCATCAATTTTTGGCGCCGTTGCCGGAGAATTGCAAACGTGTGCCTTATTATTGGTTATTGTACATATTTGCCTTTTGCTTATTTGTTAGTTTTTGTTAGTCTTAGGACTTTGTTGCTTATTTTTATTAGTTTTTGTTTTTATTTGTTACTATGAATTCTCACCCCTTTGGCTATGAGTTTGGTTACAATTATGTTGTAGGAAGTGGAGATTACAATGAAGGCTTGCATCAAGGATGGGACAATCAAAGATGGAAGGAGCCACAAGGATTTGATCAACCCTCTTGGCAACAACACCCTACAATGTACTATGAGCAACAACCATTCCATGATGCATACCAAGATAATAGTTATGGTGGACCTCTTCATGACAATTAACACCCACCACAATATACCTATGAACCCCCTCCTCAATATAGCCCACAACCATACTCACAAGCCTCATTCTACCAAACACCCCCATATGACCCTAATCCTTACCCATCATACCAAGAGCCTTATGAGACATACGAGCCATACTTAGAACCACCCCCATCCCAACACAATTACTCCCAAGAACTACCACCTCAATATACACCATCTCTATATCCTTATCAAGATGAACCACCTTCTTATCATGAACCCTTCCTCCCAAGTAATGAATCCTCATATCCACCCTAATCTCCAATGGATGACACTCTTGGTGTTCTTCTTCAAGATCAAAGAGAGATGCAACGGACGACACTAGAGTTCATAGCTACCTTGACCGATGTAGTGGATAATTTAGCTTCACTGCATTTCAACACTCAAGGAACTCCCACAGCTACATGTGGAGAATCTAATGAAGAACATAGTATGAAGGAGATATTGGAAACTCCGGTGTAAAATGAGGGATGTTACTTTGTGTTAGAACAATTGGAAGAAGCTATGATTATCAAAGAAGAGGAAGAAGTGGTTGAAGACTTAGGAGATGCTGAACCTCCATGGGAATCTAGAGTTACAGAGTATTCCTCCAAGAAGATTGAATTTGATGTTGAGGAGGCTAGTGCACAACCTTCAAAGCATGTTCCCTATGAAGAATTGGATAGAATAGATCAAGAAGCAAGTTCCCTTAGTGATGATGATCAAGAATCAAGCCCTCCTAGTAATGAATTTGCATCCGCAAATGAACTCCTTGAGTTTGAAGAACCTTCTCCCGATGCAATTGAAAGCAACGTTGAGGTAGATTTTTCTCAACCTCATATTTATAATTTGAGTGATGGAGAAGAGTTGGATGAATTTGGTGAGGAAGAGCTTGAAGCTGAAGAATCTTTTCAAAAAGTGGAAGTCTTTCGAAAAGGTTGGATAGGAGTTGAATATGCTTTGTCAAGAACGTTGGAGACTTCTCTACCCAGGATGCCGTCTACTCTTTCATTTGAGTGGGTAAAACTTATCTCTATTAGCTTTATTGTCCCACTTGAGTATGGTATGCTTGAAACGGATGGCCAACTTAGGAGGCTTTGTGGAATGAAGCGTAAGAGAAGGATGTTCAGTGGTTGGAGTTACAATTCAAGACTCATCAAGGTTGATATTTCAAGAGCTAGATGCAAGGGTTGGGCTAGTGATCAATTGGTGGGGTCTAAAAGAAAAGTTTGGTACTTCATTGAGAATTCAGATTGCTTGTCACTCGGTTGGAACAATGATGATCCACTTAAAGACAGGTGTAGAAACAAGATTTGGGATCTAGGCATACAAGAGGATCAACTTTGGGAGCTCAAAATTTGTGAAGAACTTCATCAAGGCCTGGTGAATTCACTTAGAAATGTTGGCGCTTACTGGAAGTCCAAGCGTTGGTGGAAGTTTCAAGATGAGTTCAAGCAAAGCCACCATGACAAGGAGCTCATCAAATGTCCAACTTAAGGACTTTAACTAAAAGTGCTAAGTGGGAAACATCCCACCTAGGTAAATTCTTTCAATTTTTCTTTTTATTTCTATTGGTAATAGGTTAATTTTTTATTTTTTAGTTATGTTTATTTAGTTTAAAGTGTGATTTTACTGGTTTAATCATGTTTGCCATTAATTTAATAGTTGGTATATTTCAAAAAAGGGGGGGTGTGACACGTACGCGAGACCCACGCGTACGCGTCGATGCAAATTTCGCTCTCTAGTAAAAAGTTACAGAGAGTTGGGCTGAAACCGCTGGGAGGGGTGCCAGGTGAACAACCTACCCCACGCGTGCGCGTCGCCAACGCGCACACATCATTTTCAATTCTGGCCTCCCACGCGTGGGCGTGACCGACGCGTATGCGTCGTACAAAAATGCAACCCCAATGAAAAAGTTACAGAGAGTTGCGCGAGAAGTGTGCCAAAACTGTGTGTTTAGCACAATTTTCATCCACGCGTACACTGTGCATTCTCTCCCTTCATGGGTTTGCGTCAATGACGCTTACGCGTCGATTTTTCTTTTGTCCACCCACGCGCACGCGTCGCTACGCGTAGATTTGAACTCGCTAATACCCCAGACGTGCAAGCCCTAGCAAGTCACGTCAATCATCCCCTTCCATCTCCAACGTTCCATTTCCCTTCTCCCTCCAAAACCCAAACCCACCATAGCTATCCTCAAGCTTCTGCAACCACCACTGGCCACCAGTCCGGCGACCCTGAACCGCCGCCGATTGTCATCTTTCTTCCCTTTTTCTTCTTCTTCTTCTTCCCTCTTTCCTCCCTTCTCAGCCGTTCACCTTCCCGCCTTCAACCAGCACCGCCGTAGTCTTCCACTGCCACCGGCGAACCACCATCCACCACCAACTCCTTTCTTCCTCCATTTCTCTTCCATCTTCCACCTCTTTCCCAGAACAGAACCCTGGTGTGTGCCCTACTTTGCAACCGTTCTCCTCTGCTGCGTTGCCTCATCACCACCGTGCTAGCACCACCGTGAACCGTCCCGGCACTGCTGTGCTTTCCATTCTCTCTCGCCACCTCCATTCCTCTATTTCTGCTTCTCCCCAGGTTCTGGTTCAACCTATTTTAACCTCTGCTTCTGTTTTTAAAATTTCCTTTGATTCAATTTCATGTTAGTGTTAGTTGATTAGGTTAGCTTAGTTGAATTAGGTGGTTAGGTAGTTAAATGATTTTGTAGTGGATTTAGGTTTGAACTCTGATGTTTATTCTATCTGAAATTGGTTTTATTGTGCTGGTAATGACTTGCCCTGTGCTAATTTAGTTTCCTGCTTCTGCAATTTCTGTTTTACTTTGAATCAATTACTGTTATTTCTTGCTGCTGTGCCTTGCTTTGTTTAATGACGATGATATTGATGTTCTGTGATTTTTACATGTTGCTGTTGCTGCCAATTTTGGGTACTATTGCTGTTTACTGTTGTTCTAATTCATAATGCCAATTCATATGAATTTATTGTGTTTAGCTCTTGTTTAATTATAACTTAGGTTGATTTGGATTGAAATGGCTGCTCTGATGCATATGTACCTTAGTTCATATGACATTTTGATTGTTGATTTTGTTTGAATTGTTTTGAGTTCATATGGGCTGAGTTTTGCTGCTTGTTTGTATCTGGGACGTTCAATTTACTATCGGAATGCTGCCAAAATTTTCTGAAAAACCTAAGTTATAATTAAACAAGAGCTAAACACAATAAATTCATATGAATTGGCACGTTGAACGCCCACCATAGCTCTTGTTTAGCTAAACACAATAAATTCATATGAATTGTTCAGCGCCCAGCTGTTGCTTCTTTCTGGCGTTGAACGCCAGGAACTCCTTTGTCACTGGGCGTTTTTCTGAGCGCCTAGGACGCTGTAAATCTGGCGTTAAACGCCCAGAAGGAGCTTCTTTCTGGCGTTCAACGCCCAGAAGATGCTTCTTTCTGGCGTTTAACGCCCAGATGGCTATCCTTACTGGTGTTCAACGCCTAGTGGATGCTTCTTTTGGGCGTTGAATGCCCAAAACAGATTTTACTGGCGTCTTCTTGCCAGTGAGCTCTTTTTCTCTGTTTTGTGTGCAGAATCCTTCTGTAACCCTGTGAACTTATACAATTGACTCTTTACCTTAGTATCAGTGAACTTTATATAAACAAATAAAATTAAGAATAGGGCAAAATGCTTAGAGGAAGTGATGCCCCATGGCTGGGTTGCCTCCCAGCAAGCGCTTCTTTATTGTCTTTAGCTGGACCTTGCTGAGCTTTTAATCTAGCTTCAGCCTTGAGCACTCTTACTCAACATTGCCTTCAAGATAGTGCTTGATTCTCTGTCCATTAACAATGAACTTCTTGTCAGAATCAATATCTTGAAGCTCCACATAACCATATGGTGATACACTTGTAATCACATATGGTCCCCTCCACCAGGACTTTAGTTTCCCGGGGAATAGCCTGAGCCTAGAGTTAAACAACAGAACCTTTTGTCCTGGTTCAAAGATTCTAGATGACAGCTTTCTGTCATGCCACTTTTTTTATTTTTCTTTATACAGCTTGACATTTTCGAAAGCAGTGAATCTGAATTCCTCTAGCTCATTTAGCTGGAGCAATCTTTTTTCTCCAGCTAATTTGGCATCAAAGTTTAGGAATCTGGTTGCCCAGTAGGCTTTATGTTCCAGTTCCACGGGCAGGTGGCATGCCTTACCATACACAAGTTGGTATGGAGAGGTCCCTATAGGAGTCTTGAATGCTGTTCTGTAAGCCCACAGAGCATCATCCAAGCTTCATGCCCAATCCTTTCTACGGGTACTTACAGTCCATTCCAGGATTCTTTTTAGTTCTCTGTTAGAGACTTCAGCTTGCCCATTTATCTGTGGATGATATGGAGTCGCCACCTTGTGGCGAATCCCATACCGGACCATGGCAGAGTAAAGCTGTTTGTTGCAGAAGTGAGTGCCCCATCACTGATTAGTACCCTGGGGACACCAAACATGCTGAATATATATTTCTGGAGGAATTTCAGCACTGCTTTAGTATCATTGGTGGGTGTGGCAATGGCCTCAACCCATTTTGATACATAGTCAACTGCCACCAGAATATAAGTGTTTGAGTATGATGGTGGGAAAGGCCCCATGAAATCAATGCCCTATACATCAAACAACTCAATCTCCAAGATTCCTTGTTGAGGCATGGCGTAACTGTGAGGCAAATTACCAGCTCTCTAGCAATTGTCACAGTTATGTACAAACTCTCGGGAATCTCTGTAGAGTGTAGGCCAGTAGAAGCCACATTGGAGGACCTTGGTGGCTGTTCGCTCACCTCCGAAATGACCTCTATATTGTGACCCATGGCAATACCATAAGATCCTTTATGCTTCTTCTTTAGGCACACACTTACGGATTATGCCATCTGCACATCTCTTAAAGAGATAGGGTTCATCCCACAAAGTAGTACTTTGCATCAGTAATTAGTTTTTTCTTTTGTTGCCTGCTGTACTCCTTGGGAATGAACCTTGCAGCTTTGTAGTTTGCAATGTCTGCAAACCATGATATTTCCTGAATGGTAAACAAATGCTCATCCGGAAAGGTCTCAGAGATTTCAAGAGAGGGGAATGACGTCCCTTTTATTGGCTCTATCCGGGACAGATGATCAGCCACTTGGTTCTCTGTCCCTTTTCTGTCTCTTATTTCTATATCAAACTCTTGCAGAAGCAACACCCATCTTATGAGTCTGGGTTTTGAATCCTGCTTTGTGAGTAGATATTTGAGAGCAGCATGGTCAGTATACACAATCTCCTTTGATCCTACCAAGTATGATCTAAACTTGTCAATGGCATAAACCACTGCAAGCAATTCTTTTTCTGTGGTTGTGTAATTTTTCTGGGCATCATTTAAAACGCGGCTAGCATAATAAATGACATGCAGAAGCTTGTCATGCCTCTGCCCCAGTACTGCACCAATGGCGTGATCACTGGCATCACACATTAGCTCAAATAGTAATGTCCAGTCTGGTGCAGAAATAACTGGTGCTGTGACCAGCTTGGCTTTCAGCGTTTCAAACGCCTTCAGACACTCTGTGTCAAACACAAATGGCGTGTCAGCAGCTAGCAGATTGCTCAGAGTTTTTGCGATTTTTGAAAAATCCTTTATAAACCTCCTATAGAATCCTGCATGCCCCAGAAAGCTTCTAATTGCCTTAACATTGGCAGGTGGTGGTAATTTTTCAATTACCTCTATTTTTGCTTGATCCACCTCTATTCCCTTGTTTGAAATTTTATGCCCAAGGACAATCCCTTCAGTCACTATAAAGTGACATTTTTCCCAATTTAAAACCAGGTTGGTCTCTTGGCATCTTTTCAGAACTAGTTTCAGGTGATCAAGACAGGAGCTGAATGAGTCTCCATATACTGAGAAGTCATCCATGAAGACTTCCAGAAATTTTTCCACCATATCAAAGAAAATAGAGAGCATGCATCTCTGGAAAGTTGCAGGCAGAGCTTATGATCACTGGAAAAGTGTCACCTTCTCCCAGAAATGCATATTTCAGGGATGGTGGTAATGGTTTGAGCTCGGGTTTAGGAGGTTTTTCCTCTTCCAGAGGAAATTTCAGAGGCTCTTTCCTTTCCTCTGAATCCTCCAAATCAGGCTGAACATCTTTAAAGATGTCTTCCAACTCTGATTCGAGACTCGCAGCCATGTTGATTAAGAAGATATTTGCTCAAGTGCCTCTGCAAATGGAATCTTTATTTCAAGAGTCCTGAGATAATCTGCAAAGCGAGCAAATTGCTTATCCTGCTCCTCTTGGCGGAGTTTTTGAGGATAAGGTATCTTGGCTTTATATTCCTCAACCTTAGCTGCTGTAAGTTTATTTCCTACAGAAGTGGTTGAAGAAGCCTTTTTAGATGGGTTGTCATCAGCACATGTGTGTGTCTGATCCCTCACTGGCAATTGAGTGCCAGAGTTAGAAGCTGGAGTGACGTTAGACGCCAGCTCCTCATCTGTTCCTGGCGTTTGAACGCCAGAACTGTGCTTCTTTTGGGCGTTCAACGCCAGATCCTTGCTTGTTTCTGGCGTTGAACGCCAGTCCTGAGCATAGTCTGGCCGTTCAGTGCCAGCCTTCCACCCAACTTCTGGCGTTTTGGTGCCAGAATTATTTTTCCCTGGGCTCTTACTGTCCTCAGATGGATTTTGGATGGTTTGCTCATTTCTTGGTTTCCTGCTGCCTTGAAGTGGGGTATTTAACGCCTTCCCACTTCTTAATTGAACTGCTTGGCATTCTTCTGTTATTTGTTTTGACAGCTGCTGCTTTGTTTGCTTTATTTGTACTTCCATGTTTATATTAGCCATCCTTGTCTCTTGTAGTTTATCCTTGAATTCAGCTAACTGCTTTGTTAGAAAATCCAATTGCTGATTGAATTCAGCAGCTTGCTCTGCAGGACTGAGTTCAGATACTTGTATGCAATGATGGAGAATATGTTGGAGTTTTGGAGATGCTTGTCTTCTGAAATTCTGCTTTCCTCTGTTTTCTGATTCACGCACGCACGTCCTCCTATGGCAAGCTGTGTGTTGGTGGATCACCGTTGTCAATGGCTACCATCCATCCTTCCAGTGAAAAGGGTCCAGATGCGCTGTCATCGCACGGCTAATCATCTGCAGGTTCTCAATCGTACCGGAATAGGATTTACTATCCTTTTGCGTCTATCACTACGCCCAGCACTCGCGAGTTTGAAGCTCGTCACAGTCATTCAATCCCTGAATCCTACTCGGAATACCACAGACAAGGTTTAGACTTTCCGGATTCTCTTGAATGCTGCCATCAATCTAGCTTATACCACGAAGATTCTGATTAAGAGATCTAAGAGATATTCATTCATTCTACGGTGGAACGTAAGTGGTTGTCAGGCACGCGTTCATGGAGGAATGATGACGATTGTCACGTTCATCACATTCATATTGAAGTGCAAATGGATATCTTAGATAGGAACACGCATGTTTGAATGGAAAACAGAAATACTTGCATTAATTCATCGAGACACAGCAGAGCTCCTCACCCCCAACAATGGAGTTTAGAGACTCATGCCATCAAAAGGTACAAAGTTCAGATCTAAAAATGTCATGAGGTATAAGACAAGTCTCTAAAAGTTGTTTAAATACTAGACTAGTAAACTAGGTTTACAAAAAATGAGTAAACTAAGATGGATAGTGTAGAAATCTACTTCTGGGGCCCACTTGGTGTGTGCTGGGGCTGAGACTTAAGCTAATCACGTGCATAAGGCTGTTTTGGGTGTTCAACGCCAGCTTTGGATCCTTTTCTGGCGTTGAACTCCAACTTGCAACTTGTTTCTGGCGCTGGACGCCAGACTGCAACATGAAACTGGCATTGAATGCCAGTTTACGTCGTCTATCCTTGAGCAAAGTATGGACTATTATATATTTCTGGAAAGCCCTGAATGTCTACTTTCCAATGCAATTGGAAGCGCTCTATTTGGACTTTTGTAGCTCCAGAAATTCCATTCCGAGTGCAGAGAGGTCAAAATCCTACAGCATCAGCAGTCCTTTTTCAGCCTGAATCAGATTTTTGCTCAGCTCCCTCAATTTCAGCCAGAAAATACCTGAAATCACAGAAAAACACACGAACTCATAGTAAAGTCCAGAAATATGAATTTTTCCTAGAAACTAATGAAAATAAACTAAAAACTAACGAAAACATACTAAAAACTATATGAAATTAACCCCAAAAAGCGTATAAAATATCCGCTCATCAAACACCAAACTTAAATTTTTGCTTGTCCCCAAGCAACTGAAAATCAAATAGGATAAAAAGAAGAGAATATACTATAAATTCCAAAATATCAATGAAACTTATCTCCAATTAGATGAGCGGGACTAGTAGCTTTTTGCCTCTGAATAGTTTTGGCATCTCACTTTATCCATTGAAGTTCAGAATGATTGGCATCTATAGGAACTCAGAATTCAGATAGTGTTATTGATTCTCCTAGTTCAGTATGTTGATTCTTGAACACAACTACTTTATGAGTATTGGACGTGGCCCTAAGCACTTTGTTTTCCAGTATTACCACCGGATACATAAATGCCACAGACACATAACTGAGTGAACCTTTTCAGATTGTGACTCAGTTTTGCTAGAATCCCCAATTAGAGGTGTCCAGGGTTCTTAAGCACACTCTTCTTTTTGCCTTGGACCTCGACTTTAACCGCTCAGTCTCAAGTTTTCACTTGACACCTTCACGCTACAAGCACATGGTTAAAGACAGCTTGGTTTAGCCACTTAGGCCAGGATTTTATTCCTTTAGGCCCTCCTATCCATTGATGCTCAAAGCCTTGGATCATTTTTACCCTTGCCTTTTGGTTTTAAGGGCTATTGGCTTTTTTCTCTTGCCTTTTGGTTTAAAGAGCTTTTGGCTTTTTCTGCTTGCTTTTTCTTTTTCTTTTTTTTTCGCCATTTTTCTTTTCTTTTTTTTTCGTAAGCTTTTGTATTCACTGCTTTTTCTTGCTTCAAGAATCATTTTTATGATTTTTCAGATTATCAAATAACATGTCTCCTTTTTCATCATTCTTTCAAGAGCCAACATATTTAACATTCATAAACAACAAATTCAAAAGACATATGCACTGTTCAAGCATTCATTCAGAAAAACAGAAAGTATTGTCACCACATCAAAATAATTAAACTAATTTCAATGATGAATTCGAAATCATGTACTTCTTGTTCTTTTGTAATTAAAGCATTTTTCCTTTAAGAGAGGTGATGGATTCATAGGACATTCATAGCTTTAAGACATAGACACTTAAATACTAATGATCATATAGTAAAGACACAAACATAAATAAAACGTAAAGCATAGTAAACGAAAAACAGAGAAATAAGAACAAGGAGATTAAGGAACGGGTCCACCTTAGTGAGGGTGATGTCTTCCTCTTCTTGAAGAACCAATGGTGCTTTTGAGCTCCTCTATGTCTCTTCCTTGTCTTTGTTGCTCCTCCCTCATAGCTCTTTGATCTTCTCTAATCTCATGGAGAATGATGGAGTGCTCTTGGTGCTCCATCCTTAGTTGTCCCATGTTGGAGCTTAATTCTCCTAGGGAGGTGTTGATTTGTTCCCAATAGTTCCGTGGAGGGAAGTGCATCCCCTGAGGCATCTCAGGGATTTCATGGTGAGGAATTTCCTCATGCTCTTGTTGAGGTCCATGATCTCTTGTTTGCTCCATCCTTTTCTTAGTGATGAGCTTTTGAGATGAATCTCTCCATCTCTCATGACTCAGAGGTGGAAGCTTTTGCCTTTTCTTTCCTCTTTCTAGAGATTTCTCTGGCCTTAGGTGTCATTAATGGTTATGGAAAAACAAAAGCAATGCTTTTACCACACCAAACTTAAAATGTTTGCTCGTCCCCGAGCAAAAGAAGAAAGAAAGAAGGAGTAATGGTTTTGGAGGAGTAATGGAGGTGATTGGTGGAGGTTATTTGGGGAAGAGTGTTATGAAAAGGTGTGAAGAGGAGAGAAGAAGAGGTGGGGTAGGTGGGGATCCTCTGGGGTCCACAGATACTGAGGGGATCCTGTGGGATCCACAGATCCAGTGAGGTCAAGGACTTAACATCCCTGCTCCAATTAGGCATGCAAAACGCCCTTTGTATGTAATACTAGCGTTTAACGCCAGACTGCTGCCTGTTTTTGGCGTTAAACGCCCAAATGTAGCCTGTTTCTGGCGTTTAACGCCACTTCCATGCTCTGTTCTGGCGTTAAACGCCAGTCTGGTGCTTGTTTCTGGCGTTTAACTCCAGCTTGATGCTTCTTTCTAGCGTTAAATGCCAGTTTGATGCTTCTTACTGGCGTTTAAACGCCAGTAAGTTCTTCCTCCAGGGTGAGCTGTTTTTAAAGCTATTTTTCATTTTGTTTTTGATTTTTCAGTAGTTTTTGTGACTCCACATGATCATCAACCTAAAAAAAACATAAAATAACAATAGAAAATAAATAGATATAACTGAGTAACATTGGGTTGCCTCCCAACAAGCGCTTCTTTAATGTCAATAACTTGACAATGAGCTCTCATGGAGCCTCACAGATGTTCAGAGCATTGTTGGGACCTCCCAACAACAAACTTAGAGTTTGAATATAGGGGTTCAACACCAAACTTAGAGTTTGACTGTGGGGGCTTTGGTTGACTCTGCAGTGAGAGAAGCTTTTCATGCTTCCTCTCCATGGTTACAGAAAGAGATCCTTGGGTCTTAAATACAAGGTAGTCCTCATTCAGTTTAAGGACCAACTCTCCTCTGTCCACATCAATCACAGCTCTTGCTGTGGCTATGAAGGGTCTTCCAAGGATGATGGATTCATCCTCATCCTTCCCAGTGTCTAGGATTATGAAATCAGCAGGGATGTAAAGGCCTTCAACCTTTACTAACACGTCCTCTACTTGTCCATAAGCCTATTTTCTTGAGTTATCCGCCATTTCTAATGAGATTCTGGCAGCTTGCACCTCAAAGATCCCAAGTTTCTCCATTACAGAGAGTGGCATTAAGTTTATTCCTGACCTTAGGTCACACAGAGCCTTCTCAAAAGGTCATGGTGCCTATGTTATAGGGAATTAGGAATTTACTAGGATCCTGTTTCTTTTGAGGTAATTTATGCCTATCCAATGCATTCAGTTCATTGGTAAGCAAGGGAGGTTCATCTTCCTAAGTCTCATTACCAAATAATTTGGCATTCATCTTCATAATTGCTCCTAAATATTGAGCAACTTGCTCTTCAGTAATGTCTTCATCTTCTTCAGAAGATGAACAGTCATCAGAGCTCATGAATGGTAAAAAGAGGTTCAATTGAATCTCTATGGTCTCTAGATGAGCCTCAGATTCCTTTGGTTCCTCAAAGAAAAACTCCTTGTTGGTCACTGAACGTCCCAGGAGGTCTTCCTCACTAGGATTCACGTCCTCCTCCTCCTCTTTGGGTTCGGCCACACCAAGTAAGGTAATGGCCTTGTACTCTCTTTTTGGATTCTCTTCTGTATTACTTGGAAGAGTACTAGGAGGGGTTTCAGTGACTCTTTTACTCAGCTGGCCCACTTGTGCCTCCAAATTTCTAATGGAGGACCTTGTTTCATTCATGAAACTTAAAGTGGCCTTAGATAGATCAGAGACTATATTTGCTAAGCTAGATGGATTCTGCTCAGAATTCTCTGTCTGTTGCTGAGTGGATGATGGAAAAGGCTTGCTATTGCTAAACCTGTTTCTTCCACCATTATTAAAGCCTTGTTGAGGGTTTTGTTGATCCTTCCATGAGAAATTTGGATGATTTCTCCATGAGGGATTATAGGTATTTCCATAGGGTTCCCCCATGTAATTCACCTCTACCATTGCAGGGTTCTCAGGATCATAAGCTTCTTCTTCAGAAGATGCCTCTTGAGTACTGTTGGATGCAGCTTGCAATCCATTCAGACTGTGAGAAATCATATTGACTTGCTGAGTCAATATTTTATTCTGAGCTCAGGAACTCAATTTCAAGAACTCCCTTCCTCTGAGGCGTCCCATTACTCACAGGATTCCTTTCAGAAGTGTACATAAACTGATTATTTATAACCATGTCAATGAGTTCCTGAGCTTCTGCAGAAATTTTCTTTAGGTGAATGGATCCACCTGCAGAATGGTCCAATGACATCTTTGATAATTCAGACAGACCATCATAGAATATATCTAGGATGGTCTATTCTGAAAGCATGTCAGAAGGTCACTTTTTGGTCAGTTGCTTATATCTCTCCCAAGCTTCATAGAGGGATTCACCTTCTTTCTGTTTGAAGGTTTGAACATCCACTTTAAGCTTGCTAAGCTTTTGAGGAGGAAAGAACTTGGCTAAGAAAGCCGTGACCAGCTTATCCCAAGAGTTCAGGCTATCTTTAGGTTGAGAATCCAACCATATTCTAGCTCTGTCTCTTACAGCAAACGGGAAAAGCATAAGCCTGTAGACCTCGGAGTCAACCCCATTGGTCTTAACAGTATCACAGATCTGCAAGAATTTAGTTAAGAACTGAAACGGATCTTCTGATAGAAGTCCATGAAACTTGCAGTTATGTTGCATCAGAGAAACTAATTGAGGCTTTAGCTGAAAATTGTTTGCTCCAATGGCAGGTATTGAGATGCTTCTTCCATGTAAATTGGAATTTGGTGTAGTAAAGTCACCAAGCATCTTCCTTGCATTGTTATTATTTTCGGCCATGTCTCCTTCTTTTTCGAAAATTTCTGTCAGATTTTCTCCAGAGAGTTGTGCTTTAGCTTTCCTTAGCTTCCTCTTCAGAGTCCTTTCAGGTTCAGGATCAACTTCAACAAGAATATTCTTATCCTTGTTCCTGCTCATATAAAAAAGAAGAAAACAGAAAAGAAGAGGAATCCTCTATGTCACAGTATAGAGATTCCTTTATGTGAGTAGAAGAAGAAAAGAAATTTGAACACAGAAAAAGGGAGAGGGTTCAAATTTTTAAGAAGAAGAGAAGTGTTATTAGATAAATAAATAATTAGGAGGAGGTGAGAGAGAAGAATTTTTGAAAATAATTGAAAAGAAAAGAAAAATATTTTTGTTTTTAATCTAAAATTAAAGTTAAAATTCAAAAATTTAAAAAGAAAAATAAAATTAAATCAAATTAAAATTTAAAACAAATAGTTAATTAAAAGAAATTTTGAAAAAGAGGGGAGGGATTTTCGAAAATAAGAGAGAGAAAAGTAGTTAGGTGGTTTTGAAAAATATAAGAATCAAACAAAAAGATAGGATTAGTTTGAAAAAGATTTGAAAACCAATTTTAAAAAGATAAGAGGTTAGAAAAGATTTTGAAATTGATTTTGAAAAAGATGTGATTGACATTTATTTTAAAAAAGATTTGAAAAAGAAATTTAAAAAGATTTGATTTTGAAAGTTAAAGTTGATTACTTGACTAACAAGAAACAAAAATATATGATTTTAAAATTTAAAGATTGAACCTTTCTTACTAGGCAAGTAACAAACTTAAGATTTTTGAATCAATCACATTAATTGTTAGCATTAATTTCGAAAATATGAAATAGAAATAAGAAAAAGATTTTGAAAATAAATTTTGAAAATTTCGAAATTATGAAAGAAAAAGTGAAAAAGATTTGATTTTTGAAAAAGATTTGAAAAAGATAGAATTTTTAAATTGAAAATTTGATTTGACTCATAAGAAACAATTAAATTTAAAAACTTTTTGACTAAATCAAACCAAATTTTCGAAAATTTATGAGAAGAAGAAAAGGAAAAGATATTTTTTTATTTTTGAATTCTTAATGATGAAAGAGAAAAACAATAAAAAGACTCAAAACATGAAAATTATGAATCAAAACACATAATGCATGCAAGAACACTTTGAATGTCAAGATGAACATTAAGAACACCTTGAATGTCAATATGAACACCAAGAACTTATTTTTGAAAATTTTTAAGAAAAGAAAAACATGCAAGACACCAAACTTAGAAATTTTCAAACTTTAGACACTAACAAATTGAAAATGCATATGAAAAACAAGAAAAGACACAAAACATAAAAATGCAAAGATCAAACAAAGCAAATCATCAAGAACAACTTGAAGATTATGAAGAACACCATGCATGAGTTTTCGAAAAATGCACAAATTTTAAAATCATGAAATTGACACCAAACTTAAAATTTAACACAAGACTCAAACAAGAAACACAAAATTATTTTTGGTTTTATGATTTTATTAAATTTTTTTGTAATTTTTTTCGAAAATTAATTGGAAAAAGAAAAATAAGGATTTCAAAATTTCTAATGAGAATTCCAGGAATCATGCAATATTAGTCTAAAGCTCCAGTCCAGGAATTAGACATAGCTTACTAGCCAGCCAAGCTTTCAGTGAAAGCTCCAATCCAAAACACTAGACATGGCCAATGGCCAGCCAAGCTTTAGCATACAAATCAGGCATACAACAGCTGATACGATGGGAGTCCAAGGACTCTTTGTGATGATAATTTGAAACCTCAGTCCAAAAGAATTAGACATGGCTTAACAGCCAGCCAGGATTCAACATATCACTATGAAACTCTAGAATTCATTCTTAAAAATTCTGAAGAACATAGAATAATTTATTTTTTTTTAATTTTTTTGAAAATTTTTCCAAAATAAAAAGAGTAAAAACAAAAACTTAAAATTAAAATAAAATTACCTAATCTGAGCAACAAGATGAACCGTCAGTTGTCCAAACTCAAACAATCCCCGGCAATGGTGCCAAGAACTTGGTGCACGAAATCGTGATCGTTCATTCCTTGGTAACGGCATTAAAGACTTAATACGCACGTTCATAATCTTAGTTCTTTGTCACAACTTCGCACAACTAACCAGCAAGTGCACTGGGTCGTCCAAGTAATAAACCTTACGCGAGTAAGGGTCGATCCCACGGAGATTGTCGGCTTGAAGCAAGCTATGGTCACCTTGTAAATCTCAGTCAGGCGGATTCAATTGGTTATGGAGATTTGATAATTAAAATATAAATAAAACGTAAAATAAAGATAGAGATACTTATGTAATTCATTGGTGAGAATTTCAGATAAGCGTATAGAAATGCTTAGTTCCTTCTGAATCTCTGCTTTACTACTGCTTTCATCCAATCCTTCCTACTCCTTTCCATGCAAGTTGTATGTAGGGCATCACCGTTGTCAATGGCTACTTCCCGTCCTCTCAGTGAAAATGGTCCAAAATGCACTGTCACCGCACGGCTAATCATCTGTCGGTTCTCGATCATACTGGAATAGGATTCAGTAATCCTTTTGCGTTTGTCACTACGCCCAGCACTCGCGAGTTTGAAGCTCATCACAGCCATCCCTTCCCAGATCCTACTCGGAATACCACAGACAAAGTTTAGACTTTTCGGATCTCAAGAATGGCCGCCAATAATTCTAGCATATACCACGAAGACTCTGATCTCACGATCAGGTGGCTAAGAGATATGCATTCAAGCTTGCTTTCATGTAGAACGGAAGTGTTTGTCAGCCACGCGTTCATAAGTGAGAATGGTGATGAGCGTCACATAATCATCACATTCATCATGTTCTTGTGTGCAAATGAATATCTTAGAGAAGAAATAGGCTTGAGTTGAATAGAAAAACAATAGTACTTTGCAACACAGCAAGTGCGTGTAATCGTGATTACACACTCATAATTTGTCACAACTTCGATACAACTAACCAGCAAGTGCACTGGGTCGTCCAAGTAATACCTTACATGAGTAAGGGTCGAATCCCACGGAGATTGTTGGTATGAAGCAAGCTATGGTCACCTTGTAAATCTCAGTCAGGCAGATATAAATTGACAAAGATGGTCAAAAAGACCAAAGATGGTCAAAAAGACGTCCAATACAATAGTAAGAGGTCCTATTTATAATAAACTAGTCACTAGGGTTTACATGAGTGAGTAATTGATGCATAAATCCACTTCCTGGGCCCACTTGGTGTGTGTTTGGGCTGAGCTTAAGTGTTGCACATGTAGAGGCCATTTGTGGAGTTGAACGCCAGTTTCTGTGCCAGTTTAGGCGTTCAACTCTGGTTTTGGATCCTTTTCTGGCGCTGGACGCCAGATTTGGGCAGAAGGCTGGCGTTGAACGCCAGTTTATGTCGTCTATTTTTGGCCAAAGTATGGATTATTATATATTGCTGGAAAGCCCTGGATGTCTACTTTCCAACGCAATTGGAAGCGCACCATTTCGAGTTCTGTAGCTCCAGAAAATCCACTTTGAGTGCAGGGAGGTCAGAATCCAACAGCATCAGCAGTCCTTTTTCAACCTCTGAATCTGATTTCTGCTCAAGTCCCTCAATTTCAGCCAGAAAATACCTGAAATCACAGAAAAACACACAAACTCATAGTAAAGTCCAGAAATATTGCAGGGTTCTCAGGATCATAGGCTTCTTCTTCATGAGAAGCCTCTTGAGTACTGTTGGATGCAGCTTGCATTCCATGCAGACTTTGAAAAATCATATTGACTTGCTGAGTCAATATTTTATTCTGAGCCAATATGGCATTCAGAGTATCAACTTCAAGAACTCCCTTCTTCATAGGCGTCCCATTATTCACAGGAAGGAATCCTCTATGTCACAGTAAAGAGGTTCCTTATTGTTAGTAGAAAAGAAGAAGAAGAAATTCGAACACAGATAGAGGAGGGGGTTCGAATTTGGTGATGATGTGAGGAAGAGATATTAGTAGATGAATAAATAAATAGAATAAGATGAGAGAGAAGGAGGGATTTTTCGAAAATTATTTTTGAAAAGGAGTTAGTGATTTTTGAAAATAGTTTTTGAAAAATATTTAGTAATTTTTTTCGAAAAATTTTTTTGAAATCAAAAATAAAAATAAAAATAATTAGTTAATTAAAAAGAAATTTTTGAAAAAGGGGGAGATATTTTCGAAAATTAGAAAGGGAGAATTAGTTAGGTGGTTTTGAAAAAGTTAAGAAACAAACAAAAAGTTAGTTAGTTAGTTGAAACAAATTTTGAAAACCAATTTTGAAATGATAAGTAGTTAGGAGGTTAGGAAAGATATTTTGAAAAGATATTTTTTTTGAAAAAGATAAGATAAGAAGATATTTTTGAAAAGATATGATAGAAATTAGTTTTTTAAAAAAGATTTGAATTTTTAAAATCACAATTAATGACTTGATTCACAAGAAATCACAAGATATGATTCTAGAACTTAAAGTTTGAATCTTTCTTAACAAGTAAGTAACAAACTTCAATTTTTTTTTGAATCAAAACATTAATTGATTATGTTATTTTCAAAAATTTGTTATAAAAATAAGAAAAAGATTTGATTTTTGAAAAAGATTTTGAAAAAGATAAGATTTTCAAATTGAAAATTTGATTTGACTTATGAGAAATAATTTGATTTTAAAAATTTTTGAAAAAGTCAACTCAAATTTTCGAATTTGATGAGAGAAAAAAGGAAAAGATATTTTTTTTATTTTTGAAATTTTTATAAAAAACATGAAAATTATGCAATGCATGAAATTTTTTTGATCAAAACATGTGATGCATGCAAGAATGCTATGAATGTCAAGATGAACACCAAGAACACTATGAAGATCATGATGAACATCAAGAACACATTTTTGAAAAATTTTTAATGCAAAGAAAACATGCAAGACACCAAACTTAGAATTCTTTAATGCTTAGACACTAAGAATTCAAGAATGCATATGAAAAACAATAAAAGACACAAAACAAAAAATCATCAAGATCAAACAAGAAGACTTACCAAGAACAACTTGAAGATCATGAAGAACACTATGAATGCATGAGATTTTCGAAAAATGCAAGATGCATATGCAAGTGACACCAAACTTATGATATGACTCAAGACTCAAACAAGAAACAGAAAAATATTTTTGATTTTTATGATTTTCTAATTTTTTTGGATTTTTTTTTTCGAAAATTATATGAAAAAGAAAAAAATAAGGATTCCAAAATTTTTAATATGAATTCCAGGAATCTTGCATTCTTAGTCTAAAGCTTCAGTCCAGGAATTAGACATGGCTCACTAGCCAGCCAAGCTTTCAAAGAAAGCTCCAGTCCAAAACACTAGACATGGCCAATGGCCAGCCAAGCTTCAGCATTTAACACCAGAGTATATTGATCTTGATAGCAAATTGCTGCTCATCATTTATCAAGTATGTAACTTGCCTCTGATGGTTTGGAAGCCTCAGTCCAAAAGAATTTAGACATGGCTTTACAGCCAGCCAGGCTTCACATGCTTCATGAAACACTAGAATTCATTCTTAAAAATCTTGAATAAAAATTTTTGAAAACATTTTTATATTTTTTTTATTTTTTTTTTCGAAAACAGATGAGAAAATTTTGAAAATATTTTTGAAAAATTTTTGAAAAGAAAACGAAAAGAAA